>NW_020838028.1:7382300-7589988 GCF_003676395.1 Aethalodelphis obliquidens | reverse complement strand
ACCATCTGTTTTACACATGGTAGTGTATATATGTCAATCCCAACCTCTAAATTCATCCTACCCCTCTTCCTCCACCCCATGTCCAAAATTATATATATTATATATATATAATTATATATATAATATATATTGTGTATATTATATATAATATATATTTTTATATTATAAAAATATGTATAATATTATATATTATATATATAATTTTATATATATAATTATATATTGTATATATATTGTATATATAATTATATATATTATATATAATCATATATATATGATTGACTATGACTCAGCCATAAAAGAAGAATGAAATCTTGCCATTTGCAAGAACATGGGTGGAGCTAGAATGTATTATGCTACGAGAAACAAATCAGACAGAGGAAGCAAACACTGTATGATTTTGCTTATATGTGATACATATAAAAGAACAAAAATGAACAAGCAAAACAAATCAGAAACAGAGTTACAGATACCGAGGTGAAACAGGTGGTGTTCAGAGGGGAGGTGGATCGGGGGAAAAGAAATAGGTGATGGAGATTAAGAAGTACAATCTTCCAGTTGCAAAGTAATGCTTATGAAATATACCGTGTGGGGAATATAGTCAATAATTATGTAATATCTTTGTATGATGACCGAATGAACCTAGACATATCATGGTGACCATTTTGAAAGTATAGAAATATCAAATCTCTATGTTATGTAACAGGATTTATTATAGTGTTGTAGGTCAATAATACTTCAAAACCAAAAACACAGAAAACTTATAGAAGAGAGATCAGTTTTGTGGTTACCAGAGGTGGGGTGTTGGGGGAGGAGGAATTGGATGAAAGCCATCAAAATGTACAAACTTCCAGTTATAAGATAAATAAGAACTAGGAGTGTAATGTACAATATGATAAATATTTAACACTGCTGTATGTTACATATGAAAATTATTAAGATAGCAAAGCCTAAGAGTTCTCATCACAAGGAAAAAGATTTTTCACATTCATTTAATTTTGTATCTATATGAGATGATGGATGCTCACTAAACTTATTGTCATGACCACTTCATTATATATAAAACAATTATGCTGTACACCAAAAACTTATACAGAGCTCTATGTCAATTATATCTCAATTAAATTGGGAGAATAAAAAAAGAGTGATAACTCTCTACTAGATCCAGACTTAGGATCTTTTATGCGTTTACACTCAGCTTTCATTTTCCTTTTTGCCCTCAAGTATGTATGGAGGAGACAAACAAGTACAGAAGTTACACATTGTCCAAGGGCACATTTGTGGACTTTTTAGCATCTTAGTGGAGATGTTAGAAAGCAAGTGCCATCAATGTTCATTGCAGCTTCATTTACAATAGCCACCTAAGTGTCTATCAACCTAAGTGTCTATCAACAGATGAACGGATAAAGAAATGAAATTGATTTATTTGTAGTGAGGTGGATGGACCTACAGTCTGTCATACAGAGTGAAGTAAGTCAGAAAGAGAAAAACAAATATCATATGCTAACACATATATATGAAATCTAAAAAAAGTAATAAAAAGGTCATAAAGAACATAGGGGCAGGACAGGAATAAAGATGCTGGCATAGAGAATGGACATGAGGACACCGGGAGGGGGAAGGGTAAGCTGGGACAAAGTGAGAGAGTGGCATGGACATATATACAATACCAAATATAAAACCAATAGCTAGTGGGAAGCAGCCACATAGCACAGGGAGATCAGCTCTGTGCTTTGTGACCACCTAGAGGGGTGGGATAGGGAGCGTGGGAGGGAGATGCAAGAGGGAAGAGATATGGGGATATATGTATATGTATAGCTGATTCACTTTGTTATAAAGCAGAAACTAACACACCATTGTAAAGCAATTATACTCCAATAAAGATGTTAAAAAAAAAAGAGAGAGAGAGAAAATAAACTAAAACAAAGCTAAAAAAGGAAAAAAAAAAAAAAAGAAAGAAAGCAAATGCCTTAAGAATGCCCTGCCCAGTGGCTGCCATGTTACCCCATGGGATCCAGAGACAACATAAGAGAATCTGTATTAAATAAAATTCTTTGCAAAAATTTCAGTTATTCACAGAATAATTGGTTATTAGTTGTAGATGAACTATTAATATGCCATCTATTCAAATCTTTCCATTTAAATAGCTATTTTTATCACATTATTTTTTAAAAAGCATGTGAAAGAAAATATTGTGATCCTTAAATTTTTAGTAAAAATTACATGAAGCCAGAGTTTCCTGAGCAAGCAATATTTTTTAAGGAAAGAAATTCATTATTTTGTAACTGATCTTACATAACAAGGAATGGAGATCAATGGTCACTAGTCCATCCATAGGCACACTTGTTCAAATTAGAAAAAAATGCCTTTGTGAATAGACATTTTTTCCATATGTTGAAATTATCATTATATTCTTTTATTTTTAAGAACAAAATGACTTACTATCATCCACCCTAATTATTTTTTTTAATTGGGGTATAGCTGCTTTACTATGTTGTGTTAGTTTCTGCTGTACAATGAAATTAATCAGCTATATATATACTCTCTCCTTCTTGGACCTCCCTCCCCTCCCCCACATCCCACCCATCTAGGTCACCACAGAGTACCATGCTGAGCTCCCTGCGATATATAGCATGTTTCCACTAACCATCTGTTTTACACATGGTAGTGTATATATGTCAATCCCAACCTCCAAATTCATCCTACCCCTCTTCCTCCACCCCATGTCCATACATCCATTCTTTACATCTTCATCTCTATTCCTGCCCTGCAAATAAATTCATCAGAACCATTTTTCTAGATTCCACATACATGCATTAATATACGATAATTGTTTTCCTCTTTCTGACTTGCTTCACTCTGTATGACAGCCTCCAGGTCCATCATGTCTCTACAAATGACCTAATTTCGTTTCTTTTTATGGCTAATATTCCATTGTATATATTTACTACATCTCCTTTATCCGTTCCTCTGTCGATGGGCATTTAGGTTGCTTCTATGTCCTGGTTATTGTAAATAGTGCTGCAATGAACATTGGGGTGCATGTGCCTTTCCGAATTATGATTTTCTCAAGGTATATGCCCAGTAGTGAGATTGCTGGGTCATATGGTAATTCTATTTCTGGTTTTTTAAGAATCTCCGTACTGTTCTCCATAGTGGCTGTATCAATTTACATTCCCATCAACAGTGCAACCTTTTCTCCACAACCTCTCCAGCATTTACTGTTTGTTTTTGACGATGGCCATTCTGACTGGTGTGAGCTGATACCTCATTATAGTTTTGATCTGTAGTTTTGATTTCTCTAATAATTAGTGATGTTGAGCATCTTTTAATGTGCCTCTTGGCCATCTGTATGTCTTCTTTGGAGAAATGTCTATTTAGGTCTTCCCCCCATTTTTTGATTGGGTTGTTTTTTTGATATTGAGCTGCATGAGCTGTTTGTATATTTTGGAGATAAATCCCTTGTCAATTGCTTCATTTGCAAATATTTTCTCCCATTCTGAGGGTTGTCTTTGTCTCATTTATGGTTTTCTTTGCTGTGAAAAAGCGTTTAGGTTCAATTAGGTCCCATTTGTTTATTTTCATTACTCTAGGAGGTGGGTCAAAAAATATCTTGCTGTGATTTGTGTCAGAGTGTTCTGCCTATGTTTTCCTCTAGGAGTTTAGTGTCTGGGATGAAGTCAGGGAGCCTGATTCCTCCAGCTCCATTTTTCTTTCTCAAGATTGCTTTGGCTATTCAGGGTCTTTTGTGTTTCCATATAAATTGCAAAATATTTGTTCTCATTCTGTGAAAAATGCCATTGGTAATTTGATGGGGATTGCATTGAATCTGTAGATTGCTTTGGGTAGTACACTCATTTTCACAAAGTTGATTCTTCCAATACAGGAACATGGTATATCTTTCCATCTGTTTGTTTCATTTTTGTTTTCTTTCATCAGTGTCTTATAGTTTTCTGAGTACAGGTTTTTACCTCCTTACGTAGGTTTATTCCTAGGTATTTTATTCTTTTTGCTGCAATGGTAAATGGGAGTGTTTCCTTAATTTCTCTTACTGATATTTTGTTGTGAGTGTATAGGAATGCAAGAGATTTCTGTGTGTTAATTTTGTACCCTGCAACTTTACCAAATTCATTGATTAGCTCTAGTAGTTTTCTGGTGGCATCTTTAGGGTTTTCTATGTATAGTATCATGTCATCTGCAAACAGTGACAGTTTTACTTCTTTTTTTCCAATTTGGATTACTTTTATTTCTTTTTCTTCTCTGATTGCCATGGTTAGGACTTCCAAAACTATGTTGAATAATAGTGGTGAGACTGGACATCCTTGTCTTTTTCCTGATCTTAGAGGAAATACTTTCAGTTTTTCACCATTGAGAATGATGTTTGCTGTGGGTTTGTCATATATGACCATTATTATGTTGAGGTAGTTTCCCTTTATGCCCACTTTCTGGAGAGATTTTTATCATAAATGGGTGTTGAATTTTGTCAAAAGCTTTTTCTTTATCTATTGAGATGATCATATGGTTTTTATTTTTTAATTTATTAATATGGTGTATCACACTGGTTGATTTGTATATATTGAAGAATCCTTGCATCCCTGGGATAAATCCCACTTGATTGTGTTGTATTTTTTAATGTGTTGTCGAAATCTGTTTCCTAGTATTTTGTTGAGGATTTTTGTGTCTATGTTCATCTGGGATATTGGTCTGTAATTTTCTTTTTTTGTGATATCTTTGTCTGGTTTTGTATCAGGGTGATGGTGGCTTTGTAGAATGAGCTTGGGAGTGTTCCTTCCTCTGCAATTTTTTGAAAGAGTTTGAGAAGGATGGGTGTTAGCTCTTCTCTAAATGTTTGATAGAATTCACCTGTGAAACTATCTAGTCTTCATCTGTATGTTCACGTTTGGCTCATCACCACAGTTTCGACATCTTAGTTAGTTCAAAGGGTACAGTTAAAGTAAATGCCAATGACTTCTTTTTTAAAAGTAAGACCAGAGGTTGCACACATCACTTTCCCTTAAACTGCATGGCCAGAACCATGGCATATTGCCATGGCGAACTGCAAGTTAAGGTGGGAAATGTAATCTCTGTCTGGGCAGCCATGTGCTCAGCAAAAATCCTTAGACTTCCATTACTAAAAGTAAGTGAGGTAGTAACTGGTAGTGGTAACTGGTAACTGCTCCAAGTAATAAACAAAATCCTCCTGATTTCCTCAGTGGGTGTTTAGTTGTTTCAAACAATTAAAATCTCTCATCCTTTGCCCACCCCACATATAAGGATAATTTTCATGAAGTGTTTTTCCTCTGTGGGCATTCCTGTCAACAGCCAAAAGAGCTTTTAATAAAAGCAAGCAAAAAGCTGAGAGAAGAGGGAGTAAGGAAAAGGAAGTGGGAACAGGGAACAGGATGGGGTAAGACAAGAAGGGAGGTATTTTAGGATCCTTTACTTAATGGCCAAAGTAGCTGAAAATGACATTACTAATGTCCTTGGCCACTTAATGCCTTTCCTGAGGAGGCTTGTGGAAAGCACTCCTCGTTGCCTACCTTATAAAAACTGTATAATAGTCTAACCAGAGGGTAATAAACACTAGACAGTTTTCTGGTTCATGCAGGTGAATCCAGTCCTAACTGATATTGGGCTTCTCATCATCCTGTTTTTAATTTTTGGATATTTTTCAGTGACAGTGTTAAATAGTTTCAGTGGGTAAGGAAGCATGAAACTGTATCTCTGATACTGTCTGCTTCAGCTGTTGAATAAAACACCAGACAGTTCTGAAAGCCTGAAGAGTCTGTCTGTCTAATAGGGTTGTCAGAGACATTAGGAAAGAAGACAGAGGAAGAGCAGCACCTCTGAATGCCTGTCGTCCTGGGAGACATGCAAAATCTTCCAGGCCCAGTAGAGCTGTGAGACAACTGCACATATGGCAGAAGGCTAACACCTGCAGATTGGGAGACAGAGAGAGCAGAGGGGATAACCCAGGGCTCCAAGAGAAGACTGACATCTGCTGCAAATTGAAGCCTTACTAGAGCAGAGTGCTGTGTCCCCACCACCAGACTGTCCTGACCACCCAGGGTCAACAGAATCATGAGTGGGCAAAGAAAACTAAGAGCAACTAAAACTAAGAGCAACTGGAGAATCGAAGACAGAATAACTGGCGGGGTCTCCTAGCAAAACAGAACTGCCAAATGGGAGGAAAGAGGACTAAAAGACTAAAAGGGGACATAAAAAGACTCTGGGCAACTAAAAGTACTGTTTTCAAAAATTAAGTAGCTTAAAAACAATTAAATAGGTTAATGAGAAAAGAGTATAGTCATTCTTGAGAGCTGAATTAGTGTCCAGAAAAAAATAATGGAAGAAATACAGTATCTTAAAACACAGGTCACAAAGAAGTGCATCTTTTAGTTCAATTGCAAATACAGAAAACATTTTATCTGATTTAAGCAGAAAGGAATTTCATAGAGGGCAACAGGTGCTTACAAAATTGTAAGTAGGTGTTAGGTTAACCCCCAGAACTAGCCCACCAAGTTATCATTTCCACCACAATTAGGAAGATGGGTGATGGAGTGAGGGAACCACGGCCCTGACTGCAGACTTCAGGACTACCGCCTCAGCCGGGTGCCAACAGAAAGTGTGCCCTATGCCTTGCCTCTCAACACCCATACCTTGTGCCAAAAGCTGGGGCCCTGGCATTGCTTCCACTGGAGAAACAAAGGCCTTTCCAACTTGCTGCAGAGGCACTGATTCCACTCAGTTCACTGTACCTGGGTTCATGTGCGTGGTGGAAGCCAGGTTAAATGTAGAACCCATGTGGAAAGAAAGTCTGAGAAATGTAGTCTTCCCTTTTCCTAAATCTAACATAGACAAAAACATATTAGAAGGGGTTTGAAATCATACTATCTGCCATACATGATGTAGTGGACATTTGTCACTATTTTTGTCTGTTTGGCAGAATCCCCTATAATACTATACTTCATCAATTCTAGGATATATTTCACCAATACTGGATTTCACCAATTCTAGGATGTGCGTTGTTTTTTCACAGTTAAACAATTCTGAAATCAGGTGTTCCTGACCCTTAAGGCACCTTAGATTCCCCCCATTTCAGGGATGTACAAACAAAGGGGAAAATAAATGCTCAGTAAGTGTTGGCTATTACAATTATTAACTTCATCTCAAAAAAAAAAGGGGGAAATTAATGGCAGCTGTAACATTTTAAAGTTAGTTGAGCATTTCATTATGGTTAGAAACTGGATGGATAGATAACTTATTTTTGTGATGCTCATATAGAGCTATCTGTACATTTTATATCTGTAATTTGCAAATACAAAATCCCAACTATCAACATCTGCGTGATAGTTGGTAAATCAAATCCTCAACAACATAGCAAGAACACAGTCTATTCTGAGGCTGAAAACAGAATTCTGAGTTAAAGTATAGGCAATGCTTAGGAAAAAATTACAAACAGCAGCATGGAACACTTGTTACCTGCTGATTATGTTAATTTAAATTTTTATAAAAGACCCCACATCAGCTGGGAATTAAATAAATAAATGTGGACATAATTAATATGCAAAACTTTGCTGTTACTCTTTAATTAAAATGCAGAAATTTTGATTTCTTCCAAAGAAAGAAATAGTATCTTCCAAAGAAAGATGCTATACTGGGAGAACAAGGCATATATTTAATACAGTGAGGAATAAATCATACTTAATCATAGTTAAGTTTTAGTTAACTCTTAACTATTTTAAGAGTTATTGTTAACAATTCTGGATGGGATCTTTAGGGGTTAACACTATCTTTTGTTGGTTCATGAACCAGCCCCTGTACATGGAGGGCAAGGAGAGACTGAAGAAAGAGGCAGACTACTCCAGATTGGTATGTGGCAGGTTTAATAAGCAAGGGAATTTGCAAACAAGGCTAAACCTGGTGGCCACAAGGTGAGATCTCCACCCCCCGGCCCGCCAGAATTTTAAAAGTATATATAGAGGTCTTAACTGTGTTCAGTCACATATACCGTACAGATGGTCTCAAATAACACATTGCTCTCTCAAGGCTGCATCCTTGAAACAGCTCTGGCTATGGGAATGGTGAGTGGAAGTTACATGAGTGGAATATACATTAGAAGGACAGGGAAACGGGTGAGAAACCTCTAATTGCCTAGGTCCAGATTGAGAATCAATCGGTGGCCATGTCCTCTTGATGAACTCCTCCAACATTTTTCAAAATGTAAATCTTTAAGAAAACTGCTTCGTTTACATATTCATTTAAATTACTTGAATCAGATTAACTCTATCTGAGCCTCCAGCATTTTAAAAGGTAAAATAGACACTGGGCTTTGTGTTCTGCATAAGCAAACACAGTGCTCAGGACCACATAAAAGACCTCTAATTGAACTCACAATCAGGATCGAATGCCTTTAATAGGTATTGAGCACCTGGATTTTCCTTATCAGAGCACTTACTAAGCTGTTGTGTAATCATCTCTCTCCACCCAGAGGGCAAGCATCATCTCAGTTTTGTTATTTTTTCCATCTCCAGTACCTGGCCCAGTATATGCTCAATAAACATTTATTGAATAAATTGTCCAGAAAATGAATTGTTGAGCAATAGTCCCATGAAAAGAAACATCCCAAGAGTATTTAAATTCAAAGTAGTCCGGACAATCTCTCTCAAGTCTTGGCATAGTATCTTCCTCCAGGGAAGGAGGCAAAATTACAAATTACAAAATTACAAAGTAGCTGAGTTTCTCTTTATAGGAAAATCCCTTCTTTAAGTTTATATATATATATATATATATATATATATATAAAACTTATAAAGAAGGGATATATATATATATCTCACTGTGAAATACAGCATACGTATATAAAATAGGAAAGAAATATATTACAGTTTAATATGAATATGTCACTTAGGACTCAGGTCACAAAATAGAACATTTCTAGGACCTCCATACCCCTCTACACGCCCAACTCACCTCCTGCAACACCTGCCAGTCACCATGCCTTCCATTTCCTCTCCAAGTAACCAAGGTCATTATTGTCCTAACTGTTATGGGAATATTTTTCACTTGTTCAACCATCTATGTTCAAATCCCTAAACTATATGGTTTGATTTAATTCCTTTAAATAGCGAGTTTCCTTGGTTCCTCAAGATTAAGTTATGGTTTATATTTTTCAAGAATATTTCATGTCTAGTGAGCAAAAAAAGGAATGCATATGTAGCACTGGATAACAAGAAAATGTCTTTCCTTATATCACACAGATAAAATAAAGTTTTACAAACACTGGCCATTTTCATATTAGGAAAAGAACAAGAGAATAAAAATAATTCACAGCGACATGTTTATTTAAGCCTTAGCTAAGCTTTCATTTACAAACAAATAGTTTTTGGGAAAAAGATCACAAGACAATATTTTCAAGTGTCATACCATCCACATAAAAATTAAACTTGCAGAATTTACAAATTAATATTCTGAGCAGACAGATAAATTATACATCCTTTTGCAAAATTCAATCTACAATATTTAAAAATTCATAGTTACAACATAAGACATTCTCTCTTTACAATCTACCTATTTACATAGCTTTCCTCACTGCAGGTGACATAGTTCTCATCATAGCTACCAAGGTTTGCAAACATAGTACATTTAAAATGTATTTAGCAGCACATAAAAAATTAGATAAAAAGGGAAAGAAATACTACTATTAAATAAAAATGAAATTAAAGGGTGATAAAAGAAACAACTCCATAGGAAAATAGATCAAAATATATTTCTGTTAGGACATCAAAAATGTTTCCCATCACAGAATGTATGCACAGCACTAATAAAACAATTTAACAGCATTTTAGTCCTGAGCACAGAATATAGCACAGCTGCAAAACTTTGGTCAATACAAGTAAATATCGACATCTAACACAATCTGTTTAACCTTCTTTGTTAGTAGATTAAAGTTAGTTCCATTTTATGAAAAATCACCATCAGTAATATTCTCATATCTTTTTTCCATTACATTAAAAGAGCTTTTAAATTTGGGAGCCCTCTGTAGACTGATATAAATACCAGACAAACCAATGTTTGATTAACATTCCCAATATGTTTCAAGTATGTAAATCATCTGAACAGACTATATGAATGAGTTAACAATGGGTTGCTTTGTATTCCAAGTGTATTTTCTGTCACAAAAGCAGACATGTTGTACTTCAAATAATTTGAAGATGTTCTTTATAGCCAGGCATAAAAATCCAGCCACTATATAAGTGCAAATCAAGCAGCATATCAATTATAGGTTATATATGCATTGGTAGATATTAAAATTAAGCACATAGGATAGTACACAATTTTATTAGAATACCATTTATATTCAGCAGTTGGATTCAGATATATTTTCCAGTTAATTCCATTCACAAGTTTTTGCCTAATAAATGCAGGACAACATTTTCCATAAAGAACATAGAGTATAATCACAGTATTCAGTTTATGACTAACTTCATTCATGTTTAATTACTGGCAATATCTTCCACTGGATCTCCTGTGTCAAAGAGCTGACCATCTTGCAAATTTCGAGTCTTCCAAATTCTCACAGTTCGATCACTACACAATAATAAATTAAAAATGAACATGTGAAAAGAGGTGGAAAGATAAAGAAGTAGTTTGTAGAATTACTTATCATGGAAACATTTTCTGAAAAGATCTCTAATAGATGTAAGTAAAAATATACATTGTCCCATAGGTATACCAAACAGGTACCCATAATAATGAAATTAAAAATAGTTCATATTATCAAGGGCCTACTATGTGCCAGGTATTGTTACTATGTTCCCCTCACATACACTAATGCATTTAATTCTCTTTACATATCATAAGATATAGATAATGCTATTCTCCCCTATTTATTGATGAGCAAATTGAGGTCCAAAGAAGTTAATTAATTTGCCCAAGATCGGGCTTCCCTGGTGGTCCAGCGGTTGACTCCACCCTTCCACTGCAGGGAGCGTAGGTTTGATCCCTGGTCGGGGAAGTTCCGCATGTCTCAAGGTGCGGCCAAAAAATATATATATATATTGCCGAAGATCACAAAGTAAGTGATAGTGCCAAGATTTGAAACCAGGCAGTCTGGCTCCATGTCTTAAAGACTTTACTAATATGACATGGTCAGAGGTCTTCAGGCATAAGAGCCCACAGTAAGATCACAGTGAGGGGGCCAGGGCAGGAATTCCAGGGAGTTGGTGAATCTGTTGATATTCAGGAAGAATTATGTTCAGGTAAGCCCACAGAAAAAGCAGGAGGCTACTAAGAAGTAGTCTAACATTCTGCCTATCATAGAACATAGACAATTCAAAGCTTTTCTGAGAAAACTTATTTTTATTCACTTAACATGTGGGTTCTGGGGACTAGTCATTAGACAATCACATTTCTTACCATGTCTCTCATGGCTCTAAAAAGAGAGTGTTGCTTTTCTCCCATTTCCTAACAAACCCAAAGCCAAAAAGAACGAGTTACCATAGAATTGTATAGTTAAAAAGTATTTCAAAGATTATGTAGTCCATTTCGAGGATAAAGAAAGTTTAGTGACTTGTTCAATGTAACATAGTAGAGTACAGAGCTGAGCCTAGAATCCAGGCTTTCTAATTTTTAATCAACAATCTTCTCATCCCTAAGAGTTCTTACCACAAGGTAAAAAAAAATCACTTTTTTTCTTTTCCTTTTTTTTTTTGTATCTACATGAGACGATGGATGCTAACTAAGCTTATTGTGATAATCATTTCATTATATATTTAAGTCAAATCATTATGCTGTATACCTTAAACTTACACAGTGCTGTATGTCAATTATATCTCAATAAAACTGGAGGGAAATAATAATCTCTCCCTATCCCACACAGCACATGTAACTGAAAACAGAAGGGGATATGTTCACACATTCACCCATTTATCCATTCATTTATACAACCATCCATTCAACAAATGTTTCTTGGGAACTTGCAGTGTTCTAGGCATTATTCTAGGTGCTCGGGATCAATTAAAAATAAACAAATAAATAAAAAACACAATCCTAGGCCTTTGTAGATCATATATTCTAGCAAAAGGAGACAGACAATAAAACTTAATAAATAATTAAATTATAAAGTTTATTAGAAAGTAATAAATGTTATAGAGAAATTAAAGAGTATGGCAAAGGGGATCAGGATCAGGAGTGGTAGTTGATAAGAGAGATCACAATTTTAAATAAAATGGCAAGGTTATTCTTATCGAGAAAGAAAGACATTAGAAGAAGATCAGGATCTCTGAAGGCACTTTGGGCAAATGTCCTAAGGATGGAGTGAGCCTGATATGTTCAAGAATCAGCAAAGATGTTATTGGTGTTTTAAGAGAAGGAGCACACCAGAGGGTACTAGAAGGTAAGGTGAGAGATAAATGCTCAAAGGGTCAGATCAAGTAACGGCCTCTACTTTAGATAAAATGGATGATCAATGCAAGGTTTTGAGCAGAGAAGGAACAAGATCTGACTTGTATTTTTTAAAAATTACTCTGGTGTCTGTATTGAGAATAGACTACACATGGGCAACGGACCTTGTTTAGGAGGCTACTGTAGTAATCCAAGAGCTGAAGGTGACTAGGGTCAGAGAGGCAGCAAAAGGCATGGTGAGAAGTGATCAGATTTTAGATATAATTTAAAGGTAGAACACCAACAGAGTTTGCTGATGCATTGGATATGGAGTGTGAGAGAAAGAGAGGAATGAAGGTTTCTAAACTAAGCAACAGAGAAGACAGACAAGCCATCAACTGAGATGGAGAAGGCTTTAGGATAAGCAGGTTTCTTAGGAAGGTCAGGAGTTCAGTTTTGGACATATGAAGCCTAAGATGAACAAACTTACACTACTAGTCATGACAGAGTAACCTGTGCCAGGTTAGTGCTCCTGTTGTAAACAAAGTGAAAACTTGACAGAATATATGGAACAACTATTTTCAGAAACTGGGCAATAGGTAGTTCAGGCCTGTAATCCCTGAGAAAAGGGAAACAGAGAAGGTGAGCTCTGTGATGGCCCTGGCTCTCAGTCTGGCAGCACTTTCCAGACTACAGCAATGTGGGAAACCAAGCAGAAAAATCACAGAATCAGAGTTGAAGAGATCGTAATAAAAACCTGGTAAGTGTGAAATAGTTGGAATTTGTAGAACCAGATAGAGAAGAGGAGAGAGCTATGCAAAAAGAACTATGGAGCTATAGGAAAAGAATTCCATCAATCTACATAGGGGTCCCCTAATGCTTTTGACTGAAGGCTAAGTTGCACATGAGTAGAATCAGACTATAAGGCCACACCAAAAAACTACTAGTGAGTATAAGTCAAACAAATCCCAGAGTTCACAAAGCGCTGTGAGATGTTCAGGTTCTGACCAGTGGAGAACAGCATCAAACATTCAAGACATTCAATAGAAATCCAAGAAGAGTTAAAAACAAGTCTCAAAAATATGAGCTGAACCACAAGTAACTTATGTGCCTGACAAACAAAGCCCAATACTCTTTAAAGGAATACAACAAAATCCAGATACTCAAAACACAATACTATAATTAATGTTCAACATTCTATAAAATGTTACTTGACATAAATGCAGAAAAAATAAGACCCATAATCATAAGAAAAATCAATCAGTGACGTCAGATCCAGAAATCAGATATGATAGAATTACTTATAAAGGACTTTGAATTATAAAGTCCCACCTATAAAATAGGGATTATAATAATACTCACCTTCTAGAGTTCTTATGAAGACTAAATGAGTAAAAGCCTGAAAACACTTAGGACAATGCCTGGTAGATACTAAACCCTATACAAACACTCGTTAGATAACAAATAAGTAGCACTAATTTGAAAATAGGCCTTCTGATTTTATTGGCGATTTTCCTGATTTTATGTTACATGGTAAATACATCTGCATCTGATGCTCCATGGGTAAACTGAGAAAAATTTCAATTCTTCAAAAATAAAACTGTATCATGGAAGAAAAGTATTATATCATACCTCACCGACCAGACCTCAGTGATACATAATACTTTTATAGTCTTATCTTGTGTGTCCCACAGCTTTGAGGGATATTAATTTATTTCCCATAAATTGTCAAGGACAAAACAAATTTCCAAGGGAACAAATAAAAGTGATGACTCTTAAGAAAGTATGCATCTTGGAAATAGCATCAATGAAGCACCAAAGGTAAACACCTTAGAAAAACACAAAAGAAATTGGCTTTGATGTACTTTAGAGATGAGAGAAAGTAAATCTAAATGAGAAGAGGGATTCAATGGAAACAGTACAAATAATAAGAGACACCAGAGAAATATAGCAGAGGTTTCAAAATAAAATCAGGGTAATCGTGCATTTAGGACAGACGAATCAAGCAGTTGGTCAAATTAAGTAACATAATTGGTACACAAATGACATAGGGAGATTTTCAAGATATTCATGAGAAATTACATTTTATTTGATTGAGATGAACACCTCACATTACAGTTAGTATATATGCTTTCCTTTTCAAAGTACTTATATACATATTATGTCACTTTTATGGTCACATCTCTACACCTCCTTCAAACATCTTCTTAAATGTCACTTTTTCAGTAAGGCCTTCACTGATCACTCTATTGTGTAACCCCTGCCCCCCAGTGATGCTCTCATCCCCCTTCCCTGCTTTATTTTTCTCCATAGCACCTCTCACCATGTAACATATTTTACTTATTTATTTTCTTTTCTCCTCCTTAGAATGAAACTACGGTTTGTATCTACTTTGTTCACTTCTCTATTCCCAAGGGTCCGGAACAGTGCCTGGCACATAGGAGATTCATCATGAATAAGCAAATGAGCAAATAAATTAATCAATCCAGTCATCTTAACAGGGAAGTAGATATTATTACTATGTACTTAAACTTTAAAGGAGGTAGAAGATGCACAAAGTTTTTTTTTTTTAAATGAAATGGTCTAAATTTGAAGAATGACAAGTTTGTTGCCTTTCTGGAAAAAAACTTTTAGAAACTAGTCAGTTATGAATGATTTTTTAAAAATTAAAATCACCAGGGGAAGATCTGGCAGAAGACTTCTTAGTCTAATCAGAGAGCCGATATAGGAGTAACACTATTACCATGTAACCAGGGGAGCCCAAACTCAGTGCCCACAGTGTTTCTCAGAAAATATAAATAAGACATCATAAATAGACATTAGAATAACTGTAATAAAAGGATTCATATATTCTACATTTCCAGATATTTACAACTTACAGGATTTATTAAATCTGAATACAAGTAAACAATATAGAGAAAGATCACATAGCAGAAACTTACTCAGCTGCAGTAAAAATGTGGGTGGAATTAACACATATGGCATTGATAGGACTCTCATGACCTTTCATCTCTCCAACTGGCACAAAGGTATCTATGTTCCAGAGTTTCAGAATGCCCCCTCTGCAGCCACTGAGCAAAACTGGGTGGCCTGGCATCACTCCAAGGGCACAGACCCAATCCTTATGTGCATTTGGAACTTGCTGAGAAAAAAAAGAAAAATCGGCAGTTTAAGGGGAGTAGTCCAAACTGACATTTTCATACCAAAATAAGTTACAAAAGTTTTTATTGACAAAATTCAAAATTTGGAACATTGAATTGGCCTGGAAACCATAAAAATCATTTTCTATGAAGTCACTCTTCATGATTTAAAGAAATAAATCTGTAATTTGCTCCTAAATTTGCCTCACTAGTTATCATCAGTGTTATCAGTATTAAAGGCCTAGAATGTTAAAAAAGAAAAATCTATAGAATCTAAAACACCTGGAAAGTATACAGAATTTTTCAAACATCACTTTCTCTTCAAAGGAGTAACTATTTCACCTTTCTCCAAAATGTATCTCACGCAACTAGTTTGAAAACTACAACCTGGTGTGTAGACTATAAGGATTGTCTCATAAAATCACTGCCTTAAATTTTGGAAGAGAACATAGAGGCCTAAAGCTTTTTGTTGAAGGCTGGAGCTAACCTATATATTTCACAATGAGTAAACAATAATTATAAGCTCAGACTATATACCATATTTTATGCATAAATATATTTATATACATAACATAAAAGTCACATCCAAGAATGTATATCTATAAAAGAAAAGCTTTTGAGTGCAATATATGCATCTGTTGCCAGGTTTTTGCTATTAACGTTCATGCTACTTGTTCATTTTGTTTTCATCTGGTTGTAAGCAGGAAAGTAGGAATAATTGCAATACATACACACGCATACATTTATATGGAAAAGCCTGAAATTGAGTACAATTTTATCTGTTAACTAACTTCTTCCTCTCGGAATTAGGAAAAGCCACCAATGTTTGATTGTATTGACAGGACACTTCAATCCAACTATCATTCTATAGGAAATGAGAGAACCACCACTGTTGAATGTATGAAAATGAGATGAGGAATCATTTAGACTGCTTTGACCTTAGTGAAACTTGGTACTCTTTGGAATATGTGTACATAAAACAAAAACAAAATGAGAAACTGACTGCTTTACTCCAAGACTGATTTCATTTAGTAAACACAAGCATGGTGCTATCCCAGATCTTCCAACTCTTATCAGAGTCTATTCCCCTTTTATTTAGGAGATATCATTAAAAGTTGAATGTTGCCCTTTTCATAATTAGTAACTCTGGTGGGTGATGATGAAACACTCTTTAAGAGGAAGCCCTGTTTGATACCATCCCTAAACAATGAAAATCTACATAGAGGCTCTTCACGTTCTTATATAGAATACTGGTGACTTTGAAATACCCACTCCATCCCATGAAAAGGTTTTGCATTACCTGTAGAAGGTCTTTTTGAGCTAAATCCCATTTCTTGATTCCATTATCTCTGGAACCACTAAATAGGTTATCCCCTTGTATGGTTAATGCTTCAATGCCATCATAATGAGGGGGCTCGAAATTGTGGGTGGGACTCACAGCTCCAAGAGCCCCTTCAGTTACATCAAACATCTAAATAAAAGCAGAAAGGAAGCAGTCATCCGATTTATCTTACAAATAAGCACCTATATGCATTCATTCATAGAAACACACACACGTATATTAACCAGATATGATTTGTTTTATTTTACTAAGGTAACTAAAATAACCTGCTATGAATGACTCAGGATGAACCTGAGCCCTATCTTCACACTACTTTTGCTTACATGTCACATGTTTACATGTCTGTAAGCTCTTAAGAAAGGCAACCAATTTTCTCATGTGTGAGTGTACAAACGATATGTTAAATAATAAAAATGCTACATATCAATCCAGTTGAAATTCAAATAAATGATATGATTGTTATTTAAACACTATTAGGTAGCTCTGCAATCTTGGTGGTCATCTCAAATTCTCCAAAGCTGCTATTCAAAGCCTTTCACTCCCCTCAGTTGCTCTCATCTCTCTTAACTGTTGAACTTGTGATTTCCTAAAAAGGTTAGTATGACCAAAAATAAACTTTCTGGACCATCCTCCCAGTTACAAAAGTTTTCTTTTATTCTCAAACATTCTCTTACCCTTCCCTTCTTTTCAGATGCTAAAGTGTACCTACTTTTTCCCAAGGTTCACATCTTTGATCTGATTCACCAATTGCTACCACTTCACTCTTCACACTTTCCCTCTCCACTGAGCCCATTTCCTGAGCATATAAACATGCTCAAGTCTACCAAATATAAAATCCTCTCACCTTAACCATTCTATTGTCAAGTCACTAACCGATTTCTCATCTCTTAATCAAAGTTTCTAAAAAATAGTACTTATACTCTTCCTATCTCTCTTTATTACTGTTTCCTCTTTTTTATTCCCATTGGTTCTTATAGGATTCCCCAAGGCTGAGTCATATCAACCCCTCTCCTTTGGCCATGTCAACTACTCTAACTCCTTAACCATCTGCTTCTATTTGAACAGCTCTGAAACATACATGTCTAGTCATAACTTATCTTGAGCTCTGGACTTGCCTTTCAAATGGCCTGCTGGACTACATGAGAAGGTCCTCTATTAGCATCTCAAATTTAACATCTCCAGAATCAAACTATGCTTCTCTCTTCATCTTATCTGCTACTTGCATAAAATGTGAAGACTTTAACATGTTCAGCATTAAAGGTGGTGATGATGAGACTTAAGCATTAGTTGGATGACTGAGCCAAAAAAATCTTTAAAATCCCTCCCAACCTATCTTCTATGAAAAGTGAGAATACATGTTTAAATAATAAGACAACACAACCAGGAACCGAGTGAGGAAAAGATCAGGAAGAAAAAGCAAAGGTTAGAAATGAGAAAAAAGAAAACTGATTTAGAGAAAAGGGTCCCAGGTGCATCTCAATACTTCTAATCTATCATTTAATAGGAGAATGTAATTAAACAACTTTATTATACACACTCTGATATAATGATCCTTGGAGCCAGTGATGATTAAATCTTGTCCACTAGAAATCTGATCTACAGTAAGACACATAACAGGGCCTAGGTGTCCCGTTAACTTTCCTGTGGACTGAAACCTTTAAAAAGAGAGAAAAATAATTTTGTTTGAAAATATTTCTTAGCATGTTGAGCCTAAGCCTCAGCAAAAATAATCAACAGTCTTTGCTAAAACTGTTCTTTTTGATTTAACTCCACCTCTATGCAACTCTGTTCAAATTAAGAGTAAAAATAATGGCCAAAGTAATCAATTCTCTGATGGAAGTGTGAGGAGTCCTAAATAAGTTATTCCAAAGCAACTAATATCATTCAGGTAGTTAAAAAAAAAAAAAAATCAAAACTCCAAAAACTTGCTAAAGGCTAATTTTAACTCTAACCTAAGTCCAGGTAAACCTTAATCTGTTAAATTCTCAACATGATATAGACATATGATTGATGTTATTAGGGCCAATTTGAAATTTGATTAAAACAACTATGTCACTGATATAACTAGAAAATAACAATATGAAGAAAGTAAAATTATTTTACTACACTAACATATATTCTCACATATACACATATATGTACACCCATCATATATACACATACATGTATGCACACATATGTGTATATACATGCATGTCAGAAAATAGGTAGTCCATTTCATCAATTATTACAAAGACATGAAAATGACCAGGAATATATCTGACTGGTAGAAGAACATGTGATGCCCATTGTCAGGGGGTGACAATGAACCTTTGTTTCATAGTCCTACCTCAAATCAAGCTGCTGGAATACAGAGGTGTATTTGCCCTCTAGAATATTATTATTTCTTGTAACTCTTTTCTTAGTTACTTTGTTAAGATGAATCTGTATTTAATCAGGTTGCTGAAATCAAGCAACTTGAAAAAGGATCTAACTTTTCAGCAGAAAAGAATGTAAAGATTTTCAAAAGCTGGTATCTTTTCTGCCTCATGTCATGACTTTGAGTATCTTCCTTCATGGTACTACAACTACAAATCAAGTTTAATGTCTTCAAGAATAAACCCAGTCCTCATCTCGTTCCTAATTTTCTTAAACAAGCACTGTTTTCAATTTTCTACTTTTTTTTTCTAAAACTGTTCTCAGGACTGTGTTTCTTATTTCTCTTTCTCTCTCATTTATTTATCTATAAATTATGCTTATAATACTTTCTCAGTCATGCATTAAAATGTTACAAGTTATAACCAATTTTCCTCAGAATTTCTAAAATAAATTTCCCTTTGATTTACTACTGACAAAGCCCTTCTAGATGGGATTATTAACTGAATTACCTATATTACCTGAATTACAAACTTTACTCAGAATCTTGTAATTGCCTTTTAATGGCCTTTATCCTCCATTACAAGATGAGTTCTAAGAAGATGGACACCAAATTTGTCTTGCTCAGTCTTTATCCCCAGTACCTTACCACAAGTGTTGGTATAGTGCTTGCCATAATTGATATTGAATAAACATTTATTAACTAATAAATAAATATTCCCTTGCTGCCAAATTTTTAAGAACTAGAAAAGAAGCTAAAATAAACACTCAAATGAAGGATAAAAGCTTTATACTTCACGGCAAAAAGAAATCAAATCAAAGATGTAATGCCTTATATTTCAATTTATCATTTTTCTCTTTGTACTCACTTCATCTTCTTAATACTTCATCATATATATGTGTATATATATATAATTCTATATTTATAAAAATCCTGTGAATATTTACGCTTAAAGTTATATGGTTTGTAAACTGAAAATTTTGAGATAATGATGCATAAGTGATGTTACAAAAAATAATTCTTTCAAAGGTACTGATGCAACTAGCATGAGAATCTTGTTCTCTTCCTGGTAAACAACACAACTTATAGACAAATGTTAAGAAAGGCTATTTTCCTTCATATATTTTTTTCCCAGCAATGGAGATTAAAAGAAAGGAAAATTGTGAGTTTGCTAACGAGGACATAGACGTTCAGCGGTGCTGAATCAAACAGAAAAGTCTAGGTTTTTATATTAACTTCTGGGGTTATACAAATTAGATTTCACACACACTAATGCTATTAATGTGTGTATAATGCTATTAATGTATTAATGCTATTAATAATTTGCCATATACAGGAAGTACATTTTCTTTAAAATTCTACCTTTTAAGATCCCACATTCTGACAGCATTTCCAGAAGCTGCATAGAGAAAGGTGCCAGTTGGGTTCAGTGCAATTTGATTGACTTGGTTTTCCCCAGAAGGAATAGTAACTGTCCGGCTGGTGGTGGCAGAACAAGCATCTCCAAGAGTAACTTGACCTGAAGACCTTAACAGAGACAAAGTAAAGCAAAATAAGTCACATTTCTGGACAAGAGTTAGTCTTAGAATTCCTTACATTCCTAGGAAACTGGCTGTAGACAACAAGAAGATCTGTGTTCTTTGGTCACTGTATGCACTGTGCCTAGCACAACACCTCATACACACTAATAAATAAACATTTTGATAGATAAATGAATGAAGAAAACAAGATGACATGGCTTAAAACTCTTAATTTGCAAGTTATTATAACACTAGGAATTCTGGGCCCTGTTAGAGATGACTTAAATATGATTCAGAAAAGATTAGATGACAAAGACAAAAACTCAACAAATGATACAGTGTCACAAAATTAATTCATTTTCCTGCAGTTTCCAGAAGTTCCCTGAGGAACAAGCCTACCAGTATTCCTTTCATATATAAGATTTGCCCTTATGAATTAAAGACACTAAGGACTTTTTATTTTCAGTTTTTGTTTATTTTAACCCAATCATATAAGGATTACTTACTATATGCGAAAGACTTAAATATGATTTATTTCTATTTCCTCAGCTAAATTCTAAATGGTAAGTATATTTTTAAATTTTGAAACATTTTATTAGCAAACTTCTAAAATACCAAGTTATAATCAATCTTTTCAAATTTGATTTTAATGAGTCAACTGGATTGGTAAATTTCTAACATAAGATACAGTGTTTTTTTTCTACAAAATTCTCCACAAGAGACCTGTATTCAGTACAGTAAATAATTAGTAATTCTCAAAATATAAAATAGCACTTAAATATTAATAATCCTCACTCTACAAATTAGTAAAAATTAACCATTCCTATGCTCCCTTCTCTTATTTAAACCAACAGAGTTCACCTTAATTTTAATTATGTAAAACAGTTCATCAATCTTATGGCAAAAAGGATCACTATTTGCTCTATATTTTAAAGACATATGATAACAGATGTAGAAAACAAATTCATCCTCCAATTGTCCAACATAACCTACAGTTATTAAATATAGGCTAGCACCAAAGCAGTGTAAGTCTTAAAAAAACTCCTCAATTAATTAGCATGTATTATTCAATACATGCTAATTAAATTTTGCAAGTACTTCTTAACAGTCTATAATGGTGATTTCAGCCATTTTCTAAATAGTGGTACTCATTTGAAGCAAGTAATGTAAATCATTTAACTACATCAATTAATGAATACTATGAAAATTTAATTCCTTAGTTATTTGGGAGGGAGGAAATATGAAATGTGTATTTAGTCACAGATCAAATATGACTTCTCCTTTCCTGTTTAATATTGAGCTATTGTATTTTATTTTCTCAACAGTTTTTTTTCACCTTATTTTATCTGTGTTCTTATTATAAACACTTTGATATTCTTTGCAAGTGGATAGGTATAAATAAACAAGAATGCATAAATAGGCCTATCTTTTCTTACATTTTGTAAACAAGAACTATTTGCCCCTTATGCTATTTGTCTTTAAGTTACTTACGTTAGCGTTCGAATGCACTTTGCTGAATCTCTGATATCCCACACCTTAATATAAGATGTTGACACAGTGAAGACCAAACTTGTATAATTACAGTATTTTACAGATACTACATTGTTGTGATGACCTCCCAGTGACATTATCTCCTGCCCAGTCACCAGATTCCATACTTTACAAGTACGATCTAAAAACAAACAAATAAAAAAGAGGAAATACTGTCAATATGAGCTAAATTAGATTCTCTTAACAATAACAATTTCTCTTCTATGAGAAAAAAAATGAGATAAGAAAACAGTAATTATTTAATTAACTTGCAGCAGGCATCCTAACTCTATCCTTGACACTTTTCAGCAGGTTGAAGGGCAAAGTAGGTATAAAGGATTAGATGAAAGCCAGGATATCTGGTGTATGCATTATGTGGTATTAAAAAATAATTATACAAAATTTTGAAATAGACATATCAAGAGAATCTTGTTTCAAATTGCTCCTGAATTTAAAATGGCAATCCCAAATCAGCCTCTTTGAGACATTTTGCTTTGATCACTCTTTTACATACTCACCACACTCCACATGTAGGAATACACACACCTTTCTTTTCCAGGGGTCACTGATTGATTTCATTTTTGACCCAAAAACATAATCATAAAACTATTCTATTTTTTTTGACATGCTAAATATCTAATTATCCTGGACTAATAAATTTAATTTGAATCATTAGAAAATTCTTTTACAGAGCAAATTTTTTAAATTGGGGAATTACTTGCCATTATTCACAATTCACAAGTTCTAGCTAGACTTTCCCCTCACCTTGTAACATCCCTAAATGCTAAAAAGCTTTGACTAGCTTCCCAAATTCCTGTACATGCTTCCTTCTCACTTTTCTAACCTCACTGTCCACCACTGCCGCTAAATATACTCTACTTTTCAATCCAACTGAATTTAGTTTCCAAACCCACTTCTACCTCCAAGTCTCTGCTTACACTGTTCTCTAATCTTGGTTGCCCATTCTTACCTGTCAAATCCAAACAATACTGTAAGGTTCATCCTAAATGCCTCCTTATCAAAGCCTTCCTTATTTTTCACAATTTAGCATAATCTCTCCCTTTTCTGAAACCTCGAAACTCTTGGTCTATAACTCTTCAAATCGTTTACAGTTAATTTCTAGTTGCCTGCAATTTCACCAAAGGGGTTAAGAGTGCAGGTCTGGAGATGAGTAGACCTAGGTTTCTAATCCTGGCTCTTTCACTTACTAGTTAAGTTTATCTGGGAAAATTATTTAATTTCTTGAATCTTCAGCTTCTTCATCTGTAAAATTAGGATGCAACATGTATTTCATTGGGTTTATTGTGAGAATTAAATGAGATAAAATTTGCATAGTCTCTGACATAGAGTAAGTGCTCAAGAAATGGTGGTTGCTACCCATCTTATTCTCTTTACCACACTGTACACTGTAATGGCCTTTTGTAGATTTTTATATAGCCTGCATTACTAAGCTCAGTGCTTTGTATGTATTAGATGCTCAATTACCAAAAGGAGATGTATTCCCTCACCATTCTATTCATCTAACATCAACACAAGTTTTACTTTCTTCCCAACCATGCAATGATTTTATATTTTATGTAATTCAGGAGTTGAATGAGATTATCTCTCAGATTCTTATGTGTCTTAAGCAGTTTGACATTTTTAAAAACATGTTAAAATGTAATCATTAAAAAAAAATATGTTAAATATCCACATGACACAACTACTAGCACCTTTTGATCCAGTGAAGAGGAGATCATCAGTAGAATCCACACAGAGCACAGCTTTTGTATGCCCTTCAGCTATGTGAATACACTGAAGTGGAGAAGCTCTGATTCCTTTCAAAGCTGGAAATGGGTTGATTATGCCCCTGAGGTGGGGGAAAAAAATAAGATTTACTTTAGTAGCTATATCATGAAACTACTTTTTATTTTTTTCTTTGGCTTTAAGAAGTCTTTCTAAATAATTAGTATTGTAATAAAATCCAGATTGCTCCCTTGTCTCTTTTTTAAGCAAAAGGACAGAGACAAAGCATGAAATTATAATAGTAGTGTTGGAGTGCATCAACTAATTAGGCATCAGCTAGCAGGTGCATTCTGCAAAGAGCAAAGTCATGATAAATTGGATTTTCTTATTAACAATTTCATCTCTTCAAAATTTAATGAAGTAATATTGGGAGCTCTTCAAATATAGTGAATTATGAAAAATGAGAAAGCATAAATGATGGATAACTGGAAGGTGTGACTATCAGCCTGGAATGAGACTCTATGTCAAAAAAGACATTCTAAAGAAAGTATAATACATACCACCTAAAATACTAAGGAAGCAAATTTCAAACAAATTTGAATAAATACAAGAATGACTGCATAGCCTGAAATTCTAAAGGGAGAATGGCTCAAAAATAACAAAAACTTTTAAAACTCTAACAATCTCAAAGACGATTTTTAAAAAAGAGTAAGATTTTAAAAGAATAGTGATGCTCTTTAGGGAGATTTCTCATAATTTTAATATTTCTGGAATTTCTGCTTTATGCCACTGGACTATGAACTATGAAAATATAAAATTTATCAAAACACTGTCCCTATCCCAAAGGAGGTTAAGACAGGATCTGAACTGAAATAATTGTATTGGGAAGACTAAAAATGAGAGTGAATTAAGAAATGATAAATATATAAGTTGGATGTATCTTTTCTCAGAGCAGGAAGAAAAATTATGTTGAAATATGTCCATTATATAAGACAGATGGCATAATGTTAGGACAGATTCAGCAATAAAACAAAGCTGTCTGTTTCCATCTTCCTGATGAAGGAGAACAACCTTTAAGATGCGAGGGACAGAAATAATTAAGAAGAAATGTAAGCCCAAGATACATTAGATCTGACAATGAAGAGTTATTCAGTGAGTTCAAGTATTTCTGTTTTTAAATCATTAGATCACAGGGTTGTGAAAGTATATACCATTGCAGAGGCAAAATCATTGTTGGTATACTAAGAGGATCAATAAAGGGGATAAAACATGTAGACCCAATTTTCCAGAAAGGAGAAAAAAAAGTGGATTTCAGAAATTACAGATGAGTAAAACTTCTTGTTGAGTCTCAAAGAGGAAAATATTAAACAAATAATTACAAACACTTAAATGCTCATCAGTAAGAGATAACATCTCACAGGGGAAGGTCCTTGTAGAATTAATAGGCAGGAAATTAGGGGAATGTCATATTCACAATATATGTTGATTCCAATAAAGTCCATACAAAAAGCTTTTCAAATGATATCCCTATGGACATGGTGGGTAAGTATGAAACTGTTGTAGTAAGGTAGTTCCATCAATGGCTGAAGAGTCACCCCTAAAGAGTCAATGTTCCTCTCAGTCTGGAAAAAGGTCTTCAATATCTAGTCAGTCTTTCCCCAGAACTCAAGACAGATATGGCATGTTTATTAAATTGATATATTAAAGAGCTGCATTGTCTAGAAAAATTACCCAAAAAAATCCATTTAAGTATGTACTTAGCACTAAAATATTCATTGGATAAAATTTAAACATAAAATTTAAGTTGAAGATAGAACAGAACGCTCCAAGTAGGAAAGGAGCTTAATTAGACTTTAAAAGCTAAAGAAATTTGTTTATTGAATACAAGATCAATGGATCAACAATTTATGATTCTTCTACCAACACTTTCAATGACATGTGCAACAGAAGTAAGTATTTCAGGAGAAAGAAAGCAATAGAGCTACTATATTCTGCCAAGGCCACATCTGGAATGAGGCTGAGTTCCAGTTGCCACATTTTAAAAACAGCTTTGAAAAATCAGAGATTTTCCAAAACAGTGGAAGCAGAAAGAAGGATCTGCAGACTATATCATATTAGGAACAGATGAATCTAAAACTATTGAGCTGATAAGAGAACCTTCATCGGAGAGAGCATACAAAAGCACAGTTAAATAGCTGAATATTTAAAGAGCTGGCACATACACACAAAAAAGGTATACTGGATTAAATCTAGCATAGCTCAAGAGGGCTGATGACAGACCAATGAATAAAAACTTAAAGGAGGTAAATTAGGCTTAGGATTTAAAAAAAAAAACTTTATTTTTGGGATTTAGTTATAATGATTTCAAAAAGTGAAGGGAGTTCCCCATTACCAGAAATAAGACCAGGAATTGTTACCACCTGGGTGTATAATTACAAAATCCAAAGTATTATTTGCATTCACACATCAATTTGAGATTCTTGAAATTAATGCTCAGTAACTTGTTGGCAATGTAAGAACTTAACCAGATTAAAACTGAAATGGTAGCAAAACCTCCTCAAAAGTCTAAAACTGTCATTTTGAAATCCTATCACTATTATGTGGGGTTTATAGCTATGAACTGAAGTCATCAAATTATAACTATTGCTTCAAATGTTGAAAAGTTATGATCTAATGCATAGTCAATTGCTGCTCTTCTAAAACATTAAATATATATGTATGTATATTCTAACAACCTGATTATAAAGAAAAGAATTAATGTTAATAACCTAAGAGCTGTTTTGATCTGCATTTAATGACACAAATCATCCTAAGAAAAAAGCTAAACAGTACCCTTGGTTATTTAGCACTTGGTTATTTAGCACTATGTCTCCAAAAGAGTTCCTTCCTTCAGATTACTATCTTTATCCTAAGAATCTATTAATGTTTCCTGATGATATAATGTGCAACACAATTCTGTCATGTCAAAGGTTGTAATATTACAAAAGTGAATATTTGCCTCCAGTAACTTATGTATGGCATAGCCCTAGAGACCAGGATGTCTCTTTTTCATTCTTATGTGTTTTATTTATTCAGATTTCTGAAGAAAAATAATTTCAACATTAAATATAGCATCATATTTATTAGATACTGAAAGATACTCTCAAATATTCAGAATGTTAGAGTTAATATTTTATAGAGATTACCTTATACAAAAGGTAACAGAAAAAGTACAGAAATTGGAAACATAAACCCATGGTATTTCTTTCTCTATTAAAATTAATCTATCCACATTCTGAAGTATATAAATCAACTTTAAAATAGTTTAAGTTAAGTTTAAATATTGCAAACTTATACAACAGATCTGATGTGAAGGGAAAAAATGCTTATTTCTGATCCATGCAAAACCAGTAAAGTCTTGTAATACTGTGAATAAGATTAATTTCCTCTCCCTTCCCCTGCCTACCTTCTGGAGGATCTACTGATGATCAGGAAAATGGCCATAAAACATGGGAAAGAAGTGCAAAGAGAGAGGAGACAAACTGATTAGTGGGAAGAGGAAATGAAAGGAAAAAAAAGAAATTAGGGGTCCAAAAAACCCATAAACATGAAAAAAATGCCACATTGTTATTTGAAAAACAGCATCTACCAGTTAAAACAATTTATTATGTTTTTAAAATTCTTTTACTTTCTGTATCTTTCTATATTTTAGGTACCATAGCATCCTTTTTTCCCCTAGTATACCTTTTTTTAAAATCACAAATCCTGCCATAAACTTTTTATTTAAAATCGATAAATCAACATGAAAAAATACCTTATTCACTTCCCATGCCTTGAGGTGGAAAAACCCATTGAGGAGCAAACCTTTACATTAATTTTCAAAGAACTTAATTTCTTTAAAGAAAAGTTTTAGGTTATAGACAGAATACAAATAGCACAAATTTTAATGCTATCATATAAAAAAGTTTACCACTACTTTGAAAGGTATGATCACAAAAATATATTAAAATTAATGTTTAAAAACATCAGTGCATTTATATGGTTTACAAGTTATGAATGCAACAAAAATGAGATTTGTTTAAAGTGTCTAGGAAGGCATTTTAGAACATCAATGAAATGCCAGAACGTAGGAAAGAAAGTACCTGTGTACCTCCGACAGAGAGGAATCACTTTCATCAGACCTACAGTGAAAGAGTTAGAATTATGAGGGAAAAGAATACAGATGTCAACAGGTAAAGACACTGAGATTGAACTGATTCAACAGTATGAATAACAGAAATACAGCAAACATTTCCTTTACAGTGCCCTGCTTTTCTATTTGCACTGGATATCAGCAAATTCAGTGACAGCTAAATTAGTTAAAATTTTGTGCTTATGTTTTCTACCAAGATTTGGGGGGAAAAACTTTCTATTACTGATCCACAGAACCCATCTATCCTCACTTTCTAAAATGTAGGCCCTGAAGAGGAAAAACATCAAGCAAGTGAAATACATCACTTCAAGACTCTATTTAATTTGACTAGTACTAGAAAAAATTTTCAGTTTCAGTAGTCATTAATGAACTTTATTCCTCTTGATAATTACTTTAGATTTAGACTCTCATGTGGAAGTTGCACAAATACATTATATGTTTGCATGGAAAGCAAATCATTCAAAATTTAATAACCTTTGTGTTGGTTTTTTTTTTTTTTGCAGTACGCGGGCCTCTCACCGCCACAGCCTCTCCTGTGCGGAGCACAGGCTCCGGATGCACAGGCTCAGCGGTCGTGGCTCACGGGCCCAGCCGCTCTGCGGCATGTGGGATCTTCCCGGACCGGGGCACGAACCCGTGTTCCCTGCATCGGCAGGTGGACTCTCAACCACTGCGCCACCAGGGAAGCCCCAACCTGTGATTTTAATTCATCTCAAAAACATGGAGCTCTTCTGATTAGGCAGTCCCTCAGTAATAGTTGGGAGGTTTTACTGGGATTTTAAATACAGGTGAGCCACTCCTGTCAGCCTTAACCGGAAACCTCCAGGACTGACAATAAGTCTGGTTATCGTGAAAATCTATTTAGCTTGTATTATTATACAATATCCTTGGGAAGAATGAGGATAGAGTGAGTGCTGGCATATTATGTAATCAGAAACAATGTGTGGGACCTACTTCTAGCTGGTGAAATATGCTAGACTCAAAAAGGAGCCCAAAGAAAGTCATTAAAAAGGTAGGTGAGTTTTTTGAAAGTGTAGTCAGTTATTCCAAGTTTTAGTTTATAGAGACTACAACAGAGTCAAATGATTGGTAGGTAGCTCATAAACTATTTCAGTAAAAAGTATGGAACTATAATTAGATTGTCAAGATTATCAAAAGACCAAGAGAAAAATTTTATGACTGTGAATGCAAGGGAGACAAAATTTAGTAATTCTTCATCATTGCTAGTGAAAATGGACTTCCTAAAGACATTCTTAATGTTCTTCTACTCTTTCTCAATTAAATGAGAGGTATGATTTAACAATGTTCAAGAGTCTTTTTTAAAATATATTAAAAAAAAATACCTATCTAGATCATTTGAAAGGACATGTCATCTGATTAAACTATATTAAAACCTAATTTTAATATAGTTTAATCTAACTGATTAAACTATATTAAAATCTAATCAAAAATGTTATCCATAAATTAAGTAGATTAAAGAATCTTTCAAAATGATGGTGTGTCTCTCTAAGTCTATAGAGCCATTTAGCATGATCTAAACATGCCAGACAGATCTTAAACAATACCCTGTAAATTTCAGAAATCGTTGATATATACAGGGAGATTATAGCATAGAAAACAAAGAACTGGTGTGGGATACTGAATATCAAGTACATATACTATCCAAAATGTTATCATTCAAAATCAAAGCAGACAAGTCAGTTAATAAACACCTTATGGCAACACTGTTAGTATGAAATTCTTGCAAGAGAGATTCTGGCTCAGTGTGGGAATATTTTTTCACTTCAAATTTAATGAAAATTATATTTTCCATACCCCTCCAACTTCTCTTCCCCAACAACCCACCCTGAGTTCTACCCCCTCCACCCATAAAGGTACTCTTCTATCCCAAGAATACAATTACTCAAGTTTTGTGGTGGATTTGTAGAACAACCAAATGATAACAACATGTTACACATATGGCAATGCTTTTGTAAGCTGTTATATCCACCAAAGGTAAAATAATTTGCCTCTTTTCAATGCAGGCTGTCTGGATTAGAGGCTTTTATAGGCTCAATGAAGCTGAAAAATCCCAAGAAATTTAACTTCAAGTGGTCTCAAAGATTTTTCAATTCCAATTTACTTGTAGAAGAAAAGGTAAGACAAGTGCTCAGTATAGCAATGCAAATCTATAGCAGGGAATAATGTTCAGCAGGAAAATTAATTTCTCTAATTTTGTCTATATGGTTCATTTCCCATTGGAAAAACACATGAAATATGGCAAGAGTTCACAAGTCAGACTCCATCTCCCACACAGAGAGAAGGCTAAATGTTTTCTACAGACTGTATTGAAAGGTTCAGAATATTATAATGAATAATTGGGGCTCTTTTACATAATGACTTACTTATCCTGCTGAACTGATGTGTTTCCCTGAGAAACAGTAAGACGATTAAAAACATTCAGTTCATTACGGGGCCGGCTTGGTGGGGAAGAAGGAGGTGAAAGACTAGCCTCTGAGGTTCCAGAATCTGAGCTACAAGAAAAAAAGAACATTAAATAGGTGGCTTTAATTGGCTTTGATTTGTTAGAAATGTTGTAAGAAACATGTTTTTTTATAAAAGCTTTTCATTATACAATTCCTTCCTTGCTTCCTTTCTTCCTCTGTTCCTTTTTTATAAGATAAAATGCACTCTGAACAATTTAATTAAAAATTTTTTCCACTGATATTGGCTCGGTACTTTGTGACAGCCTGGAGGGGTGGGATAGGGAGGGTGGGAGGGAGGGAGACGCAAGAGGGAAGACATATGGGAACATATGTATAACTGATTCACTTTGTTATAAAGCAGAAACTAACACACCATTGTAAAGCAATTATACCCCAATAAAGATGTTAAAAAAAAAAAAAATTTTTTTTCCACTGAATCTTGTTACATTGGCCACAAGATGGCACTAAAGAAAAAGTTCTGTCTGCTAAAATCTAAAGTCAGTATAAATAAAGCAAGCCTAATTTAAAATTATACAATTTTAGAGTTGAGAGCAAGTTGTTCACTTTATAGATGAGGAGACAGACCCTGAGAGTTTAAGAGGAATTTGCCTATTCAATTGATTCATTCATTTATTTTTAAATTACTTATTTGCTCCATCCCCTATCTCCTACTTATTCTTAAGACATTCGATTCAGTAGAAACAGGTAAATTACATCTTTAAATACAGGAAACAAGGATGATTAGAAGAGCAACCTCCATGACATTCACGTCAGCTAAACCAGTGGTCAAAGTAGAGAGTGTGCATGGTGGTACAAGGGAGGAGGATGGTATAAGATCATCCACTTGGGTACAGAAAATATATGAAAACTTCTTTCATAATTATTTTTATGTTAAAGAAATTGTCTTTACCAATACTTAAATATAGATTAGCATTGATATTCCTACTCAAGAGCATGTCAGAGATCTACCTGCTATATGCAGCTCCTTAGGAGACCTGAGGGAGATCTCAGTGTGCCACAGGGTAGAAAGGTAACAGTGGCTCTAACCCATTTATAACTTTCTGTGTGTTGTGGTGTTGCAATTTACAAATGTCCACGTAAGTGGACCATCAGATTATATTGTGTACTATTAAGTAAACTAACCCTCACAAAACACACAAATAGCTTTTAAACTATTTCAACGAAAAAAACAATTAAGGATAATACCAATTTAAACATAAAAGAACAGCAAGAAAATGGCACAAGTCACACATCTTCTAACACTAGATTTTTGTTAACCATTTTAAAGAGGTGAAATCAATGTCAGTTTTATCAGATGACAGTCAAAATTAATTTCAAAACTTTCTAGAAGACTATCTGTAGTTTTAATAAACTTCTCCTGAAAGGTATATTAACTCCAAAATGATATGCACAAATAATTGAAAAATAAATCAGACTATATGAATGGGGACAAGTGCTCAAATTTATTTACAAGTATGTGTTAACAAGAAAGTTAGACTACTTATACAAGCCAACAGCACACTTGATTGTCTTGATTAGTCAAATCAGTCACAATCCCAGAGTCAGTCTGAATATGGAAAATAATTTCACTATTGTGCTTTAGCATCTAAGTGCATCAGACATTTTATACAATCTAGTAGATAAAAAGCATGGGTAACTTACTGTTTTTGTTCCTTGGCCTTTGATTTTTCCCCTTTCTCATATGCCTTTCTCCTTGTTACAGGGGAAGGCTCTGGTAACTTTTTTTCTGCTACAGATGACTGTCTGGAACTAAGAGAGAGAAAGGTTCTATAATCATCTAATTTTAAATATATACATATAACTTTGGCAGATACTCAACCTAAATATTTAATAGATTAATAACTGGAACTTGAGAAAGATTATTTGGAAATAAGAAGTAGAACTAGGACAGGAAAATATCACATGAGTTATTTTAATTAATGGGAGCTTGATAACTATATATTTAATTTTTAAATTGGCAATTTTGTCAAATACATACATGCCCATTATCTTTGAATGTAAACATCAATGCTATACTGCCAAACAGCTAAAATAATTTTTTAATTTTAAACATTAAGTGTTTAAGTTTGATTAGAATTGCTTCAGTTGAAGAAAAATTGTCTTTATAGTCTTGCAAGAACAAAAATATTAGAATATCAGAATATGAGAAACAATGAGACTTAATGAATTAATACTTACACAGTCACAAAAGAATACTACAGGTAATCACAAAAAACTACAATCATTTTACTTAACTAGTATTTAAGTATTAGTTAGCTATATCTATTTTAGTACTAAAAATATTTTTGTTTTATTATAGACTTTAAATGTTCAATAGTGGCTATGTAATTAATAATTTAAGACTATGATTGTTGTGTACAGTGGTAATGAATTTTAATTGAAAAAACTGAATTTTTTGCTATCCTTGACTAGCTTTATTAATAAGGAAAAAAACCACTAAGGAATTAGCAAGCAGGATCCCCAGAATGGGCTTACAGTGATTCTTATTTGAAAGTGAAAACTAAATATAATTAAACTTCACGTGCCTGATTTTTCTAATTAGAGGAAATCACATTTTAGAAGTTCTGCATCATTTAAATCATAAGGCCCACTTGAGTAAATTCTTTTACTTTATGCAATGGAAGTCATGTAGTAATGGGATATAAGAGTTACTGCACCAAGCACATGACCAACTTTTAAATTTGTACAGAATTACACAAACATCTTAATTTATGAAAACTTAGATAGTAAGTCATGTGAAGAGACAGTGTCTAAAAGACATTTTCTACAACCTGTCATGAATGATACATTTTTAAAATGAAAAACAAACGGGCAAAAGGAAGGTATTACCTGAATTCTGGATTCCAGGTCATAGATTTAGTCTTGAAGTTCCAAAAGTCTCTATTCATCTGATAGACTAAATGCTGAACACATAGGAGTCTCTAAAATCTGTTCTCAGTTCTATATCACTACCTTCACCAAAAGCAATTCTTCCACTGTTATCTTACCAAAAAAGCACTGAAGCCATAAGCTATACTGGTTAGCAATCTCTAAGAGCAAATCTAATAGTTAATTACATAAGTCACCTCAAGCACATGCAAGATAATTCTGTCATTAAAATTAATTTTGGAACTAAAGGTAGCAGATGGGCTTACTGAATGGAAGACAGTGAAAATATCTTTATAAGATGAAGAAAGTTATGGGGAACAGATGTTCAAATTAGGGTGGGGAGTATGACATACAGAGTCATATAGTATGAACCATTTTTTGGGCAATATTTCCTAATGCAATGATGTGTTCATTCAATAGATCATCTGCTAGATCACACGTGAGAGTTAGTTTGGAAAAAAGCCATTAAAAATCTTTACCAGTGAATGACTGATGTAATTTTAATATAACTAACAAAACACACACACACACACACACACACACACACACACACACACACACACACTGGCCTGTGTAGGGAAATCTTTGTTCTCAAGATAATAATGAAAAATTTTTAAATAAGATTTGTTTTGAATGGAATGTTTTTTGTTAAGATTATCATAGAGAGGAGAGGTAATATTTCCTCCTTCAAATCTTTAATAATACAATATTTATACTTTGTGTGTACACTCCCAGACGTGCAATGTGCTTCAAGGCAAAGAATTAGGAAAATTCAAAATGTATTATTTGTAACTGACATTTGTATTTTTCTTTAAAAGTGTCAGCAAAGGTTTACTATCTTGACCAGGCTCTTAGAACTAGGATATAATGTAATTTAGAGTAAATTTAAGAATCTTTAAAGCTTCTGTTTTATATAATGGTTTTATAGGTATAACTTTAATCTAGTTTAGGTGTTTCTAAATAAATTTTTTCTGTAATTCACAACTCAGCCTTTATAAAAATTATAATCTTTAAGACCCTAAAACTTAGAAATAAGACAAAGCAATTCAACAAAGAACATCTCATTTAAATTATTTTGAATGTCCAAAAATTAGGAGACACAACACCTAACAGAAATTACTTTGAAAACTAGAGATCTTATTTACATAAATTTTAAAAAATAGAAATAAGAAATTAGCAACATGCATTTTTTTTTTTTAAAAAGAAAGCCAAAAGAAAGGAAGTTAGTGTAGCTGGGCCAGACTTACATGCTGCCTATCTTAGAAGGGAAGCCAGATGGGGGAGGGAGCTCTTTTTCCCTAGCAGAAGTACTTGTCTCTGTATTCATTCCAATCTCTTGCCCTTCTGCAACAGGTGTAAGAGGGCCAGGCAAGGAGGCATCTCCTGTACTAGTGTCTGAAGCTAGTTCACTGCTATCTGCATACAGCAATTCCATTTGAGTGGTGGTTCTCCTTCGGGCCTAGTCAGAGAATGGAAGGAAAAACAATCATGTGCAAATTTTCGCAGGCAAGATGACTAGGCGATATTTAATATTCATTTGAAATAGGTAAAACATTTAGCATGTCTTTTCCTAGCAAGTGTGTCAAACATAACATGTAAGATAGTGACAAGCCAGAGCTACAGCCAGATAAGACCTTTAGAGGCCGTAATAATAGCCAACATTTCTGTTGGATGCCAGAAATTGTTATAAATACTTTACTATATTAGTATATACTATCATTATCCCAATTCACAAATGAGAGAACTGAGGCACAGAGAAGCTAAAAGTCCAAAGTCACACAGCTAGTAAGTGGCAAAGCCAGATTCAAAACCAGGCAATCTGCCTCCAATATTATTGTGCTATACTGCCATTCATCGCCAGCTCCCTCAACATATCATTAAAAAAAAAAAAAGAAAGAAAGAAAGAAGAAAGAAATTAAACCAAAAGATAGTTGCAGGGACATTCAACTAAATTCTGATGTTTCCCAGGCTTAGATGATTTATTTAATATAAATTTTAATTTCATTTTACTATCAATTTTTACATCTGTTTCTCCTTTTTTATGACCCTGCCCCCTGACGCTTTAACTGGGTGTTTAATCTGCCTGCTGGATATCTACCACCAGTCCATACCAGCTTTTGTCAGCATGGTGAGGCAGGTGAAGGTTATTTTCCTAGAATCTAAATTTACCATAAGCATTCCCTTCCATACTCCTGAAAAACCAATGGGACTACCTTGTTGTTAACGCTTAGAGTTGGCTGCTATCGCTAATGTATTAACAGATAATCAAGGTGTTTACCAGATTAGAAACCTCTAAAGGGCAGACAACCTGTTTTATTCAACTTTGTATCCCCTGCATTTAACATAGTGCTGGTAAATATCTATTTAAAATATATACTCAACTTCACTTTTTCAATGAGTGAAAAATAAGTAATATGAGAACCTTTTAGGCATCTTTGCAGTTCAAAAGGAGTGGTAGATAATACCTGAAAACTTTTGGAAAGAGAAAGCCCTGCAGGTCAACCTTTTACCCTGTCAGTTCTCCCTACTGCAAACTGAGTCATTTTCTTGGGAATTCCGAACCACGGTGGGTTTTATTAGGAGATGACCTTTAGGCTACCACTTCACATTTCTCTCTGGCTTTCACAAGGCCTGAAAGACCAAGTTACCTTAGGAGATTCTCTCCTCCACTTAAGACTGGATCCAAACTATACTCAAATGCTTTCTTTGAGTTTGGGTAACTTCTACTTAGTCACTTAGAATAATAAGACACAAACCACATGTCACCAAGCCAGTACCTCAAGGACCATACATAAAGACTGGAGATGTTTTTCAGTTGGCTAGCCCAGTATTTTAAAGATAAGGAAATTCTCCATTAAAATCCATATTTAAAGCTTCTCTTTAAAAAGTTGAGGATCTGGTAGCCTTAGGCCCATATTCCATCATGGCAAAAATAAGCAGTAGTTGAGTGGTGGCTATTTGCTTTAGATGCAGCATGTCCACTTCAGGTAATCATAATAATCCCTATTAATTACCTTATATTCAGCCAAATTACTCATTTATATTACCTGGCTAACCACTGTGGGCCTTAAATCCATCCTGTCCATTAGCACAGTACTATTTTGAGTCCTGATTTCATCCATTCATTCAACAAATATTTACTAAGCACTACAAGAATTCTTTGTTTTCAAACATCTTAAGATAGTTAGTTAATTCATCTAGTACCAATGTTACCAACACTCAATCTGAAATAGACCATGTGTTTCTTACACATTTAACAGTATGTATCCTTTATTTTTTTAAGCTTCACAAATATACATTATAGCATCAATTTTCAATACAAAATGATGATTAAGAGTTGGCCTATTCAAACCACCTCAAGACACAGTTAAACAAAATAAATAAGGAATACTTGAGGACATACTAGAATGTTAAAATTTCAAAAATCTCCTGTCAATCTAAATTATTTTTAAGGATTGTTTTCCATAATCATATCTTATCTAGTAGAAAAAGTACAAGAATACAGTAAATCACAAGTTTCACAAAGGAGCAATTTTTCAATATAAATTTTTTTCAAGGGGGAATATGATAAAGAACTAAATTTCTTACACATGAAATCTTTGATAAAAGCATGCCTACTTGCTGACCTATTAAGAGTCAAACCTGAGGCCTATGTGATTAATAATGACAATAAAGAACAGCAGAAAAAATGTTTACCTGGTATTTTCAATTCTCCTTACCTTGTTTTTAGGTTTCACTTCACCACAAAGCTTCATAAGGTCTGAAGAGAGTGAGCTATGTGCAAATAAGTAATTAACCACATGATTAAAAGGGAACTTATAGAAAACTGTATGTCCTCTAATGAGTACAAGTATGGAAAAAAATTTATATGCCTACAGAAAACACAGAAAGACAATATTTAAAATCAAAATAAACTAATTAAAATAGTCCATTTTCCTTCCTTAAATATCCCAGTATTTTTATTTTAAAGTTTTTGATGGTTAAACATTACTTAGTTGGGCTTCCATATTACTGTTTCTAGTTCTCTTCCCTTAGCCATAAAATCCAAAATTATTTGTTTTATGGTAATTCTTTGATGCACAGGATAAAATTATTAAAAATATTACAGAAATAAGTCAAATCTATTAAGTTGCTAAAGCCTCTCTTACCTTCCTTCTGATCCTGGGCTGTTTAAAGGTACATCCTCATCAGTGCTGTCCTCTACATTTTCTAAAAAAATGTCCAAAATGTAAGTATTATCCACATGTCACAATTTGAATGCTGACTGTAATCCCTATGCTATAATAAGCAACAGCCCAAGTTCTCTCAATATGGGCACTTTGGTTTTAGTAACTGAATCAAATTAGAAATGTAAAAAAATATTTCTAAGAAACTCCTTTGATTATATGCCCTAGGATGAGAAAAATATGTTCAAAATAGGAAAGCTATGAGTTGAATGATAAAACAGAACAGCATTCACAGGATGGAAATGAGATCATGTATTTATCAGAGTACGTAGAATTATTTATATATTTTTCAGAGTATGTATTTATCCCACACCATCCATTTATCCCATGTATGAAAAACCACTGAGTAAAACACAAGATTAAAGTAAATGCTGCATGCGCTCCCTTTAATGTACTGAGTCAACTTCAAAAACTACATAGGTATAAACATAGTTGTACTTTATCAGTATTCCAACTTATATATTTTCCTTTATTTTTATTTTTGTTTTCAAGTAGAGAGAGAGCATGTGTGTGTGTCAAGGTATTCAGGAGTTACATACCAGCATGCAGCTCATTCACATGTACATAAAGGACTAAAACTACGGGTTTCCATGCAACAGTTTTGTAGATAAATACAAACAAACCACTGCTATTTCAGAACAACTGTAGCACACTAATAAAAAGAGAGGAAAAAGCAAACATATAAAACTAGTAGGAAGTCAGTAAATAAAACAGCCACTGAAAGTAAATTATTTAAAATGTCAGTGAGCCCCTAACACAGGTGCAAGTTTTCAAAACTTATACATTTTATTATAAAGCCATTCCACAAAACTAAAGGCAATACTATCAACAATATATACGTTGGGGACTTCGCTCGTGGTCCAGTGGTAAAAAATCCACTTCCAATGCAGGGGATGTGGGTTCGATCCCTGGTCAGGCAACTAAGATCCCACATGCCGCAGGGCAACTAAGCCCTTGCGCCACAACTACCAAGCTCGCACGCCTCAACAAGAGAGCCCGCCTGCCGCAAACTATAGAGCTCATGTGCTCTGGAACCCATGCACCACAACTACAGAGCCCACGTGCCCTAGAGTCCGTGTGCCACAACTAGAGAGAAAAAACCCACACACCACAACTAGAAAAGCCCAGGCACCGCAACTAGAGAGAAGCCTGAGCAGACCGTGCACTGTAATGAAAAGATCACTTGTGCCTCAATAAGATCCTGTGTGCCGCAACTAAGACCCGATGCAGGCAAAAAATTAAGGAAAATAAATAAATAGAATATTTAAAAATAATTATATATATGTCAGTGAAAAATATACAGTATTCATCCCCCTTTAACTTTTACATTTATATTATACAGGTGGATTATGCTCATAAGTCAACTAATTCCCTTCTCAGATGCTCCCATTCTTCCTCACTGTTTAGCAGACACTTCGATAGAAATTCAGTAATACTTGATAGCATTATCTAAAATGGAGCCCATCTAGGACCCACACAAAGGGAGTTTACTTTCCGAAATGAGCAAAATGGTGGTCTTGAAGGCAATGTGTATCTCAAAGCCCACGCTTGCAGGCTGGAGGATGTGCTTCAAAGAAAGGATAATTGAGTGCTAAGGTGACTGAATTAGTCAATAACATAGAAAATGTAAAGAAATGACAAATCTAGTCTTTATTTTTCCATGTATAAAAGCAGGCTAAGATTGACTAGTAATTTTCTTGTAGGGAGTGATGAAAGAAGTTAGTATATTAAACATCATATGAGTGCTCAGTAAAAGCTACTTAGCTCTTGCATATGCATATATGCCTTATTTAGAGATAATTACAGTTTGACATAACCAACCCAGCCAGAGGATACAACCCTCCACCCAGACATTCACCAAAATAGACACCTCTTCAGGACTGAGCTTTGTCTGTAGCACTACAGCCATCTGGGCAGCAGGACATGCCATCACCTCACTGCTCTACTCTCAACTCTAAGAACATAATTCCAGCCCAACACCAGCTTCTCTTCTCATCACTGAGCATTAAAGCTAAAAGCAGAGACTTAAAACTGCAAAATGCTTTAAAGTTCATACATATCGGTACACAGCTGCATAATCTCACATCACTAGAAGTTAACCAAACAGTTACTATTAAAGTCTTTTTTAAAGTTTATATAGGTATATAGATATGTATATATGTATGTGTATGTGTGTGTGTCTGTATATATATATATATATGTATATATACATATATATATATATGTAGTGTATGGAAAAGAGTTAACATAGCAGCCCAGAGACTACTATCCTTAGAAAGGCCTCCTTGCAAGGTTGGATTTTGTCTGTCATCTGAAACTTGGCTCTCAGAGTATCCCTAGTCATCAGTTAACTAGTGAGGGAAGTTCATTATACCTAGAACATTTGTGCAAACAATATGGCTTATGCTGAGAACTCCTGCTTTCCTCCTGGAGTCTAAAATTCTCGTATATACTAGACAAAGCGTGCCTATGTGACTAGTTCCCAGTAAAAACCTCAGGTGCTGAGTGTCTAATGGACTTCCTTGGGTGTACACTATGCACACATGTTGTTGCATTTTCATTCCGGGGGAAAAGTGCATTCTGTGTGATGTTTCCTGGGAGGGAGAGAGCATAAGGCAGCCTGGACATGGATTCCTCCTGACTCCATCTGAGTCTTTTTCCTTTACAATCTTGTTGTGTATCCTTCCTACATTGCTCTCATGAATCTTTGCCATGAATACAACTATATACTGAGCCCTCTGAGTCTTCTAGCAAATCCCCAAACATAGGAGAAGATCTTAGGAACACCAACATAGGTAGGGAAAAAAGAAGGGGAAAATAAAGATGTTCTTCAAAGGCTACAACAATACAAGCCTATTAGCATGGAGTACTGGCCCTTGCTCCCCCTCTAGCCTTATATTCATCATCCTACACCACATACTTGTTGCTCCAGAGCACCAACCTGCTTGAAGTCCTCATTCATACAATATTTTGGCTAAATGTCCAACTTTTAACTTACTCCCTGCTCAGAGAGACTCTTCTGCCCAGCCCCTTTCCACCTTGTCTCTTGCCTGGCTAAATCTTTTTCTTCATTTATGTTTCAGCTCAAATTTCACCCCCTCCAGAAGGCCTCCATCAACTCCTCCATTCTTGTTGGGTAGCCCCATTCTGTGTTCCCATAATTCCCTGTACATATCTCAATCTCTGCCCTGTCTGCAATGTATCATAATCTGTTCATGGTCTGTCACCCTCAGCAAGGTATCAAGTCCATGAGGGCAAGATTCTGTGTCTTATTTATCTTTGAATCCCAGCACCCAGCCCAAAGTTGAGATAAATTGAAACTAAATAAATATTTTTTAAAGCAATGAATATGACCATCTAGTTTCTGTGTATTTAACTTCCATGTTTTTCTCCTTCCGTGCTTTTCTTCTAAGCACCTCTGGTCTAGATTATGGCCTTAGGGAAAATTTATGCCATGAGTCACAGGTTATATCAGCTGAATGTGTTTCCCTCTCTGTTTTTGACCCTGCTTTAAGCTACAGATAATTAAAAGTTGCTTGAAAGCTGTGAAAAAGTAACAATGCACATCAAATAGCAGTTTAATATTTTCTGCACAAAAGGACATCAAAGAGGGCATTGCATTTTTCTTCCAAGTTAAAAGAGATAATGGACTTAAATAAGAATTTACTTATTACTATAAATTGAGCCACTAAGATGAAGAAGAACAAAGAAAAGTCAGAGGAGGAGGAGGGGGAGAAGGATAAGAGGAAGGAGGAGGAAGAGGAAGAGGAAAAGAAACATGCTTAATAACACATGGAATGGCAAAAATTCTGGTTATAATTCAGAAATTTGGGCAGCCTAACATGGTTCCTTAATATAATCAATCCTTTTTCTACCTGTCTTTGTTATAGCTTGAGCAGGATAAAAGTTGTAGCCTGTCCATATCTGTATTATGGAATTGATCTCAAGGAAATACTATTTTGAGATTTAACACACAGGGTAAACGTCTAAAAAAATCAAACAGGGCTTCCCTGGTGGCTCAGTGGTTGAGAGTCCGCCTGCCAATGCAGGGGACACGGGTTTGTGCCCCGGTCTGGGAAGATCCCACATGCCGCGAACAGGCTAGGCCCGTGAGCCATGACCGCTGAGCCTGCACGTCCGGAGCCTGTGCTCCACAACGGGAAAGGCCACAACAGTGAGAGGCCCGCGTACCGGAAAAAAAAAAGAACCAAATAGTTCATGTATTTTATTTGCATCGTTTAAAATAAATTCAGATTCATAGGTTATGTTTATTTTAATAACCCAGAGAGGAAATTACATTTAATCTTTCAGTTACATTCCTCTCCATCAAGTATTAGAAAATTTTGACAGCTGCGTGATTAGAAAAAAGTTAAGATCAGATTTTGAAATAATTTGAAATAAAAACTGGTCCAAAATAATCATTCACGAAAATTGCAAGTAATAAAATTACACTGATGCTTCTGATCCTTCATGTATATAACCACTAGGAGGAGGATAGATACTACTCATGAGTGGGTGTAGTTCACATGAATGTTGTACTGGCAAGGGAAAATGTCAAAAATCTCAATACTCAGTGATATCTAAAGCTCTAACTTGAAAATATTATAATTATAAATAATGTTTTAATCTGTTCATTAAAATCCTTTGGATAGTTTTATTCAAGTTACAATATTAAAATATACGTGGCTTAATTTTATAAAACTTAAGAACAACTGAGAATCTAGCAAATATAAACCAAAAACAAATATATATAAAAGATAAATAACACAGAAAGTTATTTATGAGGGTAAAACAACAGATTCAAGTTAACAGATAGATTTAAAAATTAAAAAGGAATATATGTTCCATTTTTTACTACAAGAAAGAGGGGCTTATGAAACTGGAACCAAATCTGGAGTTCAAATAATAAAATAGAAAAATAAACATACTTCTTTAAACATCTAAGAACTTAAAAATCAGGAAATGTGTAAGAAAGACAAAAGACTTAGTATGTTTGTGGTCACAGATACATTTCATAAAAGATCATGCAAAAACCAGCTCGCTGCCAATAAAAATTTTTAAATAAGATGTACCACAATTAGTGTACATGAACAATTAGTAATTCATGCAGCTGTAGGGTACACAGAAAGCTAAACATACTTACCTAATGGTATGCTATCTAGATCTGTGTAAATAACAGCAAAAAGGAAACAAAAAGCAATACTCCAATCAAAACAAATCCAATGTTAAGAACTCTCATATAAAACAAGATTATGTATCATTTATAAGATATGTAGAATAGATGCCATAGCAAACACTTATAAATTTATTTTTTAAGGCAGTTAGATATGTAAAGTAATGAAACTTGGTTAATACTTTAAATAATTTAAACAACCAATTCAGAAGCATGGTTGATCTTATTTATTCATAAAAACTAATTACTTAATAATGCTAAGGAAGCCTTTTTAAGTTGCTAATCATTTCTTGCAATGACAATAATTACATCCCCCAAAATTTATACATGCAAATTAAAGCAGGAATAATTACCAAAAGCATAAGTAAATATAGCATCTATTCAGTCAAGCTATAGGGAAAAAAGGTAGAGTATAGCATACTCAAAGAGCAAAGTTACCATGCAATTTATTTAACTAAAATTTAATCCAAATTACCTTGTAAAGCATGACCTAGTAAAGCATCTAGCTCAGGATTTAATTCTGCTTTCTCTTTCAACATATGAAATAAGAGCTGGTTTTGTGTAGCACTGGTTATTTCAGTTTGTTTAAGCCGACCTTCAAGTACTTTAATTTGAGCCTCTTTCTGGGCAGCCTGAAGACCCTATAACAACAACCCCCCCAAAAAAAATTTATCTTAGATCATACAAAACAGAATCTACCACACAAAGATCTGTATCAAATAGCAAATGCATATGATGTATGGACTTTGACATTAAATAGATCTCGATTCATCCCAGCTTCTGCACTTGCAAGCTCGTTGACCCTAAGCAAGTTACCTTATCTTCCCGATTCTCAGTTTCCAAATATTCAAATGATATGAATGATTCTTACTTCCTTCCACGTTGTGAGGATTAAGTGAGAGAACAAACCATTAAAGGTCTAGCACAGTCTCAACGTGGGAAAAAAGGTGAGTCAGAAATTATCACCTTTAATATTTAGGCAGAAGTTTCTGAAGACAAGGAGAGTGCAACTGTATTTTTTCCTTTCTGATTTTTTTTGAGCACCCTAAGAGATTTTTCTTTTAACTTTTCCTTTGTTAAAGTGAAAAAGAAATTATTCTTTAAGTTGTTTACCTGTTCTAATACACAAGCACAAAGATGAGAAGCTAATGGAATTGATGTAAATACTGCTGAGTTTTCTTAACTCTAAGGAAAAGAATCTTCCTCCTTACTACAAAGGAAAGGGTCAATAGAGAAAGATAAGCAAAATTGCAATGAATTAACCAAAGCTTAGGTTTTCAATAATAGTGTAGTTAGAACTTACCTTATTGATGCCCATTGACAGGAAGTGATCTAGCAGGTATCTGGCTTCTGTAAGTGTACAAGCATTAATGACTGCAGTGACATCCAACGTTTCTCCTTCTTCCTACATCAAACCAACATATGATGTATCATTACCTTGACCTGAATGTATTTAACAGAAGACAAAGCCATTGTTTCATGCATTTATTTGATATCATTGGATTAGCTAATGTGACTCCACAGAAAAGTATAAAATATGATCCCTACTCCAAGAAACATATGGTCTAGTTTAAAAGACAAGACATTTGAGCAGTTAAGAACTCAAGGTTGATTAATACATTATATATGCCTTGTGTAAACAATAATAATATCACAAAATAGGCACAGAAATGGAAAGCAGGCAGGGAGTGGTATACATGCAAAACCTAAGAATCACATTAAACCACAGACAGAAAATACCTTCATATAAAAATTCAAAGTGTTTTTAATGACAAAAAATACAAAAATACTTCTTATTAAGTCATTAAACACCTTTTTAGTTACAAACCTTTGCTTCTTCCATCTGCATGATGTTGGCTTGACAATCAGAAATACTGTCATTGATATAATCTATATTAGCAGTTACTGACTCCATCTCCTCATTGATGGTAACCACATTTTTATCTCCCTCTCCATTTTCCTTGACTATCTTTTCCCTTCTTTTTGAAAGCTTCTCTCGTCTTTTTGTGAGTTCTTCCCTTTGCTATTGAGAAAACAGATTTGATTTTAAGAAATTATTTTCATCTAGGACCTTGAGAACATTATGCCAAATGAAATGAGTTAACAGAAGGGCAAATACTGCAGGATTCCACTTATATGAGGCAACTAAAATAGTCACACTCGTAGAAGCAGTAAATAGAATGGTGGCTACCAAGGGCTGGGGGGAGGAGGAAATGGGGATCTGCTGTTCAGTGGATATAAAGTTTCAGTTATGCAAGAGGAATAAGTTATAGAACTCTTCTTTACAACATTGTGCTTATAGCTAACAACACTGTGCTGTACATTTAAAAATGTGTTAAGAGGGTAGCTCTCATGGTATCTGATCTTACCACAATTAAAAAAAAGAAATGGAGATAGCCTCAACCACCAGAGGGCAGACAGCAGAAGCAAGAAGAACTACAATCCTGTAGCCTGTGGAACAAAAATCACATTCACAGAAAGATAGAGAAGATGAAAAGCAGAGGGCTATGTACCAGATGAAGGAACAAGATAAAACCGCAGAAAAACAACTAAATGAAGTGGAGATAGGCAACCTTCCACAAAAAGAATTCAGAATAATGATAGTGAAGATGATGCAGGACCTCTGAAAAAGAATGGAGGCAAAGATTGAGAAGATGCAAGAAATGTTTAACAAAGACCTAGAAGAATTAAAGAACAAACAAACAGAGATGAACAATACAATAACTGAAATGAAAACTACACTAGAAGGAATGAATAGCAGAATAACTGAAGCAGAAGAACAGATAAGTGACCTGGAAGACAGAATGGTGGAATTCACTGCTGAGGAACAGAATAAAGAAAAAAGAATGAAAAGAAATGAAGACAGCCTAACAGACCTCTGGGACAACATTAAATGCAAGAACATTCGCATTATAGGGATCCCAGAAGAAGAAGAGAGAGTGAAAGGACCCGAGAAAATATTTGAAGAGATTATAGTCAAAAACTTCCCTAACATGGGAAAGGAAATAGCTACCCAAGTCCAGGTGCACAGAGAGTCCCATACAGGATAAACCCAAGGAGAAACACGCCGAGACACATAGTAATCAAATTGGCAAAAATTAGGCAAAGGAAAAGTATTGAAAGGCAGCAAGGGAAAACCAACAAATAACATACAAGGGAACTCCCATAAGGTTAACAGCTGATTTCTCAGCAGAAACTACAAGCGAGAAGGGGGTGGCATGATATACTTAAAGTGATGAAAGGGAAGAACCTACAACCAAGATTACTCTACCACAAGGATCTCATTCAGATTCGATGGAGAAATCAAAAGCTTTACAGACAAGCAAAAGCTAAGAGAATTCAGCACCACAAAACCAGCTCTACCACAAATGAAAAAGGAACTTCTCTAAGTGGGAAAGACAAGACAAGAAAAGGACCTACAAAAACAAACCCAAAACAATTAAGAAAATGGGAATAGGAACATACATATCGATAATTACCTTAAACGTGAATGGATTAAATGCTCCAACCAAAAGACACAGCCTTGCTGAACGGATACAAAAACAAGACCTATATGTATGCTGTCTACAAGAGACCCACTTCAGATCTAGGGACACATACAGACTGAAAGTGAGGGGATGGAAAAAGATATTCCAAGCAAATGGAAATAAAAAGAAAGTTGGAGTAGCAATATTCTTAACAGATAAAATAGACTTTAAAATAAAGAATGTTACAAGAGACAAGGAAGGACACTACATAATGATCAAGGGATCAATCCAAGAAGAAGATATAACAATTATAAATATATATGCACCCAACATAGGAGCACCAGAATACATAAGGTAACTGCTAACAGCTATAAAAGAGGAAATCGACAGTAATAGTGGGGGACTTTAACACCTCGCTTCCACCAATGGACAGATCATCCAAAATGAAAACAAATAAGGAAACAGAAGCTTTAAATTACACAATAGACCAGATAGATTTAATTGATATTTATAGGACATTCCATACAAAAACAGCAGATTACATTTCTTCTCAAGTGCGCACAGAACATTCTCCAGGATTGATCACATCTTGGGTCACAAATCAAGCCTCAGTAAATTTAAGAAAATTGAAATCATATCAAGCATCTTTTCTGACCACAACACTATAAGACTAGAAATGAATTATAGGGAAAAAAAAGTAAAAAACACAAACACATGGAGGCTAAACAATACATTACTAAATAACCAAGAGATCACTGAAGAAATCAAAGAGGAAATCAAAAAATACCTAGAGACAAATGACAATGAACACACAACAATCCAAAACCGATGGGATGCAGCAAAAGCAGTTCTAAGAGGGAAGTTTATAGCTATAGAAAGCCTACATCAAGAAACAAGAAAAATCTCAAGTAAGCAATCTAACCTTACACATAAAGGAACTAGAGCAAAAAGAACAAACAAAACACAAAGTTAGCAGAAGGAAAGAAATCATAAAGATCAGAGCAGAAATCAATGAAATAGAAACAAAGAAAACAATAGCAAAGATCAATAAAACTAAAAGCTGGTTCTTTGGAAAAAACAAAATTGATAAACCATTAGCCAGACTCATCAAGAAAAAGAGGGAGAGGACTCAAATCAATAAAATTAGAAATGAAAAAGGAGAAGTTACAACAGACACCACAGAAATACAAAGCATCATAAGAGACTACTACAAGCAACTCTATGCCAATAAAATGGACAACCTGAAAGAAATGGACAAATTCTTAGAAAGGTATAACCTTCCAAGACTGAACCAGGAAGAAATAGAAAATATGAACAAACCAATCACAACTAATGAAATTGAAACTGTGATTAAAAACCTTCCAACAGACAAAAAGTCCAGGATCAGATGGCTTCACAGGTGAATTCTACCAAACATTTAGAGAAGAGCCAACACCCATCCTTCTCAAACTCTTCCAAAAAATTGCAGAGGAAGGAACAGTCCCAAACTCATTCTATGAGGCCACCATCACCCTGATATCAAAACCAAACAAAGATACTACAAAAAAAGAAAATTACAGACCAATATCACTGATGAATATAGATGCAAAAATCCTCAAGAAAATACTTGCAAACAGAATCCAACAACATATTAAAAGGATCATACACCATGATCAAGTGGGATTTATCCCAGGGATGCAAGGATTCTTCAATATACGCAAATCAATCAATGTGATACACCATATTAACAAATTGAAGAAGAAAAACCATATGGTCATCTCAATAGATGCAGAAAAAAGCTTTTGACAAAATTCAACACCCATTTATGATAAAAACTCTCCAGAAAGTGGGCATAAAGGGAATCTATCTCAACATAATAAAGGCCATATATGAGAAACCAACAGCAAATATCATTCTCAATGGTGAAAAACTGAAAGCATTTCCTCTAAGGTCAGGAACAAGACAAGGATGTCCACTCTCACCACTATTATTCAACATAGTTTTGGAAGTCCTAGACACAGCAATCAGAGAAGAAAAAGAAATAAAAGGAATACAAATTGGAAAAGAAGAAGTAAAACTGTCACTATTTGCAGATGACAAGATACTATACATACAGAATCCTAAAAATGCCACCAGAAAACTCCTAGAGCTAATCAATGAATTTGGTAAAGTTGTAGGATACAAAATTAATGCACAGAAATCTCTTCCATTCCTAAACACTAATGATGAAAAATCTGAAAGAGAAATTAAGGAAACAATCCCATTTACCATTGCAACAAAAAGAATGAAATACCTAGGAATATACCTACCTAGGGAGACAAGAGACCTGTATGCAGAAAACTATAAGACACTGATGAAAGAAATTAAAGATGATACCAACAGATGGAGAGATATACCATGTTCTTGGATTGGAAGATCAACATTGTGAAAATGACTATACTACCCAAAGCAATCTATAGATTCAATGCAATCCCTATCAAATTACCACTGGCATTTTTTACAGAACTAGAACAAAAAATCTTAAAAGTTGTATGGAGACACAAAAGACCCCAAAGAGCCAAAGCAGTCTTGAGGGGAAAATAACGGAGCGGGAATAATCAGACTCCCTGACTTCAGACTATACTACAAAGCTACAGTAATCAAGACAAAATGGTAGTGGCACAAAAACAGAAACATAGATCAATGGAACAAGAGAGAAAGCCCAGAGATAAACCCACGAACCCATGGTCAACGATCTATGACAAAGGAGGCAAGGATATAAAATGGAGAAAAGACAGTCTCTTCAATAAGTGGCACTGGGAAAACTGGACAGTTACATGTAAAAGAATGAAATTAGAACACTCCCTAACACCATACACAAAAATAAACTCAAGGTGGATTCGAGACCTAAATGTAAGACTGAACACTATAAAACTCTTAGAGGAAAACATAGGAAAGAACACTCTTTGACATAAATCACAGCAACAACTTTTTTGATCCACTTCCTAGAGTAATGGAAATAAAAACAAAAATAAACAAATGGGACCTAATGAAACTTAAAAGCTTTTGCACAGGGCTTCCCTGGTGGCGCAGTGGTTGTGAGTCCGCCTGCCGATGCAGGGGACACGGGTTCATGCCCCGGTCCGGGAAGATACCACATGCTGTGGAGCAACTGGGCCCGTGAGCCATAGCCGCTGAGCCTGTGCATCCAGAGCCTGTGCTCTGCAACAGGAGAGGCCACAACAGTGAGAGGCCCGCGTAGCGAAAAAAAAAGAAAAAAAAGGTTTTGCACAGCAAAGGAAACCATAAACAAGACGAAAAGACAACCCTTGGAATGGGAGAAAATATTTGCAAGCGAATCAACAAAGGATTAATCTCCAAAATATATAAAGAGCTCATGCAGCTCAATATTAAAGAAACAAACAACCCAATCCAAAAATGGGCAGAAGACCTAAATAAACATTTCTCCAAAGAAGACATACAGATGGCCAAGAAGCACATGAAAAGCTGCTCAACATCACTAATTATTAGAGAAATGCAAATCAAAAGTACAATGAGGTATCACCTCACACCAGTTAGAATGGGCATCATCAGAAAATCTACAAACAACCAACGCTGGAGAGGGTGTGGAGAAAAGGGAATCCTCTTGCACTGTTGGTGTGAATGTAAATTGATACAGCCACTATGGAGAACAGTATGGAGGTTCCTTAAAAAACCAAAAATAGAATTACCATATGATCCAGCAATCCCACTACTGGGCATATACCCACAGAAAACCTTAATTCAAAAAGACACATGCACCCCAATGTTCATTGCAGCACTATTTACAATAGCCAGGTCATGGAAGCAACCTACATGCCCATCAACAGATGAATGGATAAAGAAGATGTGGTACATATATACAATGGAATATTACTCAGCCATAAAAAGGAGTGAAATTGGGTCATTTGTTGAGACGTGGATGGATCTAGAGACTGTCATACAGAGTGAAGTAAGTCAGAAAGAGAAAAACAAATATCGTATATTAACGCATGTATGTGGAACCTAGAAAAATGGTACAGATGAACCAGTTTGCAGGGCAGAAGTTGAGACACAGATGTAGAGAGCAAACACATGGACACCAACAGGGGAAAGCCACAGGGTGGTTGGGGATGGTGGTGTGATGAATTGGGCGATTGTAATTGACATGTATACACTGATATGTATAAAACTGATGACTAGTAAGAATCTGCTCTATAAAAAAATAAATTAAAAAAAAGAAAGAAATGGTATTCATCTATTCATATACAATGCAACCACCCACCCCCCCACACACACAAAAAAACTTGGCAAGCATTCAATTTACCCAGGGAACAAATTTAGAAAACTAAAATTAACAGCTAAGGGAGAGCATATCTACTTTCTATTTTCCACACCTTTAGGAGCCTATTCATATCAGCCTCCATATTGGAAATAGTCATTTTCTGCATGATGATGTCTGTGACCCTGCGTTCAAGAAGCTGCCACTTCATGCGAGCTGTCTTAGAAGTAAACACTCGGCCTGTCAATCCTTTCCTCTGATATTTTTTTCTAGAATCATAAAAAAACAAACATAGTTACTTATGTGCTTATTTGATTATGTACTGCCAAATAATGAGCTGTTTTTCATTTAAGTCCAACATTCAGTAATGCAAAGATTATGTCAGGAGGAACAGAAGAATCATGTTGACCTGGTTCCATTTGTCGTGGGTGTTGGTAAGGCCTGGACTCTTGCCACAGGAATTCTCATTTTCTGCTGGGCTCCAGCCCTTGATGCATCTGTTTCTATGGTAGTTGCACTGGAACCTGTGTCCTGAACAGGGGTATCAGTTGAGCTCAGCTTCCGAGTGACTTTCCCAGCCACTTTATCTGACATGGGCCTTACTTGCCGACGAAGAGCTGTAACCTGAAATAGCAATAGAGATTGACTCATGCTCTTAGTCTATAGAAATACATCATTTATCTCAAAGCCAGAATGTTTCCTCCAAATGGTCAACTTGCCTCTTCTGTTTTGCGACGAAGAACCACTTCTTGGTTTCTTTTTTGGGCTTCTAGAAGTCTAAGTTGATGCTATAAAATAATATTGAATAAGTTAAAATAGGAAACTGAAAGATATAATACTTCCTACTCCTGCATTAACATGTTTCCCCATTCCACTGGGAACTGTAAGGGTTCTTAGCAGTATCTGAGCTAACACTCAGCTTGCATCCATTACTACAGATATAGATATTTTATTTCAGTAAACACAAAGGCATACTTATATAGCCATTTCTCTCTGAAAATAAAAACTTATCTCTGTGACACATACTTTTATTTAACAAACACTAATATAGGGCTTACTATATACAAATACTTTTCTAAACGCTTTACAAATATTGTCTCATTTCATTTTTGCAGGACATTTTGTTTTGGTTGCTGGCTAAGGCGTGATTAGGGAGAAACACAGCTTAGAATATTTTCAACAGAGGCATCTTACAATATATACAGTAGCTATAAACTATTTTAAACATAGGGAGAATGTATATTAATTGTATTAGCACTTTATAGTAATTTTGGAAATGTTATTTCCAAATAACATTGGAAATAAATGTTTTATTGTTGGACAATAAAACAACCTGGCTACCAATTTGTTTTTTAGGTAGTCTATATGATAAAGACAATTATTATTAATTATTTTAAGCCACTTTCTAGGGATATAATTTAGGAAATAATCTTGATCACAATAGGCTTGATCACAGATAGCCTTGATCACAAATGTCTCTTCTAGGACTTTAATTCTGTGATATAACAAATAACTCTCCATGTTCTGTATCCCAAATTCAAAGAGATGATACATCTCAAGTTTATACACATTCTTATGTTATCAGATGGGAATTCTTTGAGAAAAAGCATCTATCTTATCACTGACATATCTTAATTGCCTACACAATAATAGACATAGAAGCAAAGTTAATAAATCTTTTTTTAAATGAATGAACTATCAAAAACTAAAATTAAATATAGTTTTAAGCTTCTCACTACATTTAATTTCTTCATATTAAAAATAAAATCTCAAGCTCATTCATTTTTTTTGTATGATGTACATATTTGGTTCTCTAAGCATTCAAAGTTGAATATTACAAGAAACAATATAGACAGGAGTTGAATATGCACACAAAGCAACAAATTAAAGGTAGGAGAACATCTGAAATGGTAGCTTTGTATGTGATTAGCCAGCCTCAGATCTTTATAATAGAATAGAGACACCATATGTTGTGGATAAGATTCAAAAGTTCAGTCCCAGGAGTTAACTGTTCAATATTGATCTCTCTATACATCATATTAATTAGTAATAAAGAAATAGGTAGCATACATTGTAAGGAAATTATTCCTGTTACCCAAAAGTTTTCATTAAAAACAAAATAAATAGGCCAAAAGTCAAAACAACCTAAATGCCAGCCAATCAAGGAATGGATTAGGAAAATGTGCTCTATACATATAGCCATAAAAAGGAATGAACTACTGGGCTTCCCTGGTGGCGCAGTGGTTGAGAGTCCACCTGCCGATGCAGGGGACGCAGGTTTGTGCCCCGGTCTGGGAAAATCCCACATGCTGCGGAGCGGCTGGGCCCGTGAGCTATGGCCGCTGAGCCTGCGCTCCGCAACGGGAGAGGCCACAACAGTGAGAGGCCCGCGTACCGCAAAAAAAAAAAAAAAAAGGAATGAACTACTGATACATGCTATAACATGGATGAACCTTGAAAACATGCTAAAATGAAAGAAGCCAGACACAAAAGGCTACGTATTGTATGATTCCATTTATATAAAATGTCTAGAATAAGCAAATCCATAGACAGAAAGTAGATTAGGAGCCAGGAAGGAATGGACAGTGATTGCTAATGGGTATGGGGTTTCTTTTTGGAGTGATGAAAATGTTCTGGAATTAGAGTGGTGACTGTTGCACAAATTTGTGAATATACTAAAATCATGAATTGTATAGTTTAAAACAGTGAACTTTATGGCATATAAATTTTCTCAGTTTTTTTAAAAAAGCAGAAAAAAAGACTAGACAATATGTTAAAATGTGCTTCTACTCGATTTCAGTAGGAATGTATTGGTATAAACAAGATCTAAAATGCCCAGGAATTGAAAGTGATAAAATAGACTGATTATTAAAATACATTAATATCCTGGGAAAATAAATAAATACAGTCATAAATATGGGAGTCATCTGGCTAAAATATCTACTTTTCTATCTCATTGCTCACTCTTCTCTATCCCCTTAATTTCCTCTTTACCCCCCAAAGTAGATTTCTATTTTCTAAAATACCCTGTATGTTTATGTTTTCTTCAGGGAGAATTTAGAAAAAGTTGGTGAGAAAAAAAGAACAAGGGCTGAAACCTAACTGATATTGTGGAAAGGAAGGTGATGGCTTCTTTTTTTAAGAAAAAAATGTCATAAGAAATAACTATATTGCCAAAACTTTGGAAAGAAAAAAATCCAAACAACTATAATCTATAACCCTAATACAACCACATTTAGCATATTGATATGTATCCTTCAAATTTTTCCCTCATTGTAAACAAGCACGCATATATAAAATGTTACTTTACACTTAATGTGAAGTCATAGTCATTTTTCATTTTATTATGCAGTTTCCAAATCCTAATTTTTAATGGATGAATAACCACCTTTTAAATGGGATGAACCATAATTTATTTAACTGTTACCCTTACTGACACACATCTTAGTTGATTTTACAGTTTTCATTACTACAAATAACCCTAAAGTGAAGATTTTAACACACTGTAAAGTAATTTGTCTTAGTTTAAATTATTTACTTAGTCTGAGTTCATGGAAGCAGAATTCTTGGGTCAAAGAATATGAAAATTTTTATAGCCCTTAGTAAAGCCTCTTCTAGTGAAGCCTGGTTATTATTCCAGGAACATTTATAAAAATCTCTAGTGGAAGCTGCCTTTGGAACCATCTTAAAATTACTATCTTATATAATACTGCAACTACTTCCTTGGTCTCCCTAGAAATAACCAGTCATCATTTGCCATTTTCTTCCATCTGATCATCTAGGAAATACGCCTCCAATAAAATTTATAATAATATTATAGTGTTTTTCATAAACTTTTATATGGAATTACTATAATCCACATACTATAATAAATGCCAAATTATAAAATGCTTATTTACTGTCCTTAACCTGTATTTAATAAAGTTATCAAAATATTTCTTTCATTTATTGAACAATCTTGTTGATATACAATATTCTTACATAACTGAGAGTTAAAGTCCACTCACATCTCTTTTACGTTGATCCTTTTTCAATTGAGCAATCTCTCTGTTTCTTCTAGACTCTGTCAATCTGGCTTTTTCTTGTTCTTCTTTCATTTGTTTCATTAAGCGAACCTAAAATATTAGGTAAATACATCTATTGTGATTACCCTATCGCAATATTCATTAAATAAATCACATGTATGGAAAAATGTTCTTAGGATTCTGAATATTTAACAAGAAAAAAATGTGGAGTTTTGCTACACATTAAATGGTCAATTCTTATTTTTGTAAGATTAATATATTTATATTTCTAATACATTTCTAACATACTTCTATCAAACTGCTTAGTGTTCTATGCTTTTTATATTCAATGTCCAGCTGTTCTACAACTTGAATGATTTTTTGGTATCTAACTTATTATCAGTAGCTGTGTGACCTTGAACAAGTTACTTAACAACTCTAGACTGGTTTTCTCATCTATAAAATGGAGGTAATAGCTCTATGGGATTGGATTCCTCTGAGAATTCAATAAGTTAATACCTGCACTATGCTTATAACAGTGCCTGGCACATAGTAAGCACCTAGCTATTTTAGCTATTTTTGCTGTCATCAGCAACTACACAACATAATAATCTACTTCTTAAATCATTTCCACATTTCCTATTTTAAGGAAACAACATTGATTTTCATGCCAAAAGTTAAGAATAATCCGTTCCACCACAAAAACAGTAACAGATTAGAATTCACATACTCTCTCTGGTCAAGGGAAAAAAACTTGTACTTTTCTATGCATGGGAATGATAACCACCAAATTCAAGATAGTTGTTACCTCTCAGGGAAAAGAGAATATGATCAGGAAGAGATATATAGGAAGCTTTGTGCATATCGGCAATGTTTAATACCGTAAACTAGACAGTGGATATATTGTTCATTATGTTATTATCTGTGCTTTCTTGCATGTTTGAAATATTTTATACTTTTATTAAGTTTGTATAAGAGTTTTGTTTTGTTTTGTTTTTAAAGTCAGAGAAGCCCTGCTGACCACATGATTTTCAGCTACTCCAAAGAAAGACTTTGACTATGGATGACTATAGGAAAACAACTTTTAACTGCCAAAAGGAAGTGCATCATTTCTAAGATTGGTTACCTTTTATTGAATACAGGAAGAACCACAATAATTTTTTTTTGGTCCCAAAAGACACAAGCATCACCAGCATCTACCGTTAATGGAAAATATAATCAATACCTTTGTTTTTTTCATTTCCATCACATCCTGCTGTAATTTCTTCAATTGCTTTTCATATTGGGACTGATTTTTAAGCAACCTTGCATGCTCTTTTTGAGCTGTCTGAAGTCTCTGCAGTTCTTTATTCATGGCTTGCAGTTTCTTTTCATATTCAGACCTAACTTTTTTTGCTTTTTCTTCTGAGTAAGATTCCACTGAGCCTAAATGACCAAAAAATATTTGTATTTGTTTGTGTGAGACACAGATTTTTATTTCACAGATTTACAACTCATGACCTTAGACAAGAACTACCTCCTAAATACAAACCTCAGGAGGCCAGGATGCCTTTCAATCACTCTGCCTTTTAATATCTACTCTTATTTAACAATTATTGAAGTTTTTATCATTTTAATTTAAAAAAAGTACCCAGCATAAATCAAGGCATTAAAACAATTAGCCACAACTTTGGGAAAAAAATTACTAAATAGCCTAGACAGGTACCAGCATGAAAAAACAAAATAAACAGTAATATTTAATATAATGGGACAAATTAACATTTAATGTGACTTTTAATATTATTTTTTTCTTGTAAAGGAAGACAGGATAAAAATCTATTTTGACAATTTAGTTTGAACTTTAATTTGAATTAAATATAATTCTTACCTAAGTTTTGAAGCACCTGGTCTCTTTCAAGCTGAGTGTCCCGAATTTTATGTTGCAGCATCATTAGCTTCTCTTCATACTGCTTTTTCAGTGTCTGCAGTCTTTTCTGGCTGTTTTCTAGTTCATCAATCAGCTTTTGCTTGATTGCAATTTCACAAGTAATGTTTGCTAAGTCTGCCTGATAATTGGCTATTATAAAAGAGGAAAATAAAAATTCTGGGATAGGCCATAATAAGAGCGTGAAAACCATCATCCGTAACCAAGTATTCACTTGGCAGCTGTAAGGAAAATATCCTGAATATACCAAAAATTAAAAAAGGGCAAAAAGATAGAGTGTTCACTTTGGTCAAGGACAAGAGATACCATTTGTAGCAAATAAGAATGGAAGTTACACAATGACAAAATCCAATAAGAGAAGAACATGAGCCTTGGAGGGCATATATAGGCCAGCAATTATAAAAGGTGCTTTCATCAAGGATGAACTGGAGAAGGTTAAGAGTTTTCTGCCATGTTTTAAACAAGTGCCCAAAATAAATTTTTGTCCTTGTACCAAAGGACAAGTACCTTTTTCATCTGACTCAGAATCTGATTCATCAGAGCTTTCACCCCCTTCAATGTCATCTTCTTCCTCCTCCTCTTCCTCTTCCTCATCTTCATGATCACTCACTTCTTGACTTTCTTCCTAAAATGTGATTTGTGTCCATTAATAGCACAATATTGGCAAGGCAAACTGATTACCTCATTAAGGGAGACTGTGTGACAGAATTAGAACAAAAATTTTTACATTTTGTGTGGAAACACAAAAGATCCCAAATAGCAAAAGCAATCTTGAGAAAGAAGAACGGAGCTGGAGAAAACAGGCTCCTGAACTTCAGACTACACTGCAAAGCTACAGTCATCAAAACAGTATGGTACTGGCACAAAAACAAAAATATAGATCAGTGGAACAGGAGAGAAAGTCCAGAAATAAACCCATGCACCTATGGCCACCTAATCTATGACAAAGGAGGCAAGAATATATGATGAGAAAAGACAATCTCTTCAATAAGTGGTGCTGGGAAAACTGGACAGCTACATGTAAAAGAATGAAATTAGAACACTCCCTAACATCACACACAAAAATAAACTCAAAATAGATTAAAGACCTAAATGTAACGCCAGGTACTATAAAACTCTTAAGCAAAAATATAGGCAGAACACTCTTTGACATAAATCACAGCAAGCTTGCTTTTGATCTACCACCTAGGGTAATGAAAATAAAAACAAATATAAACAAACTTAAAAGCTTTTGCACGGCAAAGGAAACCATAAACAAAACAAAAAGATAACCCTCAGGATGGGAGAAAATATTTGCAAATGAAGCAACTGACAAGGGATTAATCTCCAAAATATACAAACAGCTCATGCAGCTAAATATCAAAAATACAAACAATCCAATCAAAAAATGGGTGGAAGACCTAAACAGACATTTCACCAAAGAAGACATACAGATGGCAAACAAACACATGAAAAGATGCTCAACATCACTAATTATTAGAGAAAAGCAAGTCACCTCACACTGGTCAGAATGGCCATCATCAAAAAATCTACAAACAATAAATGCTGGAGAGGGTGTGGAGAAAAGGGAACCCTCCTACACTGTTGGTGGGAATATAAATTGATACAGCCACTATGGAGAACAGTATGGAGGTTCCTTAAAAAACTAAAACTAAAGCTACCACATGACCCAGCAATCCCACTCCTAGGCATCTTTCCGTAGAAGACCAAAATTTGAAAGGATGCATGCACCCCAATGTCCATTTCAGTGCTATTTACAATAGCCAGGACATGGAAACAACCATAGAGTGAAGTAAGTCAGAAGGAGAAAAACAAATATCGTATAATATCGCTTATATGTGGAATCTAGAAAAATGGTGCAGATGAACTTATTTGCAAAGCAGAAATAGTCACAGATGTAGAGAACAAACTTATGGTTACCATGGAGGAAAGGGGAGAGGTGGGACGAATTGGGAGATTGGGATTAACATATATACACTTACGTATAAAATAGATAACTAATGAGAACCTACTGTATAGCACAGGGAACTCTACTCAATGATCTATGTTGACCTAAATGGAAAGGAAATCTAAAAAAGAGTGGATGTATATGTATACATATAACTGATTCACTTTGCTGTACAGCAGAAACTAACACAACATTGTAAAGCAACTATACTCATTTAAAAAATAAATAATAAAAAACAAACAAAGAACCAGAATCAGAGTTAGAATTTTTCTTCCTCCCTTAATATTATGAAGTGTGCCTAGCCATATGACTTAATTTTGCCCCAGCTTCTATTATGGTGCTTTATATTTAATATGCACAATATAGTCTCAATGAATAAATACAAAAAAAAAAAGAGACTGTGAGTATAAAGTACAAGAGCACAAAAATTTCACTTTTCATAAGTTAAAAATATCAATCCACAATTTTAAGGTTATTTTACAATAATTCTGTCTTAAATCAAAGAGTACTTCATCTCTCTTAGTATTCTATCACCCCATACACAATGCTTTCACAGTGCACAAGACTGTGAGTTGCTAATATTTAATAGCTCACATTTCTGAAGAAAAGAAGTCCTCAAGGACACAATTTAAAATGGATGTATGATAACCGATTCTCTTTTCTACATATAAGTTAGTACAGTTATCAGCAACCAAGAACAACCTAATCCAGGGACTCAAAATTACAAGTTTATTCTCTCATACTTACAACTTCTAATTCATTGCTTTCTCTTTCTGAAATACCCTTTTCTTCTTTCTTCTCTTGGTCAGTGTCCGTATTATCCTCTTTACCAGCCACACTAAAAAAAAAGAAAGAAGCAAAAGTGTATGATGCTAAAGTAGAGAGGAAAATTGTTCACTTTTTTCTCCCAGATTTTTAAAAACCATCAATTATTTTTGAAAACAAACTAGAAGAGTTCATCATTTAACTCAGCAAAGTTATCATGTCTGATGCTTCAGAGGAAAATTGAAACTGCCATTCAACTCATAGTACAGTGATTTATATCAATGGAGAAAATCTTATTTTCTAGAAACACTGAGGAATAGATTATACCCTGGAGCATGACACCTGATGAGACAGCTAAGAACTAGTCACCATAGCATTCAATCAACTAGAATGTAGGCAAATTAAATTTAATGGAAATAAAAAATATTTTTGTTTTCTCATCTAAATACATAAATTTTTCTCATCTTAATACAAAGACATAGAAACTGCATTTTTTATTAATGTCCTAATACATTTAAGAATAAATTTAAAGATCAGAATACATCTGCCCACAGTAAGTTTGTCTATACCGGCTGCATCCATCACAATGTTCAGGTCTCCCCTGGTAATAGAATAGTACAGGTTCTTTTCTCCTAGGTCATACCTGTAGCACAGGGCTATTTCTCATAATGTTCTCACAGAAATGGGTCTCTGCACATCAGAATTGTCTGAAGTTCTGCCTGACCCCTGATTGAATAGGAAATTCCAGGATCTGCCACAAGATTCACCATACAAATAAAAGCTTCCTCTTCAGGTATCAGTAAAGCAGCCCTAACTATTGATATATACTAATGTCACATAATGTTATAGCTAAACTAATTGCTTCAGCCCTAGTGGCCATGAGAAAAAGAAGACTCTATAGTGAGCAAAGTTTTTACATAGTTAAATCACTCTGACCCTTCAGGGTTTAGCAACCACCATCAATTATGCACAGAAGTTACACTTCTGTTCATTAGACTCCTACATTTTATCCTAAATAATATTAAGAAAGTGAATTTTAAATGAATTTACATATGAAAATTTTCTTCTTGTGCTATAGTTAACTTTTTAAATCATTAAGAATACTTGAATAAAGCAATATTATCCAAATAAAATTCTTCTAGAAAGAGCTTAAAATTTTTATCAGAATAACTTTATAACAGCTATCATTTCTTTCAGATATTCTGCTACATTAAATAATTGCCCTAATACATGGGCTTATTTTTAGCTTCTAGGCTAAAAAATTAATCTCATTTAGGTGCTGGTATTATTATTAAACTCTAATGTTTAACTGTAGGTCCCAATTCTCAAAGACATTTTTGAACTCAGAACAAGATGAACACAAATACTTTTCCTTTGTAAGCACTTTTCAGAGTTCTTAATTTATGTTTATTTAGGTAGTTATTTCTGTAATTTCTGTCTTCCCCACTAGACTGTAAGCCTCATGAGGGAAGGGATCATGTCTGTTTGGCTCAGCATTACATGCCCAGTACCCAAGGGATGTGCATAATAAATGTGCATGAAGTATTTGCTAAATATATTAATCTCTATGATTGTGCATGAGCACCTCTGTTTGGAACCTCTGCCTATGTGTCTCACACACTAATTATGTTGGAGTAGAATAGTACAAATTGAAAGATGCATAAAGATGCATGGAAGACAGCATATCTCTAGAGTGAGAAGAAACTACCAGTAGGAATATCAATAAAATCCTCTTAACTGGAGAGGAATCAAGTAAACTATAACAAGGTTCCATGAGTTTGTTAAATCACTTGTTAGAGAAAAATGTTGAATATACTGAATGCCTATCTTACATCACTTGTATCATAATAGGACTGTTCATTTTCCATCATCATACATTTCAAGATGAAAATCTAGAAAGAAACTCCCCCTTCATCCAATCATCTGATTTAAAGGCCAGCACCATGTACTTAAGTAGTGCTATACTTGAGACAGGCCTAAGGCTTAAGACTAGGAAAGGAGCATGTGTTAGGAAAGATATCTCCCATCAGCATTTCTCATCCCCTCCCCTATGCAGTCTCCCTTCCTCACCTGCAACTCTTGCAGCATACAATTTTTGTTATTGTCAGTTCCTTCATTACTTCAAGCTCCAACACAAATTCCCTTTTATTCAGGTTTATAGCCATACAACCACCTTGTTTCAAATACTTGACCTAACACACCCTCCTACACCCTCCAAGTCACCAGAATCCAGCTTAACAAATGTTATTTTCACTTATATATGAAGTTAACTCATGTATTATAAGCTGTTTGTGCCAATTCTGATGCAGAAAAATCAGCAGTTGTTAACTTCATATTAATTTACCTTTATAAATCATGTAAGGCTTAAGCTTTTAAAGTACACAATTTGATACTTTATGATTATTGTACAGCAAACATTCAAGTTTTCTTCAATAAAGTGGGGAAATTTCATATCTAAAATAACTATCTAAGCAGCAATGAAAAATATGTAAGTTTGCACTTTACATAGAATCAGAATCTTGGAGCTGGAAGGAACACTAGTAATCAAGTAATTTAAACCCTTTGACATTTAACAAGCAATGTCAACATTTTTGTTGACAACCAAAAAAGAAACTGTGGCCTGGTGAAGCTTATCAACTCAAGGGGACTTAAAACCAGGTGTCATGACTCCAAAGCCAGTATTCTGGAATATTGCCTCAAAGTTCAGTTCACAGACAGAGAAGCATCAGCATCACCCAGGAGCTTGTCAGATACGTAGAATCTCAGGCTCCATGTCAGTCCTACTGAGTGAGAATCTTCATTTTATCAATACCCCAGGTTATCTATATGCACATTCATATTTAAGAAGCCCTGTCCTAGAACACCAAACAATTCTGCTTTTGTTATCTATTAGGCATCATATAAAAATTGGAGGCAAATGCTATTCATTAAGTATATTTAAAGGACTTAACTATTTTAAGGTGGGAAAATGTTTCCATTACACTACTTTAACTATGCATTTTATTTTGACCTTTCGAAAGAGAAAATTTTTCACATTTTAATGCTCTAATTTAATTCCAATGATAAACATAATGTCCTAAATATAAACTAATTAGGTGAGTCCTAAGATGACCTACAGATAGAATTATATTTTAATTATAGAATTATATTTTAATTTAACTATATAATTAAAATATAATTCTAGAATAAATTATAGAAACTTTAGAATACTATGTAATATGTAGGGTATAATTGTGGAATGTAAATTATTAAATAACTTAAAGAAAATATAATTTACGGTTTCATCTATTTAAAGTAAGAGATTAGTTTAATTGTTGCACAGTAAAAGTTCTCAAGGCTTATTTTCTGTTTGATTAGTTGGTTGGTTATTTTTGCGGTACACGGGCCTCTCACCGCTGCGGCCTCTGCCGCAGCGGAGCACAGGCTCAAGACGCGCAGGCCCAGCGGCCACGGCTCACGGGCCCAGCCGCTCCGGGGCACGTGGGATCCTCCCGGACCGGGGCACGAACCCGCGCCCCCTGCATCAGCAGGCGGACTCCCAACCACTGCGCCACCAGGGAAGCCCCAAGGCTTATTTTTAGTAAGAAATAAAATTATAAAGTGGTGCTTCTAAAATAGTTAATATTATTTTGAAACCAGTTTATTTTCTTAATTATTTTGATATTGTAATCATGAGACGTTTAGAAAAATCTATAAAGAGAAGTTCTAATAAGAAGTAAAATACTACTTGATACTTGGTTAAATAATCATAATATTGAATGAGTAAAATGCAAATTTTTATTATATTGGGAGTTCAGAAGCAGTGCTTCTAAATTTTGCTCAAATTTCAAATGGAAAAAAAAAGAGAAGATCCTGGGGTTTTTTTTTGTTTTTTGTTTTTTTGGCGGTACGCGGGCCTCACTACTGTGGCCTCCCCCGTTGCGGAGCACAGGCTCCGGATGTGCAGGCTCAGCGGCCATGGCTCACCGGCCCAGCCGCTCCGCGGCATGTGGGATCTTCCCGGACCGGGGCACGAACCCGTGTCCCCTGCATCGGCAGGCGGACTCTCAACCACTGCGCCACCAGGGAAGCCCAAGAAGATCCTGTTTTTGATGCTGACTTCAGGTACATTTTAAAAGCAAAACTTGTTTTTCTAATTCCTCCTTAAATATGCCTTATAAATCTTATCTGTAGTAAGGCCACAGTTTCCTTTTACTTTGTTGCCATTTTAACGTTGTTTTCCTAACAAAGATTACACAAAATAAGGAAGAGATGAGAATGAACCCACCCATGACTTAGCATGTGCTGCAACAAAATGCGAATTCCCACCGAATTAATAATTCCCTGTCTGTTCACAAGTTTCCAAAAGGGATATTCTGAAAGTTAAAGGGTGGGGTTCTTGGGCCATTTTTAGCCATCAAAATTATGATAATCTATTCTAAATTCACATGAAATTCTTGAATTTTAATTCATATAACCACTGGCTTTTATTCTTAAAAAGTATTTTTTTATATTTTCAGTGTTTTTGTTAATTTTATAAAATCATCATTTTTAGGAGCACCAAGCTAATCTAGTCTGAAACAATCTATAATTCTACAGCATATATCCTTTTGAATGGCAACTAAGTATTTAAATGACATTTTAATAAAAAACCTGGGAAATATTCCAACCTTCTTTCTTCTCGATTGCTTTCCTCAAGTTTCTGTAGCCTTCAAAATCACGAGGCACAGTATTGGAAGGCCAAGCCAATGAAGGACAAACCAGACAGTAAAAAGCGAAAGTGATAAGAAGGTAAAAATGATACATGAGCTTGAAGACTTTAAAATAAATTTTAAAAGATATCATCAAAGGACAATACACAGTAAAAAGGCAATACATTTTGTATGAATAAAAAGTAAGAAAAACAAGCAGCATTATATCTAAGAAGAGTATATATAGACTATCAGTTGAAATTATTCAGCAGTAAAATGTACAGTCTCAATTTATAAAGTTGATAAACAGTAAGAGTATTTGGATGCCATTGCTTTTTTTAACCTGAAATGGATCAATTTTCTCAGATTCCAAAAAAAAAACCTACTTCCAATGATATCCTCTCTTCCTTGTAAACCTTTACAAAATACCTTTTTATGGCATCATTAAAAGAACTTCAAAAAGTAATGCCTTTATACCATAATATGAAAATACCATTAATACTACATACTAGGATACTAATTTTTAAACTTGTTTTCTATTTCAATATACTACATGTGAACATCACTAAATCTAAAAAAAATTCTATTTCAAAATTATACATGAAATGGTATTATGGTCAAATGAATATGACTGTTATGATATCAGTGGAAAACTGTAATTTTATTAACTGAAAATTAATATCACTGTACTAATTACTAGACTACCAAAAAGATATATCTAAGGCAAAGGTAGCAATAAAATGGGAAATGTAGTACATTCCATTAGTAAGATTATTTTTCAACCAGCAAAGTATGAGAAAAACTATAAATATGTATTTAAAAGCTTTGACATTTAAAGAATATTCAATACACAGAATTGGGAATCTTTACTCAGTGGAATGTACTGAATACCAGTATCTCTCATGTAGACAAAAAGATAGATGTGCTAGGCTCTGATTAAGCATATAGCAATCTTGATATAGTACACTTCTGCCTGAATTCCAAAAAAAAATATTTTTTCAGAATCATCAGTATTTTAAAATGAAGAGATTGAGTCTTAGTTATGAATTATTTCATCAAGGCAGTTCTCATTTTAATTTTATAACATGATTTTTATTTGCTGGCCTGTGATTGTTTTTCACAATCAACTTATATACTGCTATTGCAAGAAGAGACTAGCAATCTTTCTGAGAAAAAAATTCTGCAGAGTGATATTCACCAGAGATCAAAATGTCCAGTATAATGTCTAGAAAAGGGTAAGAAAAGCCATCGCCTAAGAAATCTCTGTGTTTCTAGAGTTTCAACCTGACACCACTAAATACAAATATAATGCAGTCTGATGAATGAGTGAATTTTTTATAATGCAAGTCATTTAAAGCTAGATATTCAAAAATATGGGGATCAATGTATGAATGGTAAATTTTCTTTATCCATATACAGCAAAAAAAGTAAAAAAAAAAAAAAAAAAGTCTAATCTAGGCTTATACTGATGATAATGAGCTATAATGACTCAAAGGATATGGTTCCCTAGCAAAAAACCCAAATTTTCTATTTTCAGCATGAAATTTTACCTTACACTAGAGAGCTATATTAAAACATATGGATAATGTGAGCTAATAAGTAGATAAACTTTAGATGCCTTCCCAATTGTCTCTTTAAAAAATCACTACAATCAATAGTTCCAAATGACAGTAGAGGGGCAGAGATATAAACTAATAATCTGATACTTCTCCATAATTTAAAGGAGTTCAGTCTTTATTTCATTTAGTTCCATTTATAATACCTCTTCCACAGTTAAATGGGGGGGGGATGACAAATCTTGCTAACCATTCTAACATTTGTGTAACTAAAGAAAATAGTCAATGTAGTCTATTCGATTATTTTCTTACTACCTACACTTATGGATTATTTTACATCTCAACAGAAAATAAGCACAGGAAGAAGAGCCAACCTTTAAACCACACATCTTAGCAATTGGTTGTAGTTTAGATAAAGACTTTGACAAGAGGGTGAAAATTTCATGTAAAACAGGACTTATGGCATCCTCCTTGAACACAAATGTAGCTTCTGACATAAAAATGATACAGTTGCCACTCCACCAACCAACACTTAGTGTCAGAGGCCCTGAAGTCACTACAACCAAAGGCTAACAGCACAAAAACAAAGTAAATTAAAAGACATGGAGCTTCTAAAGAATTTGTGCATTCAGTGGGAGAAACAGAAGTAGCTATGAGAACTGGGACAGCTGAGCAAAGCTGAACCCAAAGGCCAAACCCCAGATAGGTTTTGGAAACTGTCAACCAAAAGGGGTAACAAAAATCTTCCCTACACTATTTAATTTTTTTTCTTAATGAGGTTACTGCCCAAATTTTCGATAGTTGGATTAATGCTTCCTCTTTCAAAATTACAAATATCCCTAGAGGAATTTTATTAGTTATAAGTCATTTCCACTGGAATGAGTTCCTTTCTCTAGTCAGATGGCTTTGTTTCCAACTTTGAATTTAAGGAGATGAGAGAAGAAAGTAGATGATTTTGAAACTGGGAGTGCTTCGGGCTAGGGAAGAATTACATGAGAACTGACCTCATAAGGGAGGAATGAATCAAGGTAGCATGGGGACACAGAAGGTCAGTAGGTAGGAATAAGAGAGAATGGCTAAGGCGGAAATTCATATTTTCCCCCAAAGGTTGGTCTACATTCATGGAAGGGAAACAAAGTTTCTTTCCCCTATTTTCCTTTTCCTATTCCCTTTTGAATTGCTCTTACCACACTATAGAATGAGTAAATATCATTTCATGTGAGTGAGTTGGGAAACCTGGACATTATGTACTTGTAACACTTTCTAGAGAAAAATTAGTTCCAAGTTCCAAACGATTTTAAATTGAACTTACTTACTATATATGCAAGGTTGAGGTAGAACCAAATTTTGCAATGTTCTCTTTGATAAATAAAATAAGTAAATATGAGGCATGTAATACAACTTAACCAGAATCAATATATCCAAACAGAAGCTACTCCCTCCAGAGTTCCTGTAGAAGACTAATCACTAACTTCAGTAAAGCTGCTGTCATTCTAAACACTTTATTATGTTTTGTTTCAACAACAACTCTTTATTATTTTTTGTTTCAACTTTAGCAAACCCTTTGGCTAAAATGAGAGCTTACCAATATTTTTAAGAAAGGAATTTACATTACATGCAGCTAAAAGTTATTGGTGATAAATGAAATGCTTTATCAAGCTGAGTAAAATAGAACTATTTATCAGTCAAAAACCTTACAACCCTGCATTGTCACAGAAATAACCTGCATCAGAGGTATAAATTTAGGGTACCTATGATCACTATAAAAACGTCAAAAGTGCCTAGGTTTCTATTGGGATCCCTATCTGTTTTTTATTATTCATACCCAACAGGTGATTATGGTAACATCTCTAAATTTACCTCAAAAGGAAAGAGCAGAATCAGTTCATGACCTTAAGAAATATACCCTTGCTTATCCTTACTTATTATTCATGAACACAAACCACCTACACCATTAAAAACAAGTCATACCATTTCACATTTTGACCAACTACACAACTGAATTTTACAAATAAATGTTAAGTCATGTGCAGAAGTCTCATTTTCATTTCCACAGCATGTTGGGTCAAACCAGTTTTGATAATTCTGTGAACACTGTTACAGTTTTAATTGCCCTGCATAAGAACTAACCATTATATATTTCTTAATGCTGCCATAATCAGCCATCCATGAGCAACATCTTTTAAGACATTAGTATCTTAAGAATGCAATTTCAATTGCAATGCCTCCTAACCATAGATGTGCAACTCCTTGTTTTAATTATTCTAATCAGTCCTTTTTAACTCAAGGACAAACAGCAGAATTAATTTGGAGAGTTTAAACCTCTAATAACTTTGGTCAACTGACTATTCAAAGAAGAAATGCTTGGTTGTCAAAATAAATTTCTAAATAAACTGAGCAAAGCAGCAGCTAGACTAAATGTCAATAGTAATTCTAAAAAGTGCACCTCCATAACAAGCTATTTGACAAATAAGATATCTTTTCCCCCTCTGGAATATCTAGCCAAAAATGCTTAAAATTAATTTGACTGGCACGTTCAAAATATATTCTATGTAAGTAATTTGACTGCACCATAGAATCAATATGTAAACATGTAAACAATTTATGAGGTTTAACCACTCATAGATTACAAGTGGTCATATTTTAATTTTCCTCCTCTTCTTTGCATCCAGTTGATTTCAGAGGGAGATATTACCAGGATGCAAGGAAAAGGAAGCCTAGAACAGTGGTGAAAAGCTGAGTAACTCATTGTTGGAAGAGTCAGAAAGCCTGAAATAACATAAATAACTTTCACATAATCAAATTAGAGCCCGCAGAAAATACTTAAGAGACCAAATGATATTAAATGACAGTCTGATGAATTAGTTTAGCCTTTAGTTAAACTAATCTAGACAGGAAGCAGAATATATCAATGAGACTATTTAATTGTATTAGAAAATGGAAAAAAAATGAAAATATTGAGTAATGGTAGAACAAGCTTTGCAGAAAAGATGAATGGAATGCAAAAGCAGCTATTTGAAAAGATAATAAAATAATTTCTAATAGTAATTTTACCTTATAGTCTAAATAAAATTCACTACCATATTATTATAAATAAATTAATTTTTTTACATACAAGTAGAGATAAATCTTTAAAAGTATATAATTATAATTGTCACCTATGTTAAATGACATTTTATTTATTAATATACTTATGAGACTATGTATACTCATTGCAATTGCAAATTAAAATAGCCTGAAAAGTAATTAGCAGTATAGCAGTGATTTTATAGCACTACCTTTTTTTCTTCTTCTTTTCTTTCCTTTTCAGCTTCTCTAAATCCTTCTTAGCTAGATCTATAATCTCAATGGTCTCTTTGTCTGAGGATACTATAGTAGGAGAGAAAGCTGATGATCCACTGAAGTACGGTGATCTTGCTGTGGCTCTTGTCAAGTTTTTTCGAAGGTTCTCATTCACTGCTTCACTTTCTAATAATTTTGCCCTAATGAATAAAAATACACTTAAGTTGGAAACATTTTATTATTGTGGTAAATAATACTTAACATAAAATTTACCTCCCTAACCATCTCTAAGTTCTACAGCAAAAAGTACACCCACACTGTTGTGCAACCATTGCCACCATCTACCTTCAGAACTTTTTCATCTTCTCCAATTAAAACTCTGTACCCATTAAACACTAACTCCTCATTCCCCTCTCCTCCCTAGCAACCACCATTCTACCTTCCATCTCTGCAAACTTGACAACTCTAAGAATAAACAGGGAACATTTTAAATGAGTTGTTTTGCAAGCTAAAAAGTTTCCCAAAATGTATTTCAACATTGCTACAAGGTATGGCTTTTTTAACATATGTGTTCACAAACATTAGTGTTTAAGATATTTTTAAAATTTCCTGATCAAATAACTGTAAATTTGAAGTAACACTCTTAGTGCTCAAAAGTGCCAGTGATAATTAGATTACTTGCATTCTGGTCAATAGGCACTAGTTATCCTTGCTTTGTAAACTCATCTTTGAAACTTAAAATGTGCAAGCAGCATGGTTCCCTTCCTTCCTGTTCCTCATTCATCATGCTATAATAACATTTCCAAATCTTTGTAAGGAATAGTTAGCCAAACTTGCCTCTAACTGGCTGAAAGATATCTGGCTCCTGAATATGGCATGGGAAAAGATGAAATCTCCAAGGAAACCCGAGTTTGATAATTAAAAACATTCTTTTGTTTGCTCAAGCGGTCCTCATAATGACAGGAAAATAATGTATGTGCTGTCAGTAATAACACTGAATGATAAGATCCTAAAAGAGCCTGGATTCTTGAGACTACAAGGGATTCAGAGAGTCCTCTAGGCCAGTTCCTTTAGACCATTTGATCTAAACCATAAAAGAACACAATTATCTACTTCAGTATAATAAATTTCCCAGGTCAATTTGGCACAAGGGTGATTGAGACAAGGTTATAAGGAGAAAATACTACCCACTATCTCTGTCTCAAAACTACATTACTAAGCACTTTTGCCATATGTTCAAATGTTTCAGAGGAAGGTGCTAGATTATTTGCAACTACTGAGCTCTAGAAGGCACAGTCAGCTGTGTTTTTACACTGCCTACCAAAATTATTCATGACACTGTTGAAATCAACTAGAGACAGAATATACACAAATCAGTGAATATGTTACAAATAAGTGTCCTACATATTCTTTAATGAAATTGTTTTACTTTATATTTGGTGTTGCAACAGTTACAATGTTTTAAAATGGTTAAATAGCTGTGTACAAACTTTTAAGTTAAATGATTTCAAAATTATTTTAAAGAAAATTCTGAATATAATGCTGTCATTTTTTAATAAGAGGACAACCTAAGTATAAAAACGCAGCTTAATGATAAAAACTCAGTAAAAATTTACACTTTTCTATATTTTCAATATCTAGCACAAAGCCTGGGTACATAATAATGAATGTTAATAATGAATGAAGGGGACTTCCCTGGTGGCACAGTGGTTAGGAATCTACCTGCCAATGCAGGGGACACGGGTTTGATCCCTGGTCTGGGAAGATCCCACATGCTGCGGAGCAACTAAGCCCATGAGCCACAACTACGGAGCCTGAGCTCTAGAGCCCGCACACCACAACTATTGAGGCTACATGCCACAACTACTGAAGCCCACGTGCCTAGAGCCCGTGCTCCACAGCAAGAGAAGCCACTGCAATGAGCAGCCCGCGTACCGCAATGAAGAGTAGCCTCGCTCGCCACAACTAGAGAAAATCCTGCGCGCAGCAACGAAAACCAAACGCAGCCAAAAATACAAATAACAAATAAATTATTTTTTTTAAAAAGACCCTTTTAAAAAATGAATGAAAATATAAATTAGCTATCAATTAATGACCTGTTTTTAATTGGCTCATTTATATAATAATCAGACAATTTGTGTTTGATTATTACCTGATTTTAAAAATCTGCATTTGGTAGGGGCATATTTTTAATGCTTCTTCCGTCCTGGTGCTAATAAAGGCTGAAACCTTTAGGGCTCACCTCCAACTCCACCAACCCCACACTACATTAGTAGATCCTGCTTTTTGTATGGGCTGTAGAGATAACATCTCTCTCTTTGCCTCTCCTTCTCTTCCTACTCACCCAATCACACACTTGTTGCTGTCTGCATTTCATTTAATAGGAGACCAAGCAGTGAGGCATGAGGGGAAGTACACAGACTTCCTTGGGAAGGAATAAACTGAGGCTTGCATCTCAGCCTTTTCACTTACTGAATATCATCTCAGCTTTTTCACTCACAGAATCTCTAAATCCTTCATTAAATGGAGATGAAAATATATACTTCCCTAGGACGGTTATGAGGATGATGATACAATGAATTTAAAACTCACCTAATAATGTTTTTAACAAATAATAACTATTCTTATCAAAAAGTTGGAAACAATATAATTATCTAACAGTAGGGGATTAGATAAATAAATCAATTACAACCCATGAGACAGTACTCATGGAGCCATGCAAAAACCATGTTAGAAAAATATTTAATAACATTAAAAAATGATCCTAATATCTTGTCACATTTCAAAGAATAGATAGCAAAGCAATACATACACCCCGATACAAATTTTGCTAAAGTATGCATTGAAAAATTATTGAAGAGATACACCAAAATGTTAACATCAGTTCTTGGAATGGTGAGAATATGGGTGATTTTAACTTTTTAAAAACTTTCCTATATTTTCAGAAATTTCTACAAAAATTTTGAACTCCAGAAAACTAAGATTAATTATGACTATTATCATTTCACAACAAATAATGTGATGTGTAAATTTATTAAAAGGTAACTAGTATTATTTTATAATTAAAATGATAAGACTTAAAATATAAACATTCCCATGTAGCAATACATTTACATAATTTACGTTAAGTTTAAGTAGCTGTGAATGAATGTCTTCCTAAGAGAAAGTATTGATTAAAATATGGATTGGAGTAGAATTTTGTAGATGAAACAGAATGTGAGAACTTGGACCTAAATAATAATATGTTAGACCTTTACAGTATTTTTCAATTTAATAATTTTTACATCCTGTTCTTTTATTTGAGCCCCATAATAACTCTTTGAGACTAGCAGGTTATTACCTCATTCTTACAGATAAACACTAAAGATCAAAGAGTTAGGTAATTTGCCCAAGGTCATATACTTAATAAACAGAAGCTTAAAAATTTCAATGCAGGTAATTCAATTTAAATTCAAAGATCATTTATGTTTATCTCATATGTAAATTATTTTTATATTATAAATTACAGTCCCGAGATCTGAGAAGACTACACTTTATGAATGGGACAAACTGAATAAAAGAGCCAAAAAGCTATTAACCTATACCACGAAAGATTTGATCACTGACTGAACTCAAGGCCTAAGAGTCATCATTGTTCTCTAGATGGCTTAAAGAATAGTCTTAACTCAAGAACTTGAAGAAGAAAGATATTAGATGCTCCTTTTAGCTACTAGAAGGAATGGAAATGATTCAGTCAGTTTTCTAGGAAATAATGACACTAGTCAAGCCATTCACCAAATAATGAGATCAAGCTTAGATATGGTCTTAGAATACATGATGGAAGAGAGGAAATCAAGCCCAAGAACCAGAGTATGGAATCAGCCTTAACAATTGACCAGTGCCAAGAAAATAAAAAAAGATAAAAAGAAGCAGACTAGGAGCAGGAAAAGAATCTTTAGGAACTAAAAGACAGAGATATTAGTTTTGTCTGAAGGAATGGTAAAGATGGGGTCTACAGAGTCAGGAAACACAGGAGACTGGTCAGAGGACAAGTTTTTGGCAGTAGGCAGGAAAGAGCACTGCCAACACAAGATGGAAACTGCAAGTCCAGTTTGGCAGCTGACCAGAACTACAACCTAAGGTCCCAAAGGTCTCCATCAAAAAGGTAAAGTTTGGAAATATATAAACAGAATAAAAGTAATAGTTATTTGAGTAACTTTATCTATTGCTACATCAGATGTTTTCTCACTGGTTTTTATTTTTTGAAGCTTTTAAGGGACCTGGTGTGCCTTACGGAGGCAGAAACAGTAGAAACACTACTCATCTCTGTTTAAGAATCTCTAGAATAACCAGAGGAAGAGAGAGGGAAATAGAACACAAATACAAGACAGAGAATTGTTAGGGTAGCTGTGAAAGATAATCTCTCACTTGGTTATTTTCTGCAAATGGATAACAAAAGTGAGATCTGAGCTATTTAGATGCTCCCAATGGAGCTGACTGTAGTTCTACTTAAAGAGAAAGCAGCTCAGCCATCAGGGCAAACCATGGAACCTGAAAATATTATAGAAATGATTAGTGTCCTTGATCTACTTTCTGACCCCAATTCTTCCAGTCTGTGCTCAGTGGTCCCCTCCACATTCCCACACCTGGCATGGGTGTTCTATTTACTGATTTCTGTCATTCCATTTACTACATGTGACTATTTATGTAAGTTGACCCACCTAGACTGTGAACTCTTTGTTTATGTCATACTTGTTCAGTCCATGGCATGATGCTTGGCATACTGTGAGTATTTGCAATATGTGTGTGAAATGTGGGTGATGAATGAGCCTTTGTATATACCACAGAGGCAGGCAAATTGGTAGGGATGCAATGACTCACACATATAGAATAGCTGAAGAAGTATAAGGGAACAGGAGTAATGGGAGATTTTAAAAATTAGAGATGACTTATTGATGTTGACCATTCCCAAATGGTGGGTGAAGAGGCACAGGGAGGTAACTTCATCTACACCAATTATGCCTGTTGTTATATGAGGTTAGGTAAGCTTCCAATTAAGGGTATAACAACAAGAGCAGGAGGATAACCCAGGAAGATAATGTGGGAAGAGGAAAGTAGTTTGTGACGTTATGTTCCCATATGTTCCGTTATAGGCAAGTACCTATTCCCCTAAAGTTAACCTGACCAAAGGGCTGAAATATCACTGTGAATAGTTACTACAAAATAAGCCCAAAAAATAGCAATAATACTTCACTGCAAAACCCAAAATACGTGCATTATATATTACAGAACGTGAACTGTACCTGAGATCTTCAATTTCTTTAATATAATTGTGAATCATATTACTAATCTCCTCATTCCCTTCACCTGCAGGATAAAATAAGGAAAGGGGGAGAGGGATAAATTGGGAGATTGGGACTGACATACACACACTACTATATATAAAAATAGATAACTACTAAGAACCTACTGTATAGCACAGGGAACTCTACTCAATACTCTGTAATGACCTATATGGGACAAGAACCTAAAAAAGAGTGAATATATGTATATGTATAACTGATTCACTTTGCTGTACAGCAGAAAGTAACATTGTAAATCAACTATACTCCAATAAAAATTAACTAAAAAAAGAATTTCCTTTAAAATTCAACAGAACAGAATGAGAGAAAAAACAAAGTTATAGAAACAAACAATAATGCTTTGAAACATAATTTAAACAGCAAATTTCCTGCCCTTAATTACATGAGCAGAAAGTAAGATAATATGATGAAGCATAGGGCATATTTTGTTTCTGTAAGAATGTATTATTTACAAATTAAGTATTAACTTAAAATCACAGATTGTATACACAGAGATTGACTTTTTCACTTCAAATATTCCACAGAGTTAACAAATATGAAGAATATTTCCTGCTCTCCAAAAGTAATCCCTCACTCATCCCACCCTACATACATACCTGCTCTGGCAAGAACTTGGTTGGCCTGATCACTAACAAGCTGTGTGATTCTGGTCCTCAATACATCAACCGTCTCTTGCATGGCTTTAATTCTTACACGCAGGTTGTTATTTTCAGTCTGTAGCATAGCATTCTCATGAAACATATCATTGATGCTTTCCACACCCTCCTCGTCGATTATTCTTTTACCCTAGAAAAGAAAAATATTTCCGTATTGATTAAGAAGTTTTAAATACACAAGAGTTTTGTTAAAGGATACTGCAGGATTATGCAATTCTACAACCAAGAGCACTTTTGTCTTAACAGCCTCAAGGCAAGAGATCCTTTTCCCTCTACTACATCTCTCCTTTGAGCATTTGTCACTAAAGAACCTGACTGGGAAGGAAGTATTTTGAAACAAGAGGCTGGTCAGGTTGTTAGACTGAACATTATTAAAGGCTACCCACACATAAAACTAGAGAATTCTACCTCCAAAAGGAAAGATGCCACCACTATGACAAAGAGACTCCAGAAACATATATGTGCAAGCCATCACAAAAAGGTATCACTGTGTACACAAAATGTATCACAAAATGCAAAGTCAAAACCATTAGCTTACTGTTTTGTACTCCATAAGCTCCATCTGAAGTCGTGTGATCTCACTACGGAGCGCATTGATCTGCTGACTAGCTCTGTCCTGATTGACCATCACCTTGTTCTTGATATTTCTAGCTCGATTGGCATATTTCAGGGTATTTAAAGTTTCCATAAAATCTCTGTCTGAAGGGCTGACACATGCTATCATGATTGTTTGGCTGAAAGTTACAAAAAATAATTAGGTTTACAGATAAAAGCAAATAAAACACTGAAATAATCATTTTAAAATTCCCGCCTTTTGAATAATATCTCTCCTTCGAGATACCAAAAGATTGACATTACTAACTTAAAAATAAAAGCAAATTTATAAGCCCCAATGCTTTAAGACTATCTTAAGGAAAAAGATTTTGTTTGCTTGGCTAAAATTGGGGAAAATTAATTTATATTATACTTTTTTGACTCATAATACCATATACTCATAATACAAGTGCATATATTTCTCACCTCTTTAAAAAATTTTTTGAAGCAATATACACAGAATAATTCTAAAATTTAATCTATCTATAATATGACATGTTGAAATTCAAAAATCATTGCTTTCATTATCTACTTAATATTTCAGGATTTTTTTTTTAAACTTTTATTTATTTTTGGCTGCTTTGGTTCTTCGTTGCTGTGCACAGGCTTTCTCTAGTTGTGCCGAGCCGGGGGCTACTCTTCCATTCGTGCACAGGCTTCTCATTGCGGTGGCTTCTCTTGTTGCAGAGCACGGGCTCTAGGCATAAGGGCTTCCGTAGTTGTAGCACGCAGGCTCAGTAGTTGTGGCACATGGGTAGTTGCTCCACAGCATGTGGGATCTTCCCGGACAAGGGCTTTAACCTGTGTCCTCTGCACTGGCAGGTGGATTCTTAACCACTGTGCCCCCAGGGAAGTCCCTATTTTAGGATTTAAATTTTTTCTTTTTATTTAATCACTTGCATCCTGATTTTTTATTTCAGCAAAAAGTTTTACACAAAATCCTATCACCTGATCAAAAAAAGTATTTAGTATACCCATATGTTTCACAATATGAAACGTCATTTGTGATTGAGTGGTCAAAGTTCCAGAGTTTCTGGCTAGATTACATAGGAAAACTGGGAAACATTATTTTATCGTCATGATGAATTGCTTTACCAACCAAAGAATAGGATAATAAAATGCTTATTATGCCTAAGCTATTTCTGTCAATGAAAAAGATGTGGAGAGTCTAATGGGCACTTGCACACTAACAGTTAAGGAGCTAATTTACCCACCCTGGTAGGAAATTTATACCTATCAATTCTAATCTATAGCCTCCTAGCTTCCTGCTTCTACTCCTGCCTTCTCCCAATAATCTCAACACGGCACTCATAGTAACACTTTTATTTTCTTCTTCTTATTTTTTTTTAGTATTGTCAAGCTTTATTTTTACTCATTTTAGATGTGTAGTAATGTCTCATTTTTTAAAATTTTTTAAATTTTTACACAATTTTTAAAGGTTACTTTCCATTTACAGTTATTACAAAATATTGGCTATATTCCTCATGTTGTACAATATATCCTTGAGCCTATCTTACATCCAACGGTTTGTACCTCCCACTCCCCCACCTCTATATTGCCCCTCCCTGCCACTGGTAACCACTAGTTTGTTCTCTATACCTGTGAGTCTGCTTCTTTTTTGTTATATTCACAGTTTGTTGTATTTTTTAGATTCCACATACAAGTGATATCATACAGTATTTGTCTTTCTCTGTCTAACTTATTTCACTTAGCATAATGCCCTTCATAGCAACCCTTTTAAAAGGGGTCCCATTCCACCTATCTTTATTCCTTTGTGAACTCTTGCTCATCCTTATTTACCCTTACTTTTACTATTATTCAAGATTCAACTCAGAGATCATCTAGTCCAAGAATCCAACACTGAGTTTGGCTGTACTCCTTTCTCTCTGCTTCCTCATACCCTTTGCATACCTCTTTTTTGTTGATTATGATTATATTGAAATTTTATAGATCCAAACTCTTAGATACTAAACTCCTAGAGGACAAGGATCATCAAATATTTTTTATTCATCAGACTACTTTGTACAACACAGTATTTGGAACATATTAGGTCATTACTATTTGTTTGTGTTACTTAGAACATATTAGATCCCTAATAATTGTTTGTATGTCATGCGTATATTATATTTATTTATTTGAAGTCAGAAGTTAAGATAATTCATGCATCTCTGTTGATGAAGAAGATAAGGTAATCCAGTGAGAGTGATGATTATGGATACTGATTAGAGGATAGGACTACTCAAAATGTTATCCCCAGTCCAGTGCCAGTCTGGAAGATTCATGACAAGTATAGAAATTGACAGTAAGCATTTTGGCAACTTTTACAACATTTGAGCTTGCTGTAATCAATGAACTCATTTCACTGAATACAGTATAGACCAGTTCAAGTATTTTCAAACTCACATAATGGGACAAGCTGAGTATAGTCATGTTCAATATCAACCCACTACAACTGGGAAGTGGGAAGGAGGAGAACTCTCCCTTACTAAAAATATTTTGAGAAGTATTGGGATCAAGTGCTTAAGAAGAATAGTGAAATCAGGAATGAGAGGAGCTAAGACCTACTGTATAGGAAAAAGGTCACATATTAAAACCCAAATGATACAAATTTCAAGAACAGTTATGGGGCTTCCCTGGTGGTGCAGTGGTTGAAAGTCTGCCTGCCGATGCAGCGGACACGGGTTCCAGCCCTGGTCCATGTTCGAGCCCTGGTCCGGGAGGATGCTGCGCAGCGGCTGGGCCCGTGAGCCACGGCTACTAGCCTGCACATCTGGAGCCTGTGCTGTGCAGCAAGAGAGGCCGCGACAGTGAGAGCCCCGCGCACCACGATGAAGAGTGGCCCCCGCTTGCCACAACTAGAGAAAGCCCTCGCACAGAAACGAAGACCCAACACAGCCAAAAATAAATAAATAAAGTTATTAAAAAAAAATAGTTATGTTTATGAAAAAGATTTTTAATGAAAGTTGTTTATTTTTATATAAAACCATAACTCTATCTTAAAGGAAACCATATAATTTAAATATATTAGGGAGTTCCCTGGTGGTCTAACAGTTAGGATTCAGCACTTTCACTGCTGTGGCCCGGGTTCAGTCCCTGGCTGGGGAACTGAGATCCCACAAGCCATGCGGTATGGCCAAAATAAACAAACAAATAAATAAAGTTATTTATCTTATATATTGTTATATCATATTATATTACACATTAGGGAGGAAATACATCACAATGTTAACAATAGTTACTTACAAGTAATAGAAATACAGTTGATTTTTATCATGTTTTATATTTTCTGTATTTTTCCATATTTTTGCTATAAACTTTTTAAAATGTTACATTAAACATTATAAATGTATAAAAGCCAGCTTTGTTTCTTAAAAAAATCACCAAACTGTACACATAAATATATGCAGCTTGTTTCCACAAATACTTTTGATTTAATTTTTCTTTTAAGAGAAATTTGTACAAACATCACAACATGAAGGAATTTTGTTTTCCAATGCTTATACAAAGTTTAATGCTTTTGAACTAGGCGTTCAATCTCACAATTTTAAGCAGGAATTGAGGGTCACTGAGAATAAGAGGCGTTACCACTAGATAGGAAATGGGTGAGGAACATCTGAGACTCTTTAGCTATAGCTTAGATAAAACTCAAGAGGAATTCAAAACCCACAGTGCAAATATCTTAGATTGTTACAGGGCAAGCAAACTCTCAGAAGTACTGAATTATTCAAAAGTATTGACACTTGTAAAGGGAAGATGTTTACTATCTCTGCTTTGTTTATAAGACAAAGCTGTATTATAAAGCTAAGAAATAAACACAGGAAAAGGCTACAATTTAGCAAACTTTAAAAATTTACATTTGGCTTAAAAAACAAAAATTTTTGTCCTGTTATAATAAGACCCAGATTGATATTGAAGGTCAGAATGAAAATACAGACCAGAAGTAAGAAATATGTAACAGTGGAAGCAATACAAAAGATATGCTAGAAGACAGCTGAGTTAAGACAATGGCAATATTATATGAAAAGAAGGAATATAAAAATGATACTCTTGAATTCTATAAAACAAAACTTTATTTCTAAATCCATCCAACTTCAGACCTAAATAAACTTAACATTATCAAAATTCTTTGAATAATAGTTGTTCAAAAAGAAAGTTTGCAAGTTTAATTTTACAGCATCTAATGATCATTTTACAGCACCTAATGATCATTTTATAGCATCAGTAAACATGTTAGACCGTTGAAAACACTGTAAAATAGATTCACTGTAGTTGTGTGTAACTTGTTGAACTGTTCTATGATTGAATTTAAATGCCAAAAAAGTTACCATTTTTAAAGCCAACATTCTGATGCTTATAAAAAGGAATGCATTACCAAAAGAATACATTTAGCTGATGAAACATATCAGGATGATGCAAAGTACAGAAAAGGAGGAATATCAGTGATTCTGGCAAACTTAATAACCATCAATCACCCTATATTTCATTCAATTAACATTTTTAAATTTTTTCTCAAATGTAAAAAAATGTTTAATTTTTAGGAGACTTTGTAAAGAAAATGAATAATATTTAAATTGCTTTTTAATTACTTAGAAGACAGCATTTACTTTTCAACAAAATTTTATTAGGCATCAACTATGTGCCAAGCACTTAAAACTGAAACAATGGTATAGAGAAAGAGCACATGCCAAGGATTTCATTTATAAGCTAAGTGACTGAATAAATTACTTAACCTCTCTGGATTTCAATTTCCTTATCTATAAAATAGGAATAATAACACCTACCTCAAGAGGTGTTATAAGAAATATGTGAAATAACAACATGCAAAAGCACTCACACATTTGAGGCACTTAATAATTATTAGTTCCTCATCCTATTAATTTGCTTTATAGTAAAAACAGTTCTTATAAATCACTTTACAAACTTATTTTAAAAATAATGAATAACTGAAATTCAGGAATATGGAGGATAAACACTTATGCATACCTATTACCCCCAAGAGAATCCTGTAGTAGTCTTGTCAGCTTAGAATCTCTATAGGGAACATGCGTGGCCCTCTTGCTCTTGTCTCCCAATGCACTTATTACATTGCCAAGTGCCAACTAAAAGAAAGAGAGAGAAAAAAAATTATAAAAATATCCTAATTATAACACTTTTAAATAATGAAACCTTATAGAAAATAATATGAAGCCATGGCAGAATTGAAAACATTTGTGTTTGGTTTTGTTTTACATTTGTATTTTCAAATATAAAGTAAACTTGGAGCTTTCCACATAACTACTAAAAACTGACACCACTCAAAATTTAATGCCATATATATACCCATAATTCACAAATACTTAAACTTCTATGCAGAGATTTTCTTTAGAAATAGAAATGTTATAAGATTGATGACTTCTGACCAGTCCTAGTATTACCAGAGCATCATGTTGTACACCCCACAAAACTGCCAATTCATGTTGCAAATTCTTCTCCTCAATTCATTGAAGAAACAAATTGTTCACTAGTTTAACAGTTGCATAAACTTTCTTGTTGTACTATAGCTTCCTCATGGGAAAACAAAATTTCCTTTAACCACAATAAAAATATCAGTATGATATCTCTGATCATGGCATTCCTAATGCAAGTATAGCCGCACTTAGAAATTCAATGAATCTATGTGCTAAGCATCCAATATTTTAAAAAACTAAGTCAAATTACGGAACTATTTAGTCACTCCTCCTGCCACCCCCTACTGCTTTTCCTACTGTCACTGAACCAGCACCTACAGCATAAGCATTTTCCTAAATGCTGGTCGCACTCGCCTTCAGTAATGCAAAACCATGTCTTTGTTAGAGCCAATGGATCCTGCAGCGAGTGCATCAGCATCACACTGTGTCTTAGTCCCCCTTTTCCAGAGTCTGCAGTTTTAACCACTGGCCACACTGAATGAACCTCTACCACGTGTCTGAACATGCTTCAATAGCCTGAACTGGAAAACAGAGCAATGGCTTTTGTCTTTTCCGGACAGCACAAATGTAAATATCACCATGATTTTATCTCCTAAGAAACTCAAAACAATACACAAAGTCAAGGATCCTGGTCGCTCACTCCTTTTAACACATGTTCAACTGTATGGTGGGAGCATCAAGATGGGTAGTTGGGAAGGCTGGCTCTCTCTAATCGGTCTCAGTTGATAATTCCCCCACAGAAGGGTTGCAATCATATAAAAGTAAATATTGGGCAATAAACAAAAAAATGACCATATGCTTGGAGCCCCTGCTCTAGGAAGAAAGGGAGGGAAGCAAAGCAGAAAACACCTGTCCTGATGCTGTCAGCATCACAGAAATTTAGGATGCCGTTACTTTTAAGCAGGAACAAAGAACCAACTTTTTAATGAAATCAATAGGAAGAAAAGATTAATTACATAAAAATTTGGTTCTAAAACGTTTTCTTCCATATAATAGAAGCTTTAGGCTAACTCAAACACAAGGTGTTTTCCAATCAAAAACACCACTAGATGGCATGGTATTAAAGTTAATTCCTAATACAATCTAGAAAAGTTCTCATTTTGAAACAATCATTACTAAAAAACATTTGATTGTAATTTCCAAAATAAAGTCTATCACAAAATGTTAGCCAAAAAGCTACTTTGAAAGTCATCCCATAAAATGTTTAATATTAAAACAGTAAGTTTGTGAGAAGAATTTTAAAATCATTTCTATTATATATATGCATAGATTGTTTTATGCACACATCATAAAATTTAATCCAACTAAATTTTTACACATGAAGAAAATTTGCAATGTGAAAAGGAGAAAAATGCTGACAGTCTGAGGAGATCAAAATTCAATGCATTACTCCTAAGTTTACAGCAACTGTCATTTCTCAGCTCAGTGAATGAAGGATTTCCACTTGGGTATTATGTATTACAAAAGGGAAAAGGACAATAAAATAGCCCTGTTATATTCTCAGCACAAAGCCTTAGTCTTAGTCTTACAAGTCCACAGTTGATGGAAATGCCTTCTTTTGCCCTCTCGCCTGTAGCTCCAGTACGCTTCAGTCTTTCTGATCCTGCCAGATCAACAAAATGGAACTTTGCAGTCAGAGTTTCAAATTCATTCATCTGTGATGATTCAGAAATCACCTTATTATCAGTTGCACTTTCCTGCAATTGAGGAAGATAATTGAAAATATTTTATTAATATGACACTAAATATCCTTCAATCCCACCTTGCCCTCAGTATACATATAGCCAAGTATAGGCATGTGGCCAAATAAATATAAGTACAAAAATGCCTGCTGCAATTAGAAGCTTAGACAAAGTTAGGTCAAAGAAGGTCAAAACCTAACTGTTATCAACTGAGGCTTTGCCTGTGTTGAAGAGAAACTTGTAGCATATAGCCCTCAAAAGCAAAGGGTCCCAAGTAATGACATCCATTACCATATGGCCACAACATACTTTCTGGCTATTGCAGACATATATATTCAATTTTTAATTTTACATGGTTGGCCAGCTTTAGCTTAAACAAGATCAGGGACATCTCAATTGGAAAAGGAATGATTAAACAAACTAAATTTGGCACAAATGTTCTCTTTGAATATTTTCATGGATTTTACAGAAATGAAATATGAAATCTTAAAAAATTAGAACCAATAACTCACAGCATCTATTTGGGGACACATTCTGGTTTGACACAAGTGAATGGTAAAAATGGCATGTGAACGAGAGCTCTGAACATTCATTTGGGTACTAGCAGTGGTCCGGGATAAAGCACCCAGCTTCAAACACTGCATCATCTAGAAAAGGGAAAGAAAGAGGGGTTTTACTTGAACAATACTTAGACTAGGTCCATATAATCAGAAATCTGAGCTACTGGTTAAAATCCAACATATTAAAGGATGTGAAAGACAGATTTTCTTCTTCTTCTTCTTACTTTTTTGCGGTACGCGGGCCTCTCACTGTTGTGGCCTCTCCCGTTGCGGAGCACAGGCTCCAGACGCGCAGGCTCAGCAGCCATGGCTCACGGGCCTAGCCGCTCCGCGGCATGTGGGATCTTCCCGGACCGGGGCATGAACCTGTGTCCCCTGCATCGGCAGGCGGACTCTCAACCACTGCGCCACCAGGGAAGCCCTCTTATTATTTTATTTACAGGCACTTTTTGAGCTGAATTTCTCAGTATAACAGTTTTTTTGTTGTTGTTGTTTTTTTAATAGGAGAAAATACTGAGATTCAACCGTTTGCCATTCGCTGACATTTGCAGCTTCTATTTCAAAACTATTACAGTAGAACACTTCGGAACAAACTAAGCAATAACTGGAATTACTCAGGCTCTTCTGTATCTTATTTTTTGTAACTTTTTTTGTTTTGTTTTGTTTTGCGGTACGCGGGCCTCTCACTGCTGTGGCCCCTCCCGCTGCGTGGCACAGGCTCCGGACGTGCAGGCCCAGCGGACACGGCTCACGGGCCCAGCCGCTCCACGGCACGTGGGATCCTCCCGAACCGGGGAATGAACCCGCGTCCCCTGCATGAGCAGGCGGACCCTCAACCACTGTGCCACCAGGGAAGCCCTGTAATTTTTTTTTTTTTTGGCCACTCCACGTGGCTTGCGGATCTTTGTTCCCTGACCAGGAATTGAACCCAGCGCCATGGCAGTGAAAGTGTGGAGGCCTAACCACTGGCCTCGCAGGGAACTCCCCATTGTAACTTTTCTTAAGTCTCTCTTTAGGAGCCATGATACAGGCCTACGTATGTTACAGCAAAAAGTACAAAAGGACTGTGGCCTCATCCTTCACTTAAAATTATCTAACCCTCTTTTCTAGGTGTGAAAGAAAACTGTACATACAATGCCTTAAATTCTTTTGATGTTACAATAAATGCACTGACTTTATCATAACTGTTACATTTTTAATAATAAAATCCTGGTAAAAAATGAAGAAGATTTTAACTCCATGTTACACTCAAGGATACAAATATCATGAGCAGCAGAGCTGACTATTAAATAAAGCCAAACACGCTCTATTTTTTTTCCTGTGGCTGTGCCGCGCAGCTTGCGGGATCTTAGTTCCCCAATAAGGGATGGAACCCATGCCCTCTGCAGTGGAAGTGTGGAGCCCTAACCCCTGGACCACTAGGGAATTTCCCAAACACGCTCTATTTTAACTACAACATAAATGTCACCTCGGATTCTGTAATCACTGTACGTGTTGTGACGCCCACGGTATAAATTCCTCCAGCTGAATCTTCATGAATCTTTATATTTGATTTTTTATTTTTTGCATCAATATCACGAGTGGTATCAAATAAGTCAAGAACCTCTTCGTTATACAGCTAACAAAAAGAAATATTATAAGTTTAATGTTAGCAGAAATTGCCTCATGGATGTAATAACACATATTGCATGTTATCTTTCAAACATATCTTAAAAGTTCTTCCAAATACATATATTTCTTCAAAATAAAACATAAAATGATCACAAATACAAACAAATACCAGATTTCTTTACAAGAGTAAGAACAGTAAAAGACCTAATCATGACTAATGAGTTAAAGACTAGCTAAAATCATCCACTAATCCTTTGCAAGAGATATATAAATATAAATACAAGCAAATACTAAAAAAATATGTATCAAATGTAAACAAATCCTAAGCTTAGGGAAGTTCTTAATAATTTTTACTACTTGAACTAAAAATATATTTTCTTTTGCCCTACAACCCTTCTTAGTGTACCTAAAAATAAATAGTATTTTTGCAAGGTCAGCAATGTAGTTTCTGTATCAATAGAGGCTGACAAGATTGTGCTACCACCTTAGAAGAGGATACATACAACTATTTTTCTATCAATATGCTTAAAGTCACAATGCCTAATAACATTTGGAGGGAGAAGGAGAAGACTGAAGACACCGTTTCTTTCCTTTTTCCATCACTAGTTACCTTTCTTTTGGTAGAAACACATAATTATATTCTTGGTTTTTACTAAATTGGAATGTCCATTAAAACCAGCAGTAAGATAACTGATGTTAATTTGAATTAAGTATTCTATTTTGTGCTATATAATGCTGAATAAAATGTTTCATCGTTTATCAAAATGATTAGCTCTTGTGATTGAGATTACAATTAGACTAGAACACTCTTTGGACCAAGTATACAGAATTATAATGGCACTGTCCACCCAAGTGTAACATTGCTCAAATCCTAGATGTCCTCTTACTGGTATGTCCCTCCCACCAGCCTAGACTGCCCTAAATCCATACCTGCCCCAACCTTTGCACATTGCATCAAAACATCTGCCTATCCTTGTAGGAATACCAGCTTCTGCCACCAGATTAGTGCTACAGCATCAATCCTATTATTCCTCACAATCTCCCCCTCCCTTTTGGTCTCAGTCACTGTGTTCCCAGTACTTTGTGAGCCTGCCTACATTACAACAGTAATTCTCAGATAAAGAAAAAATCTGAAATAAACAATATTAATTGTTTTACTCTGTGGACACTGGTCAAATGTTTATAATCTTAAATGCCAACAAGTAAGGAATACTTATAACCTATTATCTCTTGTTGCTATCGCCTATAACCTAATGCTAATTTAGTCAACATTTACTGAACACTATATGCCAAGCACTAAAATGGAAGCGGGAGTATAAAATCATAGGGCTATGGTCTTAAGAATAAGATTTAAAGGAAACTAATGACACAATTAGACTATTACCTCTAAGAATTGGGCATTCACTTTAAAATCTGGAGGAGGAAGTCCATTTTTAATGGAAGTGTGTTTTTTTTCTTCGATACTCTTGAAAAGGTGTTTAACAGCACGAGAAATAATACCCTGTTCTTCCTCAATGATGTTAACATCAAATCCTGTTCCCATTGTGTATGTTTTGCCAGCTCCAGTCTGAATAAAAGAACAGAGAAAAATGAATGCTTGACCTTAATAACATAATCTCAAGTGACAGAAGTGAAAGTGCAATTGAATTGACACTTCTGAAAAGTTACAGCTTCTATGAAAATAATTTGGTACTTACTTGTCCATAAGCAAAAACTGTAGCATTATATCCTTCAAAACAACCTTCAATTAGTTTTTCTATACACTGAGTGTAGATCTGCTCTTGCTGGGAGTCAATGTCAAACACATAATCAAAAGTGAAAGCTTTATCTTTGCCTAGGAAGACCTGAGGTTCTCCTGGTGTGACAGATGTACAAATATGGCAACCTTCAATCCTTTCTTTGGCAAGCTGTGGTCTTATTCTGTGAGAAAAAAATCAGGAAAAAATAAAATAAAATAAGACAAAATAAATGGAAAAAAACTGAAGAAATAGGATTTTGAAATTCCTAGCAAATCTTTTAAAATCACTAATGTAATCTAGTACTTACTCCTTGAGTTGAAAAGTTTAAATAAGTTAAATTATACTGTCAATTTCAATATGAGTTACTTAATCCCCCCAAAAAAATCATGAACAAGAGTAAAATTAATCTTAAAATTAAATATTTTTGTGGGTGAATACCTTTCCTCAACTCTATAAAAGACTCAGTTAAATAAATTAAACTACCAAAATGCTACTTCTTGTTATCTTTATTTTAAATTTCTTCTCTTTATTTCCAGACAGGATGATATCCAAAAATGAGAAATTAAGTACATGGTATTTATCTTGATACCCCTGACTCACCTTTTTTGCAAACTCTTCACTAATGGTTCCCAAACTTATTTGACCATAACCTTCTGTTAGCTTAACATGTTTAAGCATAATCACACAACATACAATATGAATGAATATATATATTCATTTGTAAATATATGCATGTACTATATTGATTTGTCATATATTATGACATACACAAAAGCAGAATTGTGAAAATAAAGAAATTAAAAATAAAAACAGGGGTTTCCCTGGTGGCGCAGTGGTTGAGAATCTGCCTGCTAATGCAGGGGACACGGGTTCAAGCCCTGGTCTCGGAGGATCCCACATGCCGCGGAGCAACTAGGCTGGTGAACCACAACCACTAAGCCTGTGCGTCTGGAGCCTGTGCTCCGCGACAAGAGAGGCCACGATAGTGAGAGGCCCGTGCACTGCGATGAAGAGTGGCCCCCGCTTGCCACAACTAGAGAAAGCCCTCGCACAGAAACGAAGACTCAACACAGCAAAAATAAATTAATGAATTAATAAACTCCTACCCCAAACATCTGCTTAAAAAAAAAAATTAAAAAATATAAAAACAAATAAAACTTCTAATATTTTCTCTCCAAAACCACTGAATCATCATTTACATCTCCTAGGGTGTCCTTTGTCCACTTGGAAGACCACAGCACTATACCTGCCCTACACCCAACCCTCATCTACTTCAGATTCTAGGACCTTCCTCTTTTGCCTTATCTTCCTGATTTCAAGGCCTGTTTTTCAAAGAAGGAAAGTAAATATGGTGATATGTTACTAACAGAACAAAGCAAAATCTGGCCCTATTCTACTCACTCTATAAGCAGGACCATCCTAGACTTACACATCACTGACTTAACAGTACTTAGGTTTTTTAGAGGTTTCTATTTGCCATGGAGAAGGAGAAGCAGTTTAGGGAAGAAAGTAAAGACAACCAGTAATGGAAAATATAAAACGGTACAGAGAGAAAATAGAAAGGATTTTAAAGGGATCTTATTTTCTGAGATACAGAAACAGAGATCTATAGAAGTGGAACAAGTTCATCTATTTGTTAGAGATAAAGCTAAGCCTAAGTCCAGATCACCCGAGTTTTAACCCTTGCCAGTTCTTCAGGGTGGAAGGTCAATGGAAGGATAGGAAAGGCAATACTGAGAAGCGACTGAATTTCTGTAACCCTGGTTACCTGAAACAGCATTCTGTACTAGCAAAGAAGTGTTAAGTAAAGAATATATTTATTTATGCAATTTTCCCTTCTTCTGTGATAATGATGTTTTTCTTCCACAAAGTCTTCAACTTCATTTATTTGTTTTAATGGAATGCAATAATCAATGTGGAGCTGGCTAAGTACTACGGAAAGAGTGATGAAGTGGCCTTTAGGAGACTTGGATTCCACTACTTTTCTCACTCCACAGATATCACGTGGCCTTCTCTCAGAGCTCCAATTTCCTCACCTATTGACAGAAACTATCATTTCCAAGGTTCCTTTCAGATCTAATGCTGAGAGAAGAACACTATATTACAAAATGGGAAGAGAAAAATAATATTTATATATTGTTATAAAGATAAAATTATATTACAACAAGTAAAACAAATGGGTTTCTTACAAGAAGCTACATCCATGGACTATAAAAACAGCCCCATGGTGGTAAGCAGCTTTGGCTTTCTGGCTCCACATTTTCTTGATGAGTGGTCTTTCTCAAAGTTAATATTCCCTTCTTTCCAATCTTCCCTTCTCCTGTCTCACTTCATCCATTCATAGGGATAAAAATCATAAATCCATCATCCTCAGGAGAGTCATGGGGAGAAAACCAAATCCCCCATCCTCCTTGGAAGAATCACCATCCTGTCTGTTGGCAAGCTAGAAACAAGAGAGTCAACCTCAGTTATTCCCTCTCCCTATTCTATCCACCTAATCTATCTCTAAGAACTATTAATTATCTTGGAAATAGCTCATCATTTTCCTTCTTTCCTCATCAATAACACACTAATCAAGCCACCATTATCTCTTACTTGGATTATTGTAAAAGTCTCATCATCAGTCAACCTGCATCAAATCTTGCCCCCACCAATCTGTTCCACAGATTGCAATATCAGTGATACTCGTAAAATATGTTGATCACTACCTTGCCTAAAACCCTTTAGTATATCCTTAAATCGCTCTACAATCTCCTCTTGCCATGCTCCATCTTTGCATCAAAGGACTTCAGTTAGTGATGGTGGTGGTGGTGATGGTTTATTTTTAACAAGTTTCACTAACAACGTGTGCTCTCTCTAGCCTCTATGCCTTCAAATATGCTTTCTCTTCTCCTGGACACTCTTCCTTCTCAATTCGCAACTCCTTTTCCAGCCTGAACATCTCATGTTTTCGACCTCTGTTTAGATTTCACTCCTTTCAGAAGCTCTCACCTAACCCTTTGCATTCCACCATAAAGTCATATCTGAGCCCAGGCTGTTCTGTCTCCTGAAAGCTACCTCATTTACACCAGGATTCTGCTCTCTCCCTGATTTATAGCTGCACTGTGAAGTTTAATAAATTCCATGTAATAATAAAGAAAAACATAAAAACAACTATCTAAATGAAAATGACAACTGTTTGAAATCAGTGCCTCACTAATTTTAAGTAAATGATTATAACCATGGGCTATTAAAATACTAAGCTAATTTATTTGGCTATTAAAATACTTCTAATTTAATTTCTACATAGAGAATAAGTACTATTTGAATTGCAGATATGACAGCCAATTTTAGAATGCCAATGTCACTCAGAACTTAATCTCCTAACTTCTAAGGAGGAGTGCATTTGAAAGACGGGTGATATGCAATCACACCATCTGCATGGGTGGGGAGACAAACTGGCTTTAAAAACCAACAAGATGGGTGGAACCCTTTTCTACTGGATGCAGGCAAGGGCAATTTCCCAGCAGGACTAAGAAATTCCCACCTAGGAGGGGATGGTCTCTGGCACATGCAGATAATTGGAAGCTGACTACACTTCAAAGTTTAGAGACATATTCACAGTCTCAATTCCCCTTCAAAAATTCAGATTTTAAACTCTCCAAATCCTTAAATTTATACTAAAATCAAGAATTCTCAGATGAAGTCTTAACCTAAGCCAATTAACCTGCTTTAATGATGTAAAGAGTTTGAAATTTACATAGTTACAAACTTCAATTTAAAAACTATAATTTGATGTTATATATAGACAAAATATAACAACCTCCAGGGAAAAAGAAGACTAAAACTAAAATCTGACATTACTTTAAAAATTTAGAACTATCTTCTTAGTATTTTTATATAAAAATAAGACCATTAAACATACTCATCTAATCCCAACACTAAGAAATAATGAGGTTAACATTTCAGTTAACACTAAGAAATAGTAACAAAGCCTTGCAGGCTTTTAAAAATGTGTAATCATACAACTAGATATATTTGAAAGTACTTCTTAAAGAAAAATTATGCATAAAACTTATGTCATAAATATTTAGGATAAGATATTCTAATATTACACAGCAGTATTATATTATAAAAGCCAATAACAATGTGGGTTCTATCTACAATAGTAATTTGCTAATGGAGATGGGTTTTTTTAAAATGTTACAATGGAAATGAATGTAGGTAGGATGAGGCTGTTATGGAAAATAGTGACAGTTCCACTAGATAATGTGCTTTTTTCCTTAGCATAGTAACCTTTTATCCTTTGTGGGCCATTGACCAATAGGGTGGGATCTGAAAGGGAAAACCCATGAAGAGTCATACAGAAATAAATGTAATTTGTTATAACTAGTTTAAGAAGGTTGAAGGTTTGAAACAGAATATGATACAAACTGTCAATTATTCAGATTTAAGATAAAAGGACATGAACAAATGTTGTATCCATTTTCTGAATCTTTCCATCAGCAGAAAGCAGCCATTTTACTTCTGTTCTCACACTCTATTGAAACTTCTTAGACAGAAGGCACCAATGACCTTTTTATTTCCAAATACAATGGACCCTTTTCAGTCTTCATCCTACCTGACACATTTGATCCTATTTACAACTTGTAGGGGAGGAAAAAACTTCTTCCCTCTATCCTTCTAGATTTTCCTGTTTGGGACCTTGTTAATTAGATTGACAAGGCAGATTAACAAAATAAAAACAAATAGAAGTTTATTAACTTGCGTACCAGGCATACACATGGGAATATTCAGTGATGAGTAAATGAAAGAGTGGCAACTTGGATTTATATAGCATCTTAACAAAAAGAAGAAGGACTTTGAGTTTCTAGGACAGCAAATTGTGGGAATATAAATATATGTAGGAACTAATGGAAGATAGGGGCTAATTAAGTAAGGTTTGTTGTGTAGGATACTTTCATGCAGTCTCTGGTAATTAACTTCTGTCCTTCCTGGTTGAGAACAGAGGCAGAATACCTTTATAAAAGCTACGGGCCTTTAGGCAAATATCTGCTTCTTTTAATTGCCTTCAGCTCAAAACAATCCTTACATCAAATTGGCATACTATGGGTGGCATTTTCTGCTACCCTTCAAATACCGTATTTCTCAGCAGTTGGCTTTTGTGACATTTATTTCTCAGCAGTTGGCTTTTGTGACATTCCTTTTTTCTTCTTTTTAACTGATTCTGATTTCTGAACTCACCTTTTCCTCTTATACCTCATATACCAAGTTGCCTTAAAATGTCAGTGTTTCCCCCCAAAAATGTCCAGAGTATTTAGCATGGTATCTAAGATTTTCCTAATTTGGATTCTGCCTGCAATTCCACTCTCAAATCTAGTTACACTCAGCTACATCAAACCACTGATCATTTCCTGATCAACTTATATACTTTCATTCACCATGCCAATGTACGTGGTTCTCTCTCTGCGTGGAATGCTGGACTTCCACTTCTCTCATAGAAACTTCATTGTAATTCTTCAAGACCTAGCTCAAATATCTGTACATTTATAAAGCTGTCCCTTCCCCCCCACCAACTTGAATTAATCTATGCAATTTGTACAAGATTTTAGAATAATAGATATCAAATTGAATTCTTATTGATCACTAGTAAATGAATTATTTGAGGACTGAGAATATATCTTATTCAATCATAAAAGTAATTCAACAAATGTTACTGACTGACTCCTATAGACTGCTCTAGTTAAAGGGGAGTAACAATCCAATACTGGGCATGTGATTATCACTATAATCTAACTTTTGCCCCATCACCTTACTTTGTTACTAGAAACTTGATCTTGAGCAACCATTTAACAATTTTATGTCTTAATTTTCTACTCTGTAAAATAAATATAGGAGCCTGGATTTAATATTCCTTAAGTTCTTTCGAACCTCAAACTCTATTTTAATTATTCCCTTAGGAAAAGCAAAACCCTGACTTAAAAGAGGTATTAATAAACAACCTTTTTCTTCTGTCACACCTTATATCCACCATTAATTACACCACTCATCCACATTTCCTTATAGTTCCTATTATTCTCTCCAGTTTTTATAGCCAATGTTACTGTGGCCATAGGGACAAGGAACTTCCTTTATGAAAACATTATTATGGCTCTTTGCAGTGCCAGTATCTAGTGAAAACTAGAGGAGAGTCTGAGACTAAGACCAGTAAGTTTCCTTAAACTGGGCCCTGTTATCTGTTCTCTGCCTTCATAATAACCATAACTGGATTTAGTAACTGAGTATATCAAATAAGCTACGAGGACTAGTTGCAAGATATCCTGGAGAAGACAGAAAAATAAGATAAGTATATCTGGGGGAAAAGGGCTTCCTTTTCAGCTAGAATTTAAGTCATGATACAGTAAAACTATATTTAAGGTCTAATTCTGCCACATATTATTGGAAGAAGCATCCCACCATGAGACCTGAGCATCCCTGTACATCCTTGCTGAGTATGCCAAGAATGCAAAACCCCAACTACTCTTTTCATGGATCACTTCTCAAGGTTGCATTTGCAGCAAGCAACCTTTAGGGATAGTGTCTTCCACCTGACCAAGAGCTGGCTTGCTTCAGCAAAGCAATGGAAACAGTGAATAAACAATAAAAACAATGAATCCCCAAGTCCAGTGTTTCTTTTTATTTCTTACAGTTTCATTGAGATATAAATGCCATACAGCACTGTATAGAAGTTTAAGTTGTACAGTATAATGATTTGACTTACATACATCACGAAATGATAACCACAATAGTTCAGTGAACTTCCATCATCTCATATAGATACTAAAGATATATCAATAGATATTAAATAAAAAATATATATTTTTCCATGTGATGAGAAGGTTGGTGTTTCTTGATATGTCACTGCTTGCACAGCAACCATGTAATAGTTCTACCTGCATTGCCTACTTTGGATTAAGGGGGCGGGGATGAGGAAGCAGTTCAAATCAACATGAGACTCATGATGCTTACTGTACTGTGAGTAATAAAAGTCCTTTGCCTCCAACTCAGGAGTCCTGTGTCTTCTGCCACTACACATGAAACAGTGAAAGACTAGCTTGTTAACTTGTAAATAGGGTAAAATCTCAGACTCTGCACAGGTCTTAACACATACTGTGACCTTTGGCAAGTCACTCTCTTAGCCTGAATTAAGCAGAATTAAATTGTTATGGCATATTTTGTCCTCATACTATACTAAATTTGATTAAACGCTAGTGACGAGAATTTTGACTAATAACTAATCAATGACTTGTAGTTACTGAAGTGATGTTGCTTTAAGGAAAATAAATAAATGCATATAAATACAATTTATAACCTCCCAGGACTTGTGCAGACACCCATAATTTTTTTAATTAGAAAAGTAGCACTAATATCATTCATTAACCTAAGTACAAAGATTCATGCAATCCAACCTATATTTCTAAATTAAACACATGCAGTTTTGTTTGTTTTACCAGACTTTTTCATATACCCTCATCTCTCCTATCTCTCTGTTTCCTGTTTTATTAAAAGTATCACAAGACATAGCCTTTCTTTTGCTAGGGGATTGGTCAAGTTATTTTTATTTTTCCCTACAAACAAAAAAAGAATAAGACACAAAATATCTTCCTTTTTGCCGTTGGTCATTGCTAATCTCTTGCCCTGTTAGAACATCGCTGTCCTTAATCTACAATTTCATAAACATGACAAAATTTTCCATTACCTAAATGTCTTTGTAAACTGTCTCTTCTTTTTTTGCTTGAGTTATTCTGATCTCATCCCCACATGATTGTGGTAGTTTTCTAGTTTACTCAATAATCTGACCTGATTCCCACTTTGTGTGGCTCTTTCACCTACAGCTATCTGTAACTAGCACACTTGGCACCTTGTTAACACCTTTGTTCTTCTTACAGGACACCAATAAATCTGTTCCCTGAACAGATCTTTTGCCTTTCTTTATCTCATTTGTCAGTAGATGACCATTATACTGGACAACACATATTAGTATTCAACTTGATCTTAAAGTTAATTATATTGTACTAATTTCCTCCCTTCCATTTCTTAAAAGTTAGGGCACTCTGTCACCACAAATAAGTGGCTGAAATTTCTATCCCTTGTTTGATTCTCTCCTAGTTCATTCCAGTTAGTAGACACACATTAAGAATCTGCACTACTTTAACCCTCTACCTTCTATTCTAGAAGAGAAATCCTGACATGCTAGAGGAACTTGCTAGACCATTTGTGGCCTTGCTGAATTATTTTCCTAAAAGATCAGGCACTGCGTAAATAATATGTAACACAAGTCCACAAAAAGAAATTCCCCCAAGTGGATCTTTAATTACAATGATGGTTGATGGGAAGAAACATATTTCTTCAAAACATTCAAGAAAGAAACAGAACTAGCTGCTGGACAATCATCAACAGGAAGACACTGGAACTCACCAAAAACGATACCCCACATCCAAAAACAAAGGAGAAGCCACAATGAGATGGTAGGAGGGGCGCAATCACAGTAAAATCAAATCCCGTAACTGCTGGGTGGGTGACTAACAGACTGGAGAACACTTATACCACAGTAGTCCACCCACTGGAGTGAAGGTTCTGAGCCCCATGTCAGGCTTCCCAACCAGGGGGTCCGGCAACAGGAGGAGGAATTCCTAGAGAATCAGAGTTTGAGGCTAGTGGGATTTGATTGCAGGACTTTGACAGGACTGGGGAAAACAGAGACTCCACTCTTGGAGGCACACACAAAGTAGTGTGCACATTGGGACCTAGGGGAAGGAGCAGTGACCCCAGGGGAGACTGAACCAGACCTACCTGCTAGTGTTGGAGGGTATCCTGCGGGGGGCGGGGGGGGGGGCGGCTGTGGCTCACCATGGGGAAAAGGACACTGTCAGCAGAAGTTCTGGGAAGTACTCTTTGGCATGAGCCCTCCCAGAGTCTGCCATTAGTCTCACCAAAGAGCCCAAGTAGGCTCCAGTGTTGGGTTTCCTCAAGCCAAACAACCAACAGGGAGGGAACCCAGCCCCAACCATCAGCAGTCAAGTGGATTAAAGCTTTACTGAGCTCTGCCCACCAGAGCAACCGTCAGTTCTACCCACCATCAAACCCTAGCACCAGGAAACTTGCACAAGCCTCTTAGAAAGCCTCATCCACCAGATGGCAGAGAGCAGAATTAAGAAGAACTACAATCCTGCAGCCTGTGGAAAAAAAAAACAAACATATTCACAGAAAGATAGACAAGATGAAAAGGCAGAGGGCTATGTACCAGATGAAGGAACAAGGTAAAACTCCAGAAAACAACTAAATGAAGTGGAGATAGGCAACCTTCCAGAAAAAGAATTCAGAATAATGATAGTGAAGATGATCCAGGACTTCGGAAAAACAATGGAGGCAAAGATCGAGAAGATGCAAGAAATGTTTAACAAAGACCTAGAAGAATTAAAGGACAAACAAACAGAGATGAACAATATTATAACTGAAATGAAAACTACACTAGAAGGAAACAATAGCAGAATAACTGAGGCAGAAGAACGGATAAGTGACCTGGAAAACAGAATGGTGGAATTCACTGCTGTGGAACAAAATAAAGAAAAAAGAATGAAAAGAAATGAAGACAGCCTAAGAGACCTCTGGGACAACATTAAAGGCAACAACATTTGCTTTATACGGGTCCCAGAAGGAGAAGAAAGAGAGAGAAAGGATCCGAGAAAAGATTTGAAGAGATTATAGTCGAAAACTTCCCTAACATGGGAAAGGAAACAGCCACCCAAGTCCAGGAAGCAGAGAGAGCCCCATACAGGATAAACTAAGGAGAAATATGCCGAAACACATAGTAATCAAACTGGCAAAAATTAAAGACAAAGAAAAAGTATTAAAAGCAGCAAGGGAAAAATGACAAAAAACATACAAGGGAACTCCCATAAGGTTAACAGCTGATTTCTCAGCAAAAACTCTACAAGCCAGAAGGGACTGGCATGATATACTTAAAGTGAGGAAAGGGAAGAACCTACAACCAAGATTACGCTACCCGGCATCTCATTCAGATTTGACAGAGAAAGCAAAAACTTTACAGACAAGCAAAAGCTAAGAGAAGTCAGCACCACCAAACCAGCTCTACAACAAATGCTAAAGGAACTTCTCTAAGTGGGAAACACAAGAGAAGAAACAAACCTACAAAAACAAACCCAAAACAATTTAGAAAATGGTCATAGGAACATACATATACAAATTACCTTAAACGTGAATGGATTAAATGCTCCAACCAAAAGACACAGGCTTGCTGAATGGATACAAAAACAAGACCCATATACATGCTGTCTACAAGAGACCAACTTCAGACCTAGGGACACATACAGACTGAAGGTGAGGGCATGGGAAAAGATATTCCATGCAAAAGGAAATCAAAAGAAAGCTGGAGTAGCAATACTCATATCAGATAAAATAGACTTTAAAATAAAGAATGTTACAAGAGACAAGGAAGGACACTACATAATGATCAAGGGATCAATCCAAGAAGAAGATATAACAATTATAAATATATATGCACCCAACATAGGAGCACCTCAATACATAAGGCAACTGCTAACAGGTATAAAAGAGGAAATCGCCAGTAACAAAAATAGTGGGGGACTTTAGCATCTCCCTTACACCAATGGACAGATCATCCAAACAGAAAATTAATAAGGAAACACAAGCTTTAAATGACACAATAGACCAGATAGATTTAATTGATATTTATAGGACATTCCACACCAAAACAGCAGATTACACTTTCTTCTCAAGTGCTCATGGAACATTCTACAGTATAGATCACTACTTGGGTCACAAATCAAGCCTCACGAAATTTAAGAAAATTGAAATCATATCAAGCATCTTTTCTGACCACAACGCTATGAGATTAGAAATCAATTACAGTGAGAAAAAACATAAAAAACACAAACACATGGAGGCTAAACAATACGTTACTATATAACCAAGAGATCACTGAAGAAATCAAAGAGGAAATCAAAAAATACCTAGAGACAAATGACAATGAAAACATGATGATTCAAAACCTATGGGATGCAGGAAAAGCAGTTCTAAGAGGGAAGTTTATAGCTATACAAGCCTACCTAAGAAAGAAGAAAAATCTCAAATAAACAATCTAACCCTACAACTAAAGGAACTAGAGAAAGAAGAACGAACAAAACACAACGTTAGCAGAAGGAAAGAAATCATAAAGATCAGAGCAGAAATCAATGAAATAGAAACAAAGAAAACAATAGCAAAGATCAATAAAACTAAAAGCTGGTTCTTTGAGAAGAAAACCAAAATTGATAAACCATTAGCCAGACTCATCAAGAAAAAGAAGGAGAGGACTCAAATCAGTAAAATTAGAAATGAAAAAGGAGAAGTTACATTGGAGACCACAGAAATACAAAGCATCGTAAGAGACTACTACAAGCAACTCTATGCCAATAAAATGGACAACCTGGAAGAAATGGACAAATTCTTAGAAAGGTATAACTTTCCTTTCCAAGACTGAGCCAGGAGAAATAGAAAATATGAAGAAACCAATCACAAGTAATGAAATTGAAACTGTGATTACAAATCTTCCAACAAACAAAAGTCCAGGACCAGATGGCTTAACAGGTGAGCTCTATCAAACATTTAGAGAAGAGCTAACAGCCATCCATCTCAAACTCTTCCAAAAAACTGCAGAGGAAGGAACACTCCCAAACTCATTCTATGAGGCCGCCATCACCCTGATATCAAAACCAGACAAAGAAACTACAAAAAAAAGAAAATTACAGACCAATGTCACTGATGAATATAGATGCAAAAATCCTCAACAAAATACTTGCAAACAGATTTCAACAACACATTAAAAGGATCATACACCATGATCAAGTGGGATTTATCCCAGGGATGCAAGGATTCTTCAATATATGCAAATCAATCAATGTGATACACCATATTAACAAATTGAAGAAGAAAAACCATATGATCATCTCAATAGATGCAGAAAAAGCTTTTGACAAAATTCAACACCCATTTATGATAAAAACTCTCCAGAAAGTGGGAATAGAAGGAACCTTCCTCAACATAATAAAAGCCATATATGAGAAACCCATAGCAAACATCATTCTCAATGGTGAGAAACTGAAAGCATTTCCTCTAAGATCAGGAAGAAAACAAAGATGTCCACTCTTACCACTATTATTCAACACAGTTTTGGAAGTCCTAGCCACAGCAATCAGAGAAGAAAAAGAAATAAAAGAAATACAAATTGGAAAAGAAGTAAAATTGTCGCTGTTTGCAGATGACATGATACTATACATAGAGAATCCTAAAGATGCCACCAGAAAACTACAAGAGCTAATCAATGAATTTGGTAAAGTTGCAGGTTACAAAATTAATACAAAGAAATTTCTTGCATTTCTACACAGTAATGATGAAAAATCTGAAAGAGAAATTAAGAAAACACTCCCATTTACCATTGCCACAAAAAGAATAAAATACCTAGGAATAAATCTACCTAGGGAGACAAAAGACCTGTATGCAGAAAACTATAAGACACTGATGAAAGAAATTAAAGACAATACCAACAGATGGAGAGATATACCATGTTCTTGGATTGGAAGATCAACATTGTGAAAATGACTATACTACCCAAAGCAATCTATAGATTCAATGCAATCCCTATCAAATTACCACTGGCATTTTTTACAGAACTAGAACAAAAAATCTTAAAATTTGTATGGAGACACAAAAGAACCCGAATAGCGAAAGCAGTCTTGAGGGAAAAAATCGGAGCTGGAGGAATCAGACTCCCTGACTTCAGACTACACTACAAAACTACAGTAATCACGACAATACGGTAGTGGCACAAAAACAGTAACATAGATCAATGGAAAAAGATAGAAAGCCCAGAGATAAACCCATGCACCTATGGTCAACTAATCTATGACAAAGGAGGCAAGGATATACAATGGAGAAAAGACAGTCTCTTCAATAAGTGGTGCTGGGAAAACTGGACAGCTACATGTAAAAGAATGAAATTAGAACACTCCCCAACACCATACACAAAAATAAACTCAAAATGGCTTAGAGACCTAAATGTAAGACTGGACACTATAAAACTCTTAGAGGAAAACAGAGGAAGAACACTCTTTGACGTAAATCACAGCAACATCTTTTTTGATCCACCTCCTAGAGTAATGGCAATAAAAACAAAAATAAACAAATGGGACCTAATGAAACTTAAAAGCTTTTGCACAGCAAAGGAAAACATAAACAAGATGAAAATACAACCCTCAGAATGGGAGAAGATATTTGCAAACAAATCAACAGACAAGGATTAATCTCCAAAATATATAAACAGCTCACGCAGCTCAATATTAAAAAACAAACAACCCAATCCAAAAATGGGCAGAAGACCTAAATAGACATTTCTCCAAAGAAGACATACAGATGGCCAAGAAGCACATGAAAAGCTGATAAACATCACTAATTATTAGGGAAATGCAAATCAAAACTACAAAGAGGTATCACCTCACACCAGTTAGAATGGGCATCATCAGAAAATCTACAAACAACAAACGCTGGAGAGGGTGTGGAGAATAAAGGAACCCTCTTGCACTGTTGGTGGGAATGTAAATTGATATAGCCACTATGGAGAACAGCATGGAGGTTCCTTAAAAAAACTAAAAATAGGGCTTCTCTGGTGGCGCAGTGGTTGGGAGTCCGCCTGCGGATGCAGGGGACACGGGTTCGTGCCCCGGTCCGGGAAGATCCCACATGCCATGGAGCGGCTGGACCCGTGAGCCATGGCCGTTGAGCCTGCGCGTCCGGAGGCTGTGATCCGCAGCAGAAGAGGCCACAGCAGTGAGAGGCCCGCGTACCGCAAAAAAAAAAAAAAACTAAAAATAGAATTACCATATGATCCAGCAATCCCACTACTGGGCATATACCCACAGAAAACCTTAATTCAAAAAGACACATGCACCCCAATGTTCACTGCAGCACTATTTACAATAGCCAGGTCATGGAAGCAACCTACATGCCCATCAACAGACAAATGGATAAAGAAGCTGTGGTACATATATACAATGGAATATTACTCAGCCATAAAAAGGGACGAAATTGGGTCATTTGTTGAGACGTGGATGGATCTAGAGACTGTCGTACAGAGTGAAGTAAGTCAGAGGAAAACAAATATTGTATATTAACGCATGTATGTGGAACCTAGAAAAATGGTACAGATGAACTGGTTTGCAGGGCAGAAGTTGAGACACAGATGTAGAGAACAAACGCATGGACACCAAGGGGGAAAGCTGTGGGGGTGGGGTGGGGATGGTGGTGTGATAAATTGGGCGATTGGGATTGACATGTATACACTGATGTGTATAAAATTGAAGACTAATAAGAACCTGCTGTATTAAAAAAGAAAGAGAAACACACCTCAGTAATTCCACTAAAGAGAGTAAGTATGTAAAAAGCCTAAGAACAATAAAGAACAGCAGTGTGTACAAGGGACCAGTAAGTATACACTTTTGTGAATAATAGAGATGGTGAGAAGAACTTCACTTTTTAATCCATTAATGATAAATCAGTTTTTTAAATTACTCAGAAATCTTATCCTCACCTGTGTAATTAGCTATGTGTCCTACTGCCTCATCTCTCTGTGGTCCACCTTACTCAAGATTTTTCTTATTCAGGAACAGCAAAAGATATGCTTAGACACATCTATTTTCAATTAAAATGCTTAAAGCACAGTGCATATAGTTAATATTTGAGACTGTGATTCTTAAACTAAGCTACTCAGTCTCTGGCTTGCAAACCAGTTGGAAGAGCAAAGATTTATTTCCCTCAAGTGCAGTTCTGCATTGGCTAATTAGGGAGAAAAAGTGGGGGGAAATAGGATGATGAGACATTGTGTCATCTTCCTCTGAATTTCACTCCCAAGTATCATACATTTTTATCCCCATGTTTCAACTAAGGATACTGCACGTTGAGAGAAGCTCTCTCTTAAGTGACAAAACTAGTATCTTTCACAGGGTTTGAGTATCAGATGTTCAGAGAACTACATTGAAATAGTGCACATCAGCTAACAATATAAAGGAAAAAGTAGCCAATTTCTGGATTTGGAGAAAAGTCTAATCCTCTGGATCCTATAATTAATCCTTTTAGAAACTCTGGGCCTTTCTTCTTTGGCAGCTCTCCCAGAAATATAAAATCTTCTACTCCAAAAAGCTAAGGGAATAAGGAAAGGGGGTACTTTAAATGATGACATGTTCCACCTGCCTAATGTCCAAAGTGCTCATAAAATTTCTGTTGTTGCTGGTGACTGTATGTGGTAGCATATCTATAATCCTAGGCCATCAGAAAACTTCACTGAGTCAACAAATCCTTGTGGAGTACCTACTATATGTCAAATAGTGTATAAAGCAAGGACTTTAAAGACATAAACAAAAAACTTGAAGAGGGTAGCCAAGGGAGAGGAAAAAAAACAAAGAGCTAGAAGAAAATTAAATATGTGCTCAATTGAATATTATATACAAAGGAGAAATGGAATAAAGATTAGCCAGAGGATAATGCATAGGTACAGGAAAAGCTTCAACAGGAAATTATATTTGACCTAGGTTTTGAACGGCGATTAGAAGTTTCCAGGCTGAGAAGGGAGAAAAGGCAAAACAAAGACAAAGATACTTAAAGTATATTTGTTCCTTGTTGTAACACAGTCTTTTGGAGTAGAAGCACGAGGATAATGAGTTACTAGAATTTAGGAATATTTTATTAATGTTATGACACGACCTAAGTAGGCCTCCCAACTAAGACATTATCCTCTAAATGAACACCCTAGTCTTGCAGGATGAAAGATGTCACAAGCCATTTTAGAGATCTCTGCCAAACACTTTTTAGTTTTCCCCTCCAGATGTATTCTTCACTCATCTTCACCTTACCCTGTGCCCTAGGAGACTAACCGTCATGAGCTACGACAATGAGTTTCCTTGCTCTCAGCTTCCAGTAGGACTCACGAGTAGGACATGGTAGGGTAGGAGAGGAATGAGGTCAGGATATTAATTCTCCTGGTTCCTTCCCTGCCAGGTCCTGGTATGGGCTGCATCCCTCTAACAAAAGCCACACCTCCGATCAGGACACCACAACAATAGGTGTCCCCCTACTATTGCTAAGATCAGAGTACTGCCTCATCCTTTGTAGCTTCCCTTCATGCTGCCCATCCTCTACAACACTCTCCCCAATCATCTTGTCTGAATGTATCATCTGTTTCCTGCCAATATCCCAACCAAATCAGGATTAATCTCAGAAAAGGGCAACAACCCTTTTTTAGCACTACCACTGTCATCAATCCCTTTCACTCCGATTCCTGATATAAATATTGATCTAAAACAGAGAGCTTCCAAGGTCCCTACAATTCTCCAGCCCTTCACAAGCAAGTCATTAACCCATTCTCTTTCCTGAGAAGAGCTGGAGTTTGGGATATAAGTAATGGATGTTACTGTTAACTGTGTAATAGGTAATAGCAAAGTTTAAAAAGCGTCATCTCTCTTGGTCAATAGAATTAGTATTTTTAATACTTACAATTTAAAAGATTTAATTAACACTTCAGTTTTGTTTTTAAAACTTGAAGGAATGGTGGAAGAAGCAGCAAGAGGGGAAGAGTAAGGAGAGAAAAATCATCTCAGAATGAGAGTATTGTGATAACTAGATGATATTTCAACTCTGAGATCAATAGGTTTCTAATACCATCTATTATTCTTATTATACTCCATCCTAGTTATATACAGAATTTTCAAAAATATTCCTATAAAGTTTTTTCAAGATGAAACTATTTGTGTTCTTGAGGAAAAGGGGAGGTCTCTTTCTATGCTTAATAATTACTATATGTTTATTAAACTATCTCATCATGAGAAAAACTGGTATTATGACTTTATATAATGACAATAGTACATCCTTTATCCCAAGTGTATATTACTTGTGTTTATAATCATTCTTTGGAAGGGAAAAAGACTTGTCATTTCAGCTCTGCTTCTTAGAAGTGGAAATAATATTTTATAAGTATGATATTGTGTAGATGAAGATTCTGATTATAAACAAACGAACATACATTACTGATAACCAATTTTTACCATGAAGAAAAAATAATTATCTACCATAAACACTAAAATAAGTCATAATTCTGTCATCTCTCAAGAAATCCAAAGTAAAGGTCAAAACCAAGGTAAGGAAAACCTATTTTTCTCAAGAAAATGTGGTATAGAGTTTTAAGATGATCTGCAATGATCCACACCCATATTTAATTTTTGCCCCTTAACTGTGATAGAACCTGTAAATATGATGGGGTATCACTTCCAATTCTGTTACTAACCAGTTGATTTGGAGTTAACCATAGAGAAATCACCCTGGGTGGCCCTGACCTAATCAGGCAGGTGCACCTTTAAAAGAAGATGAAGCATCAGAGAGACAAGCTCCTGCTGGATTGCAAGAAAAGCGCTAATAATCATGTCTCAAACGGCCTAAAGAAGTGGATGTCTTTAGGAGATGAAAGCAATCCCCTAACAATAGTTAGCAAGAAATGGAGACCTCAGTCACAAAATCACAAGGATCTGAACTCTGCCACCAACCTGAATGAGCTTAGCGGAAGCCAGTGAGAACTACATGTGAAGTATAGCCCTGACTGACACCTTGATTACAACCTTGTGAGATCTGAGCAGATAATTCAGCTAAGCTGTGCCTGGACTCTTGATCCATAGAAACTGAGATATAATAAATGTGTGCTATTAAAGTCACTAAATCTCTGATAATTTTTTATAAAGCAATAGTAAACTAATACAGGAGGATACCTTATTACTCTTTATTACACTGAATCCTACTATTTTAAGACCATAACGATTAAAACTGTTTACGCTAATTCTGAACACAGAATAGTCAGACGGGTGACATGTGTAATACTGCAATGACAGTAATAAATAAGTCAAAGAAGCTCAACATAACAATAGGTTGTACCTCACAGCAGGCTGAATAATGGTCCCAAATTCCTGGAATCTTACATGGTAAAAGAGACTCTACAGATATGATTAAATTAAGAATTTTGAGATTATCTCAGATTATCCAGGTGGCCCAATGTCATCACCAGTGTCCTTATAAGAGGCAGGAAGAGGGAGATTTGTTATAGCAGAGGAATGTCAAAATGATACAATATGAGAAAGTCATTGCTGGCTTTGAATATGGAATAAAGGGCCAAAAGCCAAAGACTGCAAGAAACTTCTAGAAGCTAGGAAAGTCAAAGAAAGGGATTCTCCCCTAGAACTTCCCGAAGGAATGTAGTCCTACCAAACCATTTTAGGACTTCTGACCTCCAGAACTGTATACTACATTTGTGGGTTATTTTAAGCCACTAAATTTATAGTTAATTTGTTACAGCAGCAACATGAAACTAATTAACTTCATATTAACAATCTGTTTCTAAAAACATAGGTCAGTTAGAACGACCATAAAATTTTACTGTCCAAACCAGGATACTTTTGAAAGGGAAAGTAGTACTATTAACCACCATATTAGGACAACAGTCATAAATTAGGACAGTCCTAGGAAAACTGAGACGTATAATCAGCCTACTCAAGGTACACTCATAGCAGAGAATTCAGTCAAATTATAGAGGTGTACATTTCAGCTTAAAATAAGGAAAAAGCTTTTTAAAAATTAATCCATCAATAAACAGATGGATTGCCTTAGGAGGTAAGGAGGTATGCACATTAGCTACTGACAACAGATAGGTAGTACAAGTCCTCAAACCTGGTTGCATGGGAGAATCACCTGATATGTTTCAGTGTTTTTATTTCTTTTGTTTTGTTATATTGTTAATTCATATTGCCAGGTCCCACACCAGACCTATTGAATCAGAATTTCCAGATGTGGGGCCCAGAACTTAAATTTTTAATTAGTTCTCCAAGTGATTCTAACACAGTGTCAGCCCAGCACCAAACTTTAGAAGCAGTGGTGAGCAATGATACTTTTACTTTATTTTAGTAATGGACCCTCCTACTCTAGGGTCCTCATACACACACACAGTCAATACTTCTACTACCTGCTTTCCTCCCAAACACAATCTTAGTCCTGAAGCCCAATATGCAAAAAATATAAAAACAAAATCATTCCTACTGGAGGTATCCCAGGGATTCCTTGCCACTAGGCTCTCCACACACAGCAGCCCCTAAGGCTTCTGCATGAAATCCAGGGCTCCTCTGAGAACAGGCCTATAAAAGCCAAGTGTCCATACTATTAGAGACAGGCACCTTCAAGATGTCCATAGTCTGTTGTAAATACTCAGAGATGCAGCTGTCTTTTAAAATTATGTATTTGGAGTTTGTCTGTAATATATTAAGTTTGGGCTTTGTCATTCAATTTTGGAATAAATTACCTTTCTTTGGTTTTCAGCTCCTCTGCCTGAGGGTACTTCAAATTGGGGTGTGGTGGAGGGTGAAGAACATATTTTTCATCACTCTCTTTAAAGCATGGCAGATTCAGCTTCTTATTTATTTGTATGATTTTATTTTAGGAAATGGATTTTGGGGTTCATAAAAGAAGTTTGAAAACCATTGTTGTAGAGGAAATTCCTGTATATGGTGAGAGATGAACTAGATCATCTTAAAGTTCCCTTCAGTGTCAGCTCTAAAATTCTAAAAACTTCATATTGCGATAATTCTAAGAACAATTATAGGTAATCTGGTTGCCAATAAAATAAAAGCATTAACCATGTTTGTGAGGGCAAGGCTGCCCATATCTCTTAACTTCCAAGGACACTCTGTATTTAATAAAATAGATTGCACTCCAATGGGGCATTTTTAACAGATTCAGCAGCCTTGGATTTTTAAAATTATTTTCATACTATATCAATGAATTGAAAGTATCTTCCCAAAATTCATATGTTGAAGCCCTAATCCCCAGTGTGATGGTATTTGGAGGTGGGGCCTTTGGAAAGGTAATTATATTTTGACAAGGTCATGACTCTGGGGCTCCTGTCATGGGATTAATGACCTTAATAAGAAGAGGAAAAGAGACGAGACCTTTCCCTCTCTTACTCTCTCCGCACCATGTGAACACAGAGAGAAGATGGCCATTTGCAAGCCAGGAAGTGGATCCTCACCATGAACTGAAACTGCCAGTACCCTGATCTTGGACTACCCAGCCTCCAAAACTGAGTAATTTGTACTACAGCCACCCAGTCTACCATATTTTGTTATAACAGCCTAAGCTGACTAACACACTGGACTCCCTCTGTGACACAATTCTAATATCTCATACTATCATGTTTGCTAAATGCTATGAGGCAGGACTGACCATGAAAGGGTCTCACTCAAATAGAATTTTTAAACTAATTTTAGAAGCCCCCTCCCAAAACAAATAGGTAACAAATACTTTTCTAAACACAAACACACACATAGTCACACACACAGATAGACACACCCCATACAATACCATGTAGAATGAAATTACCTCTCAATAAAATTGATGTTGGTGTGCCTGAGGGAGGAGATGAGCCCAGGGTCTTCCTACTCCTCCATCTTGATCCACCTCCTCCAAAGCACATGTTTCTTTGGTTGATTCATTTATACATTTAATTTCAATTAAATCAATAAAATTAATCTTCCAATAGTTAAATTCCTTCACTTTTTACAGATTGTTTTTTAGAAAGCCAGCTGAATATCATTTATGGATATCATTTTATTTCATGAAGTATCAGGAATGGAACATGCAAATAGCATTTCCCAAACAATTCTCACCAGTTTAATTTGGTCTATTACCAATTTTTTTTCCAGTGGAAAAAAATTTGAGAGTACATAAAATAAGATAAGAAGGAATTGAAAATACCCCTGGCAAGAGGTGGGCAAGAGGAGGTATCTAAGGAAGCTGGCTGTCTTGCAGACATTTTAGCCCATGAATGTAATAGATAAATATCAGAGAACAAAGTATCTTTGATAAATGCATAAAATGCACTTTCTCCTCTTCTTGAATTGAAGGTCAGAGAAAATAGATAAATCTCATACATTAGCTAATAGAGACACGGCGTAAAGAGTGTTAAGGAATCACACAGAATAAAGTCAAATCTTAATTAAGCTTAAGTAATCTCATACATTAGCATGGATACCAAAAGAGTTAGTACAATCTACATTTGCACATTCTGAAAAAACAATCTGAGTGTTAGGAATTGAATAAAAATGTCATTAGAGATTTGTGAACCACAGTGAACTCTCTAATCCATTAGCTTTCCCTTTCTGGCAGAAGTCTAACTGTAAGTAGATTATGAAAGTTCCTGCTTTATCAACAAAATGATGTCCCAAGTATCAGATATTTTAAGCTAACTATAAGAATTAGAGGTTTCCAGAGAATAGAAATAAATTGTCCTAGAGTTGAGTCAACTTAACAAATAATATATTGTGTAGGTTACTTTTGATACCTCTATATGTAAGACACCATGCTAGGCACTGAAGGAGAAATAAAATGAATAAACGTCTAGTTTCCAACACCTAGGAATTTTTTATTTAAATGAAGAAAATGAGGCAAATACAAAAATAAGTGTAATTCAACATAATATATTATACTATTAAATAGTGTAAAAGAGGCTTAGAGCAAAACTTCTAAAACTTTAATGTATATATGAATTACATGGGGGGTTTATAAAAATACAGATTCTGATGTTTAGAGTGTGGGTGACAGCTGTGAATCTGCATTTCTAATAAGCTATACATCATGCTGATGCAGCACTCTTGAGTCAAAGCTTTATGATAAAACAGGTGAAAGGTATCACCCCAAGTTAGAAAAGGCAAAAAAGTATAATCATGACAAGAAGGGAGAAGATGACATTTCATAGGATTCTTGAATAGCTAGGATTTTGAGGAAAAAGAAATTAAATGTATAAATGAATCACAGCTACTTACAGAGCAACTATCTCTGAGAATGACCTTAACACTAGCAGAAAAAATGATGTTCCACAGTTAAAGATATAAAGAGGGAGCCACAAGAAGGCTAGGAAGGGCAAATGCACAGTTAAGTCAAACCCCACACTCCCAGTTCAGTGATCCACAAGCAGGAGAAATGTCACAACTGTGAAGGTCCTCCCTGGGTAGCAAGAGGTCCAAGATCCACATCAGTCTCCCCAGCCCATGTATACTGCACTAGGAAGATGAGTTCCCAGAAATTCTGACTTTAAAAACCTGAAGAAGAGCCAGGAAGGCTGTAGGAAACTGAGACTCCACTCTTAAAGGGTGTGTACAAAATCTCACACACTCCAAGTCCCAACACTGGGGCAGCAGTTTGAAAGGTGTCTGGGTCAGACCCACGTGCCTATCTTGGAGGGCCTCCCAGAGAGTCAGGAGGCAACTGGGACTCCCCTGAGGGAATGAAACACTGGTGGCAACCATTTTTATGAACTCATTCTACTGTGCTGACATCAGAGCTGACAAGCACCATTTTAGATTCCTCCCTCAGGCCTACTACCACCAGCCTGTCTGCCCCACACACCAGCACACACTCACCAGTTGCATGATGCTAGGGCTTACAATCAGCTGTGCCAGGGGCCTATCCCACCTACCAGTGGGCCCACAGCAATCACATGACACCAGGTCTCACAGCCAGCCATGCCAGGGGCCTACCCCAACCATCAGGATGACCTCATCACACTCAAGCAGCCAGGCCTCTGTCAGCCACACCAGGGGCCTGCCTTGCCCAACAGCGCATCCATAGCAGTAGAAGAGCACTGGGAGTTCTACTCACAGCAAGCTGCCCAGGAGGCCTGATTCAGCCACTAGTGCACATGCAGAAACTGCATGAGGCAGGGACTCACAGCCAAACAGACTAGGGCCCAGACCCACCTACTAGGAATCCACAGTAGTTGAGCCTACCACAACCAAAGGGTGCATGCTGCTCACACAGAAGACACCCCTGGGGCACCAACCTCTGGTGGTGAGAAGGGAGCATGCTGCTGGGCCACATAAGACATCTCATGTATAAGGCCACTTCTCCTAGCTCAGGAAACATAACCAACCTACCTAATACATAGAAAAAAACCCATAGAGATTAGAAAAAAATGAGAAGGCTAAGGAATATGTTACAAATGAAGGAGCAAGACAATACCTCAGAAAAAGAACTAAACGAAATGGAGATAAGCAAGTTCAAGATAATGATCATAAAGATGATCACTGAACTATGGAGAAGAATAGATGAACAAAGTGAAAACTTCAACAAAGAATTAGAAAATATTAAAAAAAAAAGCAATCGGAGCTGAAGAATACAATACTGAAATGAAAAACGGGAAACAACAGTAGATTACATGACCCTGGCATACCAAATGGCTTCCAAATTGGTCAACTTATTTAAATTCTTTGCCTGTTTCCGAGAAAATCACTGGATCAAGAATGTCATTAAGTGTGGTTATACTAGAGGTTCCTTACTAAATCTATTATGTTGCACATTGAAAATAAGACTTAATGCAGGGAAAGAAAAGTCTCCCATTTGCTTCTTAAAAAAAAAAAAGAACAGACCAGCAATCTGGAAGACAAAGTAGTGGAAATCAACCAAGCTGAAAGGGAAAAAAGGCGATTTTTAAAAAATGAGGACCTCTGTGGCAATATCAAGCATACCAACATTCACATTATAAGGGTCCCAGAAGGAGAAGAAAGAGAAAAGAGCAGAGAACCTATTTGAAGAAATAATAGGTGAAATAATAGGTGAAAACTTCCCTGACTTGGAGAAGGAAACAAACATCCAAGTACAGGAAGCAGAGTTCCAAACAAGAAGAACCCAAAGAGGTCCACATCAAGATACATAGTAAGTAAATGGTAAAAATTAAAGAGACTATCTTAAAAGCAACAAGAGAAAAGCGACTAGTTACCAACAAGGAAACTCCTATAAGAGAGTTAGCTGAATTTTCAGCAGAAATTTTTCAGGCCAGAAGAGAATGGCACAATATATTCAAAGTGATGAAAGGAAAAAATGTACAACCAATATTATAAGGATATTCTATCCAGCAAGGTTATCATTCAGAATTGATGGAGATAAAGCTTTTACAGACAAGCAAAAACTTAAGAGTTTATCACCAATAAACTGGCCTTATAAGAAATGTTAAAGAAACTTCTCTAAGTGGAAAAGAAGGCCACAACTAGAAATACGGAAATTATGAAAGGAAAAATCTAATGGTAAAGGCAAACATATTGTAATCAACCACTTATAAAGCTAGTAGGAAGGTTAGAAGACAAAAGAAGTAAAAGTACTACTTCTAAAAGTAAAATCATTGATACCCACAATCTGTAGTTAAAGGATTCACAAAACAAAACGATATAAAATGTGATGTCAAAAACATACAATGTTGGGATGGGTGGGGATGGTAAAGATGAAGAGCTGTTATAATGTATTCAAACTAAGAGATTATCAACTTAAAATAGACATCTATATACATAGGTTGTGGTAACCACAAATCAAAAACCTATAAAGATACACAAAAAATAAAGAGAAAAGAATCCAAATATAACTCTAAAGACAGTCATCAAATCACAAGGGAAAAGAGCAAGAGAAGAAGAAATGAACAGAGAAGAATTACAAAAACTATCAGAAAACAATTTAAAAAGTGGCAATAAATACCTACCTATCAATATTTACTTTAAATGTAAGTGGACTAAATGCTCCAATCAAAAGAGATAGGATGGCTAAATTGATTTTTTTAAAAAAAAGACCTATCTATATGCTGCCTACAAGAGATTCACTTCAGATCTAAAGGCATACACAGACTGAAAGTGAGGGGATAGAAAAAGGTATTCCATACAAATGGAAATCAAAAGAAAGTCAGGGTAGCAATACTTATATCAGACAAAATAGACTTTAAAACAAAGACTGTAACAAGAGACAAAGAAGGGTATTATAAAATAAAGGGATCAATCCAACTTAAAAATATAACAATTGTAAATATATACACACTCAACATAGGAGCACCAAAATACATACAGCAAATGTTAACAAGCATAAAGGGAGAATTTGACAGTAACACAATAATAGTAGGGGACTTTAGCACCAATTACATCAATGGACAGATAATCCAGACAGAAAATCAATAAGGAAACACAGCCCTTAAATTACACATTAGATCAGATGGAATTAATAGATATACAAAGAATATTTCATTCAAAAACAGCAGAATACACATTCTTTTCAAGAGCACATGGAACATTACCCAGGATAGATCTCACGCTAGGCCACAAAACAAGTCTCAGTAAATTTAAGAAGACTGAAATCATATCAAGCGTCTTTTCCAAACACAATGGTATGAGATTAGAAATCATCTAGAAAAAAAAACTTAGCCATAAAAAAGAATGAAATCTTGCCATTTGCAACAGCATGGGTGGATCTAGAGGGTATTATGCTAAGTGAAATAAATTAGACTGAGAAAGATAAATGCCATATGATCTCACTTACATGAGGTATCTAAACAAACAAGCAAAACAAAATGAAAAGAGACTCATAGATACAGGGAACAAAGTGGCAGTTGTCAGAGAGGAGGCAGAATGAGGGACTGGGCAAAATAGATGAAGGGGATTAAGAGGTACAAATTTACAGTTATAAAATAAATAAGTCACAAGGATGTAATATACAGCATAAAAATATAGGCAATAATACTGTAATAACTTTGTGTGAGGACAGACGGTTACTAGACTTATCACGGTGATCATTTTATAATGCATTCAAATGTTGAATCAGTATGCTGTACAACTAAAACTAACATAATATTGTATGTCAACTCGTCAACTACACTTCACACACACAGAAAAACAAAGGAACATGATTTTTTACTAATGGAGTATTTTTCATTTAAAATAAAGCCTAATAGTGATTATTATTAGATCTTTATTTTATAGCAACCTTATATTACCTGTAGAGATATAACAGAACTCTACTAAAGTGCTATTCCTAATAACTTGGGTTTCTAGTCATTGCAAAGTTAAGCTGCTTCACACTATAGTAGTATAATCAGTGGTTCACAGGATGAGCTCAGACAAGAAAGCTCAATGCAAGTTGACAGAAGTTGAAGTTTGTAAACCTTATTCTGGATTGCATTCCCCACTCCACAATCCTTGGACAAGGCTGCCCCAACTGTGGACAGATACAACTACGAGGAAGGAAAGTAGGATGTGGTATGTGGATTTTTTCCCCCTCAAGCAACATAGGATTCCTAATATCTAAATTCATTTTATTTTGCTGTGTATTAAATTTCTACAAGCTTAGGGCCTAAGACAATACACATTTATTATCTCACAGTTTCTGTAGAAAAGAAATCCAGGCTGAGACCTCTGCTCAAAGTCTCACCAGGCTGATATCAAGCCATAAGCTGGGCAGCGTTCTCAGCTAGAGTTTCAGGATTCTGTTCCAAGCTCATTCAAGTTAGTGGCAAAATTCAGTTGCTTGCAGTTGTAGGACTGAGGTTCTTTTTTCCTTGCTGGCAGATGAGAAGCTCTCAACTCCCTCATTCCATTGTCAGGTCCTACCTGTATGGCCCTCTGAAAACATGACAGCTTATTGCTTCAAAACTACCAAGAAAATTTCTTGCTCCAGTCTGCTAAAACTGAGTCTTAAATAACATAACGCAGTCATGGAGTGACTTCCCATCACTCATGCCAAGTTCTACTGATTAGAAGCAAGTCACAGATACTGCCCAAACTGAAGCAGAGGGGATTTCAGAAAGGCATGAACACCAGGATGCAAGGATCATTGAATGTCACCTTAGAGTCTCTCTGCCATGGTCAAGGAAGTTATTTCTCAAAAATGTGACATTTGATTAGACACTTCAAGAATGAGGAATCAACCATGTGAAAGCAATGGGCTGAGGAGGCAACCACTGGGAATATAGGGAAGGGGACATGGGATAAGGAAGGAGATAGACCTGAAAATAACTCCCAGCAGTAGCCATATCAGTTATCTTTTCATTTCATCACTGGTTGCTAATGAATGTAAATAAAGTATATAGTGTGAGTTTTATGAATCTAACTACCCAAGTTCTCAATGATTTCATGCATACCCCAAGAGGTATGTATTAATGTATGAGACACAGTATAAATGATGTATGTCTTCCTGGAGTACGAACTTTATATTTGGTAAAATAAGTAATGTAAATATTTTCATATTAAAAACAAACATATTTATAGAATGAGTATACAAAATGGAGTATAATACAAAATTTGTACTAATTTTTAAGATAAAACTTGAGGCCTCCCACCAAGAAATTTCCAACTTGAGAGTACAATACACATTTTCTCTCTCTGCAATTAGGGGAACTTTGGTGGAAATGCTTGACACACAATGTTATTATGCTTCTACTCTCTATTTCATACCTCATTAAGTATTAATGAGGAAAAAACACAACTCTCAAGTGAAGAAATAAATTTTTAAGCACATAATCTCAAATGTAATGCACATGAGCATATTCACTGCAGTCTCTGCAAGGCAAACTGCAGACTAAATTGTTATAAAGACAGTTAAATTTATATATCATGCAGTCACCCTAGCATTGAAGTCTTAGGTACTGTACTTCACAATTATCCTATCTAGTTTCAGTGTGATGATAAAGGCTTTTTGTTTGCTTATTGGTTGGTTTTGGTTTTGTTCTTGTTCTTAAAGATCCAAGTGTGTATCCCATGTTTGTGACATAAATTGTTAACAATAGTCCAAAATCTATTCTACACTTTGTCTTTAATAACACTTTTACTATTAACAAAATTTTTATCTGAATACCCTGTATATTTCAAGCCTCTTGTAGCTAGATATAGCCATGTGGTTAAGTTCAGGTTAATGTGAACAGTACAGAGCCTTAAAGGGAAGGGATGGGCCTTCCCCTTTTTTTTTCTCTTCTCACTGGCTGAAATGCAGAAGTGGTGGTGGTGCACCATCTTGGAACATGTAGACAGGAGTAACACTCAAAGGATGGTGGAGCAACAAAACAGAAGGATCCTAGATCCCCAACATAATGGAACTTAGCTCTGGGCTGTGTATGCCTGGGCTGTAAGGTGGAAGAGAGGTAAATCTCTATTTTGATTAAGCCCTTGTAATTTAGGGTCATTGTTACAGTGGCTGAACCCACGTCCTAACTAACACAGAATTTGATAGCTGCCCTATCAGAACCTATATAATATGTGGTACTGACTTGGAGACTGAGCAGTAGGTGATGATGAATGGAGAGCAAGACGAAACGTTGCTGACTCCTGCTATGCCACAGCAAAATGTTTATTCAAACTGTCACTTTGAAAGTTAGTATTTTAAAAGAACTAACCAAGCCTCTAGCTTGAGAAAAAGTAAGAATGTTAGTATGCATTGGTTACTTCTTGATGCTTCCAACAATATCTTTCAAGAGATATAAACTCAGCCTAAATGAAGAATTCTCAACAGATATGGAAGAGAACTCAGCTCTACTAAAGAAAACTCACCCCACCTATAGCTTGAAACCTAAATTGACTGAATGTCTGGTGAAGTATGGCTTCATTGGGTTTTAAACCTAATTCTTCTATATTCTAATCACACATAGTTAAAACAAGAGGTTCACAAGGCACTGCCTAAGCTGATATAAGCCTGAGACTCCACGAGTTCAACAGCCAGACAATGGGATCCAGCCCAGCAATCAGGAAGATATTAAGGGCACTTCCTTCTCACCTAAGCCTCAAGGTAACTGACCTTGATTTAGAAACTGAGAGATTTGCTGAGCACAAAGGACAACAATTAAAATTCAGTTATTTATCTAGGGAAAAAAATTATGTCTTGATTAATATTTGGCTATGGTTACTTGCACTTGAAACTAATCAGAACAAATAGGCAGAAAACCCAGTAAGTTTTTGAGGGGATGTATTACACACACACACTTGGACTATAAAAGCCTGTAATTGTTCAACCCAAAGACAACCCCTAGGCTCTCTTACCTGCGCTAGCAGGAAGCCGACTTTGAAAGCTATCTAACGCCTACAAAGAGTATGCTTTTTTAATGCCCACTTTAGATCTGCACATGGAGAGTAACAGACAATAAAGAATCTCCCAAAGGACAAAGCCAGGAGCCACAGAGAACAAGGGCAAGGGGACAAGCTTGCCAGGAGGGCTAACAAAGAAACTTTTCTACTACCAGGATAAAAATCTTCATGATTCCTACACACAGGATTTGACCATTGCTGAGTGACTATTGGGTTTCTGATCTTCCCTTTTCCAAATGGGAGTATCTTATCCTGCTTCTCCTCTACCACTGTCTTTTGTATATGTTAACCTGCCTTGTATTTACCATTGGATGTGCATATTGGATGTGTATATTGGATGTGCATTTGGGGGGAGGGGGGAGCAGATGGAAGATAACTTGGCTTTCAGATCAGATGTGCCAACCATAAGAAGTAATATCAGGGCTTGAGAGAAAGAATAGACTTCGCATCACACAGATATAATAAACTATGAGATGAATGAGACCTAGAGAGGGAGTAGATAAGTTTCAAGGCTGGGAGATAAGAGTGCAAATAGCAGAAACTGTTAGATGTCTCCCCAAACCCATGTTCTCTTTCCTTTATAGTAATAGGAATTTTAGCTAGGTATACAGCATCTTACATTTCCTAGCTTCCTTTGCTGCTATATATGGTGGTATGACTGAATTCTGACTAGTAAGATGCAAGAAAAGTGATGTGTGCTACTTCCAGGTTAATCCCTGAAGAAGAAAGGAGCATGTCCTCCCTTTTCAGTTTCTTGCTGGGAGGCAAACATGGTAGTCTCCATCCATAAACAAAATCAACATCCAAGGGACAGCAAAGTGAAAACACAGAAGGTGATTGGGTCCTCTACACTGTGCAGATTCCTTGCTAACCCTGGACTAGCATAATAATTTCTGTCTTATCTAAGCAACAGATGTTTTGGATCTCTGTTATGACAGTCAAGCCTATATTCTAACTTACACATGCTTATAAAACTATACCAAGGAACTTTTCAACCTAATGTATAGATATGAGTAGAGACACAGAGAATAGCCTTAAAAGCCTATTCCAACTAAACTGTTGGGTAATTTAGATCATGACTCACTATGGTAATTCTATGTTTTATAAAACCATTTGCTACAAGATAATAATAGTATTTAAAATACAGTGATAAATTACCACTTACTTTAAAAATTTAAGAAAATTTTTAATTAAGAAAACTCTAAATATTCTGAAATCTCACTGAAATGAAATGCATTCTGCAATAGAAATTTGTAAACAAAATAAGAATGCCCTGAATTATAAAATTTAGACACTAATTTGTCAAGGTGTCATTTCTCAATATATAATTTTTGTATTAGCACATACGTGTTTTAGAGTTTATTAGAACTGAAATTTTTCATCAGCTCATCTCAATTAAAAAAAAATAACTTCAAGTGAAAGAAATCTGTCATACAAATTAATATTAACTTAATATTTACTTAATATGTATTCAATAAAAGCTTATATACATATTGACATTGCCTAAAAGTCCAAGAACAAAGAAAAATAGTTAGGAAAATAACATATGTGTTTAACGTGTCACAGTTCACATAATGCTTTTCATGTATCTTTTACATACAGAAATTTGCTTTGTTCATTTGAACATTAGATAATAATAAAATATAATATATCATCTATAATAGTTTCAAAAGAGCAACATGTGATATAAACTGATAGACACTATGTTTCATGGTGCACTAGCTGGCTGCCCTAATTGGCAACTAAAATACAGGCTCCACACAGATCTATTTTCCCTGGGTCTGAATGACATAGCCACCAATGAAGAACACTTATAAGCCAAATAATAAGCCAGTAAGAATTTAAACCATGAAAGAATTTTAGGGCAGACACAGACCATAATTGGGTGTCTTCCATTAGCCTTCAGGGCATGCCAACATTCTGGGGGTATTAGGAAAATAACCAACCTCTTGCTAGGAGCAAATCATTACTGGCACATCCTCACCCATTATTTTCTTGGAGAGCAAGGTACTTTTTCTGAGGTATCTACTTTTATAGAGATAAAAAGCCTTTAAATTTTACATTCTCAGAAGTTTAAATAATTTAATTCCATTCTCATTGATGATTACATGTTGTAAACATTTATAAGTGGTTTCCACCATGCAGCCTATCCCTCTGTCCCTAGATCTGGTGGGATGTCATGCAATTTGCGATTTAAAGGCTTAACACCTTCTTCTTCCCCCCTTACATCATCCACCCCCACTACACACCTTACCTTCACATGGTACATCTGTCTCTCTCCCATGCACATTTCCACCCAAATTGTGCTTTAGGGGATGGCAAAAACTGTAAAAATATCTCTGATTCATCTAGTTGTATCTCTTCTCCAATTTAGAACTATGCTTTCCACCTTGTAAGTTCTTAGAGGGGTGGGAGAGGGAAGACTATGGAAACAATTCAAATGGCAAATAATGAGCTCTCTCCCAGCTGTGCAATCTACCCATGGTACAACCTTTACACAGTATGGGTATTCAGATCATTCCTCCCACATTTTCATGGAAGTTAGTCAATAAATAGCTGACTGTTTGCTTTAAAGAAGGGGAAAACATAATTTGTAAGGACTGAATGGGATGATTAATAATATTGATGGTGATAACAATAATATTTGTCATCCATCAAGTGTCAACTACATATGCCAGTCACTTTACATATAATATTTTGTGCCTGCAGCTACAGCATGCCTCTACCATCATTTCTCCAGCTCCTGTTCATACAACCGCTAGCCAGTCCTCTCAGGTTACAGTGATGAGCACTGATGCCTTTTGTTGTGCATAAAGAAGGTAACCCTAGGTTTGCTCAGCATTTCCTTGAATTATCTCACTGAAAACTTGCATTACAATCCAACGGTTATTCCTTTGTTTCTCTGTGAAAAACCCAGCACTTGTACACTTTTTATCAATCATTTAGTTTGCCAGAAAGTGAAATAAATGGCAGTAGAGAGGCCAAAGTAAAGTGCGTGACACTTGGCACAGCTCCCTCAGCTCAAGGAGGCAGTTGGCGCTCTCATTAGCTGACAGCACTTGCAGCACAGTGCTTCACATTCAAGGAACAATGCACCACCGTCTGCTGACTTGGCTCTCACTGGTAAACAGCATAAAATAAAATTCAGATCATGAGAAAAATATATACTATAAGGAAACTATACTGGATGTTACATATGCAAGGATTATCATTTTAAAAGAAAATGTCTCAGAAACAAATAGCATTATAAAGAACCTGCTGTGCATTGAACCCAGTTTTTGATCTCTGCAGATGTTTCAGCCCCACTAGCATCTCCTAACACTTTCAGCTATCTCAGGCTTACCTGGAGAGAGGGCTGGGCTCCTGGTGCTGCCCTGGAACTGCAACAGTTCGGCACCAAACTTGCTCTGACTAAACTCACAGAGGCCCTGGCACCTGCCACTGCTTATAGACTAAGAGGCAAACACTGACCAATAAATGACAAGAGACAGGAAGAAGACACAGATAAATTGTTCCACTTTCCTCCCTCCCAAAGACTGTTGTGAAATGAGTGTTTCCACATGGCTTATCCAGAGACATTCCTGACAACATGGCTATGTTTACAACTCAATATGTGTACTTTGTATTTACTATCCCATTTTCAACGCCTTGCTTAATTTTTCCCTCACTTTTGCTACCCTGGGACTGTACTCCTGGCAAAGCATTAGCATGCTCCTAGGCTTTGCCTCAGCTCTGTTTTCTAGGAAACTCAGGGTAAAATAAGCAGCATTAAACTAACTGAGGCATCTCTTTGATACTTTCCCCAAATGAACAAGAGAGAGAAATAGCATTTTAACTATTGTTGTGCTTGCAGTGGAGTAAGGAGAAAGGGAATTAATATGGGTTGAGCATTTACAATGTACCTGGCACTATACTGGATTTTCACGTTATTTCATGTAATCTCATTTAATCCTCACAATACACCATCTAACATTATCATTGAAAAACAAGGAAATAAAAGAAAAGTGGTTAAGTTTTTAACTTGTATAACACTAAGTTCAGCACAGCAGTATAGGCATCACAGCTTGGATTCATTATACTAGTGAGCCAGATGAGTCCAGGTATATTCCAGAAATTGAGAATCTATAATGCTAAACCAAACTGCAGGAAATCCTTTAGCCCTCTTTTCCCCCTCATTCTGAATGCTTGGTTTCATCTTTTTCATTTCACTATTCAGATGATAATCAAAGCTCAGTAGCAGCCAAAAAGCACTGTTCCTAAACGAATTCTTCTGTAAATTTGGCAAAGCATGCAACACAGATGTCATCTTCATGTCAAATGTCACAGTCTTTGTCTATCTGCCTTTTTTAAGGACAAAATCTGTTGAACTTCAGCTACTTCAACTTCATTTTCTTTAATTGTCTTTAAAGAAACAACTTGTGTTTCTATCAAAGCAATCTCCATGACTGTTTTTGGCAAACCTATTTACAAACAATTAGGTATAAATAAAACATTAGCTTGCAATTTTTCACAGCAGCAGACAGAAAGACAAATGAAGAAAAATGAAAGCAACATACAAGATCTATGGATTAATATAAAACATCCCAATATATACATAAGATGGGTTCCAAAAGAGAGGAAAGAGAGAAGGAGATCAAAATGTATTTGAAGAAATTATACCTGAAAACTTCCCAAACCTAAAGAAGGAAACAGATCCAGGTACAGAAAGCACAGAGGGTTTTAAGAAAGATAAACCCAATCAAACTCAGACCAAGACCTATCATAATTAAACTGGCAAAAGTTAAAGATGAAGAGAGGATTCTAAAGGCAGAAAAACAAAGAACCATTTACAAGGAAACCCCTATAAGGCTATCAGTAGATTTCTCTGCAGAAACTTTTCAGTCCAGAGGGGAGTGGCATGATATATTCAAAATCCTGAAAAGGAAAAACCTGCAGAATTATTCTAGGATATTCTACCCAGCCGAATTATCATTTAGAAGAAGAGAGATAATTTCTCAGACAAGCAAAAACTAAAAGAATTCAGCAATACTAAACATACCCCAAAATAAATGTTTAAGGGTCTTCTCTAAATGGAAAAGCAAGAATAAATAAAAAAGAGAAAATCTCATTAAGAAAGACAAATATATAGTAAGGATTGAAGATCACTTAAATAAGTCAGTATGTAGGTTAGAAAACAAACAAAAAATTGTAAAAGTGATTTTAACTACAATAGACAGCAAAAGGATAGGCATGAAGATGTAAATTAAGACATCAAAATCACAAAATGTGATGTGGGGGGTAAAAATGTAGATCTTTTAGAATGTGTTTGAACTTGAATGACTATCAGTTTAAAGCAAGTAGATATAGTTATGGGTCAACATACATGAACCCCATGGTAACCATAAATAAAACCTACAACAGATTCACAAAAACCAAAAAGGAAGGAACTCAAACATACTACAAAATAAAATTGTCAAACCACAAAAGGAAAAACAAAAAGAAAGGAACAAAGAAGAACTACAAAATCAACTGGAAAACAAGGAATAAAATGGCAATAAGTACATACCTATCAATAATTAATTTAAATGTCAATGCACTAAATGCTCTGATAAAGACATAAGGTGAAAAGGATCTTGCTGTAATTTATGTCATAGAGTGTTCTGCCTATGTTTTCCACTAAGAGTTTTATACTGTCTGGCCTTACATTTAGGTCTTTAATGCATTTTGAGTTTATTTTTGTGTATGGTGTTAGGGAGTGTTCTAATTTCATTCTTTAACATGTAGCTTTCCAGTTTTCCCAGCACCACTTATTGAAGAGGCTGTCCTTTCTCCACTGTACATTCCTGTCCCCTTTATCAAAGATAAGGTGACCATATGTCCGTGGGTTTACTTCTGGGCTTTCTATCCTGTTCCATTGATCTATATTTCTGTTTTTGTGCCAGTACCATACTGTCTTGATTACTGTAGCTTTGTAGTATAGTCTGAAGTCACAGAGCCTGATTCATCCAGCTCTGTTTTTCTTTCTCAAGATTACTTTGGCTATTTGGGGTCTTCTGTGTTCCGCACACCACAACCACAGATCCTATGCATTCTGGAGCCCCCACACCACAACTAGAGAGAAGCCCATGCGCTGCAATGAAGGGCCTGCACGCTGTGACGAAAAATCCCAGTGCCACAACTAAGACCTGTTGCAGCCATAAATAAATAAATAATTTTAAAAATAAAAAATGGGTCAACAATGAAATAAAGAAGAAATCAGAAAACACCTTGAGACAAACAAAAATGAAAACACAGCTTTATGAAATGTATGGGATGCAGCAAAAGGAGTTCCAAAAGGAAACTTCATAGCAATACAGGCCTACTTCAAAAAAAATAAGAAAAATCTCAAATAAACAACTGAACCTACAAGCAAGAAGAATTATAAAAAGACAACAAACAAAGCCCAAAGTCAGCAGAAGACAGGAAATAATAAAGATCAAAGAGGAAATAAATAAAATAGAGATTAAAAAATCAATAGAAAAGATCAAATAAACCGAGAGATGGTTTTTTGAAAAGATAAACAAAATTGACAAACCGATAGCCAGGCTCACCAAGAAGAAAAGAAAGAGGACCCAAATAAAATAAGAAATGAAAGAGGAGAAATAAGAACCAATACCAGAGAAATACATAAGAGAATACTTTGAATAGGTATATGCAAACAAATTGGACAATTTAGAAGAAATGGACAAATTTCTAGAAATGGATTACCTGCCACGACTGAGTCAAGAAAAACAAACAATTTGAACAGACCAATCACTAGAAGCAAATATAAACTGTAACTTAAAAACTCCTGCAAACAGAAGTCCAAGATTGGACAGCTTCACTGGGGAATTCTACCAAAGATATAAAGAACTTACAGCTATTTTTTTCTCAAACTATTCCAGAAGATTGAAAGAAGGGAACATTCCCAAGTTCATCTGATGAGGCCTCCATTATCCTGATATAAAAACCAGACCAAGACACTACAAAGGAGAATATTACAGCCCAATATCGTTGATGAATATAGACATAAAAATCCTCAACAAAATATTAGCAGATGTGGGTTTTGTGAAGAAAATGGACTCTGGTGTTCGATTAAATGATCAGGATTTAAATCCTGGCTCTGTAATCCATAGTTCCACGCACATGGGCAAGTAACTGAATCTCCCTATGCCTCAGTTTCCTTGTCTCCAAAATAAGGATATAGTTACCTACCTCCTTTAGTTGTTAACAGGATTGGTTATATGTGCATATTCAGTATTTAGCAGGCTTGGATTCAGGGTCCTGGATCAGGAGCAGCCTACCCAACATACAAAGCAGCAGAGGAAAATAAGGAATGATGAAACCTTCTACTGCAAAGGCAGCCAGGCTCAGTCCTAATTCAGACTCCATAGGAGGATTCCAGGGGAGCTTAGCAGTTATAGGATGATTTAATCCTAACCTGTCCTGGACAAGATGGGAATGGGACAAGTTATAGAAACAGACTTGGAGGCATCCCTGAAGTCAAATGAGAGGGAAATCAATCTAAGCTAGGAAAAGAAGGCAGACGCTTTAAGAGCCTGAGCTGGGTGCCCCAATTCACTGATGAGGACACTGAACCTCTGAGAGATTTATCCCAAGTAATTTATCCCAAACCACATGGCTAGCAAGAATTTCATCTGTGATATGGAAATACACTTCATGAAAAGTACAATAACTTCAGCAATAAAAACTCAAATTTTCCATTAGGACAGAATTAGGCTGACGCTTGATGTCTAAAATGCAAGGGGAATCATACTGTTTTCTCAACAGCCATCTATCAGACATTAACTGGCCTTTCTGAAAAGATGAATTTCACATACCTGACAACCAAAGGTAAAAAGCATTTATTCAGTAAAAGTTAAAGGAATTTAAACATATTCTTATGTGATCCCTCCCCAATTAATTTATTCTTAATCTTACTGGAATCAAAGGTGAAGAACAGGGATTAATTATCATCATTTTTCACTATTTATTTATTGCATTTACCATTTGTGCTTCCCATGTACAGTAGTGACATAAGGCTCTTTTGCTAATTAGTGAAAACAGTAACATAGAAACAAAGAAGAGTTGATGTGATACAAAGTGCTCTTCTTAGTTATAGTGAAAATCCCCAGTCCCAAGGCTATAAAGTTATTTTTCTCTGTTCACCACTGTCTTTACCCATAGCTGAATGCTCAGCACTTACTTTAGGTAATGCAGAAGGAAAATAAAGTCCAGGATATTTTAAACACTAGAACAGGAGGGTCTTCAACTGCTGCTACTTTCTTGCTAACTACAGCTGATTGCTAACAGTGTCAAATACTATCACTGGGTACAACAATAGAGAAAGGATGGTTTAGAATGAAATTCTGTTCTTCTGGGGATTTACCTTATTCCTCCATCTGAAACATATTCCTTTGCCATCTCATTTTGTCTAAATTTCCATTTGTATTTTGGGGATAGTTACATTTCTCAACCTTGGAGAAGTGGCCCTCTGTAGGTGATGTCCTATGTGTCCCAGCAGTGCACTTCCCTCTCATCACCCAAGGTCCAGGGGCCAGCTGGTTCCAGGGTAGTGTCTGGCCTGCAAGACTGTAGGTTTCTTGCTTTTGGTGGCTGTCCCCTGGTGGGTGAGGCTGGTCTAGAGGCTGCACAGGCTTCCTGGTGGGAGGGGCTGGTGCCTGCTCCCTGGTGGGTGGAGCCGGATCCTGGCCCTCTGGTGGGCAGGGCCATGGATAGGGGTGTGTCTAGAAGCAGCTGTGGGCTCAGGAAGTCTTTAGGCAGCCTGGGTGCTGATGCGTGCGGCTGTGTTCCAGCCTGCTTAGTTGTTTGGCCTGAGGCATCCCAGCACTGGAGCTGTTGGGTGGGGCCTGGTCTTGGTGTTAATGACCCAAGCAAGATGTCTATCTCCAGGAGAGTTCATGCAGATGAATACTCCCTGATATGTCTACCACCAGCTTTTATGACCCCAGACTGAACCACAGGCACCTCCTCACCCCCGGCCTCCCCAAGAGACCCTCCAAGATCAGTATGTAGGTCTGGTCCAGGCTCCTATGAAGTTACTGCTTTTGCCCTTGGTCTCAGTGCACATGAGATATTGTGTGCACCTTTTAAGAGTGAAGTCTCTGTTTTCCCCAAACCTGTGGAGCTCCTTCAATTAAGTCCCACTAGCCTTCAAAGCCAAATGCTCTGGGGGCTCCTCTTCCCAATGCCAGACCTCTGGGCTGGGGAGCCTGACATGGGGCTCAGAATTCTCACTCCTGTGGGAGAGGCTCTGCAATATAATTATTCTCCAAAACTCTGAAGACCATCTTATCTCTAAAGGAAAACAAAAGAGAAATGTACCACCAAAGATATGTACAAAGATGACACATTAGAAATCAGGACCAAAAAATCTAAAGCAGAAAATGGCTAATTATACCAAAGGAGTAAAACATCTTCTGTATAAGTTTTATAAAGGTTCCTGAAGACAAGTGGCTTTATAGAATTATATTAATGGAAACCAGACTAAAAGATTAATTTAAACCAAGAGAATAAATATTTATTGATCATCCACTTTTTGAAAAGTCCTGTTTGGCACTGGTGAGAAATAAAGGTAAGACAAGAGTTTACCCTCACAGAGCATGCAATTCAGAGAACAAAGACACAGTCCTTAAAAAACAATAAGATAAAATGATAAATACTAAAAAGGAAAATCAAAAAATGTTCTATGAATCTAAGGGGAATTACTGTCAAAAGGAAAACAGGAGCCAATATTTTATAACAACTTTAAATGAAGTATAATCCATATTTTTTCTTTTTTGCGGTATGCGGGCCACTCACTGTTGTGGCCTCTCCCATTGCGGAGCACAGGCTCCGGACACGCAGGCTCAGTGGCCATGGCTCACGGGCCTAGCCGCTCCGCGGCATGTGGGATCTTCCCGGACCAGAGCACGAACCTGTGTCCCCTGCATCGGCAGGCGGACTCTCAACCACTGTGCCACCAGGGAAGCCCTATAAAATTTTTGAATCACTATGTTGTACAGCAGAAACTAATATAATATTGTAAAACAACTATATCTCAAGAAAAATACATAAATAAAAATAATTTTTAAAAACCTAAATTTAAAAAAAAATATTTATTTATTCGGCTGTGCTGGGTCTTAGTTGCGGCACATGGGATCTTCATTGTGGCATGTGGGATTTTTAGTTGCAGCATGTGGGATCCAGTTCCCTGAACAGGGATTGAACTTGGACCCCCTGCATTGGGAGCACGGTGTCATAGCCACTGGATCACCAGGGAAGTCCCAAAACCTAAATTTCCTAAACTATAAAAGTGGGGGGTTGGACATCTCTGGTGGCACAGTGGTTAAGAATCTGCCTGCCAATGCAGGGGACACAAGTTCGATCCCTGGGCCAGGAAGATCCCATGTGCCCCAGATCAACTAATCCCATGTGCCACAGCTACTGAAGCCCACGTGCCTAAATAAAGCCCATGCTCTGAAACAAGAGAAGCCACTACAATGAGAAGCCCACACAACTCAATGAACAGTAGCCCCCACTTGCCGCAACCAGAGAAAGGCTGTGCGCAGCAATGAAGATCCAATAATGCCAAAAATAATTAATTAAATTTTTTAAAAGTGTGAGAGAAAAGGAAACCAAGAAAAGGTCAGAGACCATAGTACAAAAGGAAAAATGGAACATTTGTTAAGAATATTTGCTACAGTAAGGAAGCTGTAGCTTTCAGAAGAGCTAAAAGATTTGAGAATAATATGGGAAAATGAACTTGTTTCTAGGTGGAAAGAAACAAGAATAACAGGTGGGAAAGTAGAGTGTTTAAAAAAACAAATTTTTCAAGGTAAATTCTTTGCCCAGTTGCCCTATTTATAAAGATAATTTTTGAAAAACATTTATTATACTGTAAAAAATGCTTTAGATGAAAGTTTAATATGCCAAGGATCAAAAGGTGTTCATAATGAAATGTTATCAACAACAGTAACAGCCAAGTTCCCATGATTCTACAGATACTTACTAAAGCAACTCAAAGAACTTGAGCATGCATGAGAGGAACACTTGCCTAAGCGCCAGACACTAAATCAAAACCAGTGACCAGCATACCAATCAAAAGCAAAAGAGGGCTTCCCTGGTGGCGTAGTGGTTGAGAGTCTGCCTGCTAATGCAGGGGACGCGGGTTCGTGCCCCAGTCCGGGAAGATTCCACATGCCACGGAGCAGCTGGGCCCGTGAGCCATGGCCGCTGAGCCTGTGCTCCGCAATGGGAGAGGCCACAACAGTGAGAAGCTCGCATACCGCAAAAAAAAAAAAGCAAAAGAAGTGTGTAAAGTGTTTCCTCTTCTTAAATTCTTCTCAATTTTCTTCAAGAAAAGGTATTTTGGTAGACATTTACCTTTTGAAATGGGATTTCAGGATTAGTAATGAATGTACTTACCAATTATATGTAATATAAAAAAGGAGAACTGTACAAATACATGAAAATTACAGTTGATCCAGAACATCTTCTGAACCAATGATTCAGTATACTTTCTTGCCAAGCTATGAATTGCAAATACACAAATGTGCACAGACATAGGCAGTATATTTGATTCATTCATTCTTCCTACTCCTGCTATGAAAAGAAAATTATATGTATATTGGTAAAACAAAATCAAACAAAGCTAGTGGCCCACAAAAACTGTGTATTTGGAGATTCTGAATAATTGGCATAAGGAATAATCTGGTTCTAGGAAAAGAAAGGTGATTATGTCTCTTAGGAGAATTTATACACTTAGGAAGGAACACTGGATACATTTTATTTTATATAACACAAAAGAATCTCTAGTAGACATATATGAGAATATTGGAAATCTTCCTGAACTACTGAAACCATCTGGGTAGAGCAGGAGGTTGGGCAATCTCTTTCCAGAAAGAAAGGCAACTAGAGAGTTATAATGGTAATTTAAAGGTTTGTTAGGTTTAAAAACATTGTCTTTAGATGTTCTCTCAGGGGTTCTGAGACTTCTAGAATAAAAGGAGTCCCTTTCACCTCAAATGAAAATTTAGTTCTACTGTGGTAACACACATTACATTACTAAAAAATGTGTGCTTATGACTTGAAAACTATAAAATACTCTATGATTAATTACAAAAAAAATTCTACTATCATATGATTGTTGTGCTTCATGAAGCACTATTTGACATCTGCTTGTGAGAACTGGCTTTATATATGTATTCATGATTCAAGAATGTGTGTCATCCCAAATTAAAAATCAAGAGCCCAACAGTGAGCCATTCCCATTTTAAGACAAGAATATACACCAAAATCCGGGCTTCCCTGGTGGCACAGTGGTGGAGAGTCCGCCTGCCGATGCAGGGGACACGGGTTCGTGCCCTGGTCTGGGAAGATCCCACATGCCGTGGAGCAGCTGGGCCCGTGAGCCATGGCCGCTGAGCCTGCGCGCCTGGAGCCTGTGCTCTGCAAAGGGAGAAGCCACAACAGTGAGAGGCCCGTGTACCTCAAAAAACAAACAAAACAAACAAACAAACAAAAAGGAATATACACCAAAATCCTTCAAACGCTCCCTCTTGACACAAACACCTAAATGTCTTTCATTTACCCAACCGTTCATTCATCAAACATTTGTTGAACACCTGGATTCTCTCTGCAAATGAATAAGGTATCGTGCTACTTCATCAAATTCACTGATTAGTCCTAATAGTTTTCTGGTAGCATCTTCAGGATCTCTATGTATAGTATCATGTCATCTGCAAACAGTCACAGTTTTACTTATTATTTTCCGATTTGGATTCCTTTTATTTCTTTTTCATCTCTGATAGCTGTGGTTAAAACTACCAAAAGTATGTTGATTAATAGTGGTGAGAGTGGGCAACCTTGTCTTGTCCTGATCTTAGTGGAAATGGTTCCAATTTTTCACCATTGAGAATGATGCTGGCTGTGGGTTTGTTATATATAGCCTTTATTATGTTGAGGTAAATTCCCTCTATGCCTACTTTCTGGAGAGTTTTTATTATAAATAGGTGTTGAATTTTGTTGAAACCTTTTTCTGCATCTATTGAGATTATCATATGGTTTATATCCTTCAATTTGTTAATATGGTGTATCACACTGAATTTGGTAAAGTAGCAAGATACAAAATTATTGCACAGAACTCTCTTGCATTCCTATACACTAATGATGAAATATCTGAAAGAGAAATTAAGGAAACACTCCCATTTACCATTGCAACGAAGAGAATAAGATACCTAGGAATAAACCTACTTAAGGAGAAAAAGACCTGTATGCAGAAAACTGTAAGACACTGATGAAAGAAATTAAAGATGATACAAACAGATGGAGAGATATGCCATGTTCTTGGATTGGAAGAATCAACATTGTAAAAATGACTACACTACACAGAGCAATCTACAGATTCAATGCAATCCCTATCAAACTACCAATGGCATTTCTCACAGAACTAATACAAAAACTTTCACAATTTGTATGGAAACACAAAAGACCCCCAATAGCCAAAGCAATCTTAAGGAAATAAAATGGAGCTGGAGGAATCAGGCACTCTGACTTCAGACTATACTACAAAGCTACAGTAATTAAGACAGTATGGGACTGGCACAATAACAGAAATACAGATCAATGGAACAGGATAGAAAGCCCTGAGATAAACCCACACACATATGGTCAACTTATCTTTGATAAAGAAGGCAAGAATATACAATGGAGAAAAGACAGCCTCTTCAATAAGTGGTGCTGGGAAAACTGGACAGCTACATGTAAAAGAATAAAATTGGAACACTCCCTAACACCATACACAAAAATAAATTCAAAATGGATCAAAGACCTAAATGGCCAGACACTATAAAACTCTGAGAGGAAAACATACACAGAACACCCTATGACATAAATCACAGCAAGATACTTTTTGACCCACCTCCTAGAGAATAGAAATAAAAACAAAAATAAACAAATGGGACCTAATGAAACTTAAAGGCTTTTGCACAGCAAAGGAGACCATAAACATGATGAAAAGACAAACCTCAGAATAGGAGAAAATATTTGAAACAAATCAACTGACAAAGGATTAACCTCCAAAATTTACAAGCAGTTCATGCAGCTCAATACCAAAAAAACAAACAACACAATCCAACAATGGGCAGAAGACCTAAATAGACATTTCTTCAAAGAAGATATACAGATGGAGAACAAACATGAAAGGATGCTCAACATCACTAATCATTAGAGAAATGCAAATCAAAACTACAGTGAGGTATCACCTCACACTGGTCTGAATGACCATCATCAAAAAATCTACATACAATAAATGCTGGAGAGGGTGTGGAGAAAAGGGAACTCTCTTGAACTGTTGGTGGGAATGTAAATTCATACAGCCACTATGGAGAGCAGTATGGAGGTTCCTTAAAAAACTAAAAATAGAACTACCATGTGACCCAGCAATCCCACTACTGGGCATATACCCTGAGAAAACCATAATTCAAAAAGAGTCATGTATCACAATGTTCATTGCAGCTCTATTTACAATAGCCAGGACATAGAAGCAACCTAAGGGTCCATTGACAGATGAATGGATAAAGAAGATGTGGCACATATATACAATGGAATATTACTCAGCCATAAAAGGAAACGAAACTGAGTTATTTGTAGTGAGGTGGATGGACCTAGAGTGTGTCATATAGAGTGAAGTAAGTCAGAAAGAGAAAAACAAATACTGTATGCTAACCCATATATATGGAATCTAAAAAAAAAAAAAAAAAGTTCTGAAGAACCTAGGAGCAGGACAGCGATAAAGATGCAGGCGTAGAGAATGGACTTGAGGACACAGGGAGGGGGAAGGGTAAGCTGGGACGAAGTGAGAGAGTGGCATGGACATATATACACTACCAAATGTAAAACAGATAGCTAGTGGGAAGCAGCTGCATAGCACAGGGAGATCAGCTCGGTGCTTTGTGACCACCTAGAGGGGTGGGATAGGGAGGGTGGGAAGCATACGCAAGAGGGAGGGGATATGGGGATATATGTATACATATAGCTGGTTCACTTTGTTATACAGCAGCAACTAGCACAAGAATGTAAAGCATTTATACTCCAATAAAGATGGTAAAAATAAAAGTAAATTTTAAGTAAAAAAAAAAAAAAAAAATACTCGAGTAAGGTAGGCAATTAGAATACAAAGACATAAAATACACAATCCATGCCCTTATACAGACCAGTCTAGAGTTTGTAAGATAAAGCATATTTACTGTCTAAAATCGTGCTAAAATCTAATCAGCATGTTACCTTTTCTAATTAGAGAACTTCAACCATGTCTGATGATGTAATGTATGTGTATATACATAGTTGTGCAATAGGTATACAGGCATACCTCAGACATATTGCAGGTTTGGCTCCAGACCACCACAATAAAGCCAATAAAGCACATCACACAAATTTTTCTGTTTTCTAGTGCACATAAAAGTTATGTTTACATTATTCTATAGTCTGTTAAGTTTGCAATAGTATTATGTTTAAAAAAACAATGTAAGGGGCAGGGGGGTGGTGGGACGAACTGGGAGATTGGGATTGACATATATACACAAATATGTATGAAATATATAACAATTAATAAAAAAGATTAAAAATTAAAAAAGAAAAAAAAAAACAACAATGTAAGGGGACTTCCCTGGTGGTCCAGTGGTAAAGAATCCACTTTCCAATGCAGGGGACGCAGGTTCGATCCCTGGTCAGGGAACTAAGGTCCAACATGTCATGGGGCAACTAAGCCCACTGCCATAGATACTGAGCCCACATGCCTCAACTAGAGAGCCCACGTGCTGCAAACTACAGAGCCCACGTGCTCTGTAGCTCATTCGTCACGACTAGAGAGAAGCCCGTGCACCGCAGCAAAGAGCCCATGCATCACAATGAAAGATCCCGCGTGCCTCAACTAAGACCTGATGCAGCCAAAAATGAAAAAAAAAAGAATAATAAAACAAATATTTTTTTAAAAAACTTTTCATTAAAAAAATATAAATAAATAAATAAACAGTGTAAGGACTAACGTGGTGTTCCAGTGGCTAAGACTCTGCGCTCCCAATGTAGGGGGTCCGGGTTCAATCCCTGGTCAGGGAACTAGGTCCCACATGCCACAACTAAGAATTCACATGCCACAACTAAAGATCCCGTATGCTGCAACTAAAGATCCCATGTGCCACAACTAAGACCTGACACAGCCAAATAAATAAATATAAAAATGTTAATAAAAAAATAAAACCCATGGACATTTTTTAAAAAACAATGTAAATACCTCAATTAAGAAATATTTTATTGCTAAAAAATGCTAACCATCATTTTAGTTTTCAGCCAGTTGTAGTAGTAACATTAAAGATCACTAATCACAGACCACCATTACAAATATAGTAATGCATAAGTTTGAAATATTGTGAAAATTACCAAAATGTGACAAAAGAACACGAAGTGAGCAAATGCTGTTGGAAAAATAGTGCTGATAGACTTGCTTGATGCAGTGTTACCACAGATCTTCAATTTATAAAAAACACAATATCTGTGAATACAATAAAGCAAATTGCAATAAAATGATATGCCTGTACACGTAAGTGTGTATACACACACATATAAACACATTTTTTTTTTTTAACTCTTCAATTCTATATAGCTTATATGGTGTGATATCATGGTCTAGGGGTCAAGACCTACATTCTAGTCAAGCTCAACTGTTTCTTAGCTACCTAGGGCAGGTCACTTAACTTTTACTAGCCTGTTTCCCAACACAAAAATTAAGACAAAAATACCTGTTTTACCTACTTCACAGGCTTGTTATGAAGATTAAATGGCAAAAAATGTAATAGTGTCTATTCAATTGTAGAACTCTATACGAATGCATAATGTATTGTAATCCATTACAATAAGTTCTTACAAAAGAAGTTTTGTTACAAAAAATAAGAACTTCTTATTTCAACTTCCAAAGCTTTTAAAATAGCTAACATGCCTTCTATCCATGTAAGGTTTTCAGGCAATCTCAGCTTAATAGCAAAGTCTTACTCCTTTGCAGACTAGTGTTGAAGATGTAATGAGAATTGAGTTAATGCTGCAGAACACCACCTGGCCAAAGTTTCTCAAAGAAGCAGATATATCCTAATCACTTAAGAGCATGTTAAAAATACTGACTTGTAAATCTGATTTCTAGAGGGATGAGTTCAGGAATCTACAAATTTGTCAGGCACATGGGAGATTTTTACACACATTAAAATATAAGAGCCACTAACCTATGGCAAAAGATCACCTTATCCTTCTGACTTTACTAGCAAATAAGATTAGGAAAAAAAGGTGTTTTGATTAGAAAATAAAACATCACATAAAATAATAACTGCATTTTCCAGCTCCTTTAAAAATATTTTTTAATTAAGAAAGATAACCTGTTAAATAACATGCTTAATTAAAAAAGAATAAATTAGTTTCACAACTTATGTAGTGCTAAAAATAATCTTAGTTGTTACTCTTTATCATAACTAAAAACCACATCCAAAAGCAATTGGGAAATATGCAGTAAGCATTTTGGGCCATTAATATAAAAATCCTCTTTTCTGTTGAAAGAAAACAATTTAGGATAAATGCCACCAACTCCTTGCAATATAATACTACCATCATGGTTCATGATACAGATAACAAGATAAAAATCTGTAGTCAATAGTTCTGCAAGTATGCTTTCTATAATTTCAATAATGAGAATTCTTACATTTCTAAATTGAATTTTATATAAATACAATACAAAGAAAATAATGGAATTTTAAGAGTTCTTCTTGGCAAATTAAATATAAAATTACTAATACCAACATGCTATTTGAGCAAAATCTATACTATTCCAAATATCATATATTTCTTACTTAGTCAACACAAATTTCAAATGCACAGTGTTAAATTCTGCTTATGTGAACTAATGTTTCAAAAGGTTTTTTTAAATTAAAAAATAGATAGTGGATGCTATTAAAATATATAATGGATAATTTAAAGCTATTTAGGTAATAAAATTATAGTTGAGAATTTACTTTTTAAATTGTCTTAATATTAAATGTTATTTTAAAAGATAAATTAGAAAAATATATAGAATTTATTGTCCAAAAAATATATCTTTACCAAAATAATTACAACATTTTTAAGGATATCTGTATAAAACATACATTTGTTTATATAATAAAAATATCTAGGATCTTTTGTAAAATTGTAGCCATCTAGTAAAACTGAAATGCAAAAAAATTTAAATAGTCAAATAAAAGCACTGCTGAAAAGCTTCATACAGTTCTTTAAATAGTCCTTACATTAACATTTAAGAAATAAAAACCTACACACACTTTTCCTTGCAGCTGCTTTATAAAAGTGTATATAAAGTTCCAAAACAAACTACTAAGAAAAGCCCCACATTATTGTTGCATGTCTGTTACTAACAGAAGTTTCTCTGTTTGAAACAGAAGGCCTCCTGTTCACTGAAATGACTGAAAACATGGAGTTGGTCATTCTTAACTAGGCCATAAGGAAAAAAAAACTGTGCAATAAGAAAAATAATAAATTCACTCAAATAATGGATAAAATAGTAACAAGATAATTATAAACCTATCATTATATTAATTATGTGACTAATTAATATTTTATTTTGTATACAAAAAACATTTTCTTTACTTCATATGTAAAGTATGTTTCTATATATTTCCTTCCTGGCCACCCTTCTTGTTCAAGTCAAAGAAAGCTTAGAATACTCAAAAAACACTCCTGCAAATTTTAACAGAAGTCTGAAGTTACAGAACATAGCCTGTTAAAAAAAATTATTCCTTTACTCCCTAACATCACCCCCCAAAAAAAACCTCTAAAAAATAATATTTCCAAGTTTCAACAATTTTTCAAGCAATATATTTGGTACATAAAATGAAAATGAAGATAATTCAAGGTCATTACAGTATGATGATATTTCCTTTAAGAATGACTGTAAGGTTGTATTATCTTCAGAAGGAAATGGACAAATCAGTGTTTCTATCCACCCAACTACACAGGAAGTAGAATCCATAGATAAGTAATTCAAAGACTCTGGGTGAATAAAGCACAATACTAAAACCAAAGAGATGCTAAATGCTTATGCTATTAGCATCTACACACACTTTAACGACCAAACAATGATCATTTCCCACTAAAGCCACCCATTGCTGCCCAAAGTGTTCGCTCTCTCCCTTGAAGGGACAAAGCCTGAGGTCTAGGTAATCTATCTGGCATTTATCTTTTGCTTATTTATGTGTTCTTTTTAGGTGTGGATCACTTAACTTGGTAGGTAGACTTTAAGCTTTTCAAGGGAAAAGACTGTCTTATTCCTTTCTTGGCTTCATCAGGTTAATTCGTCTTTTATTCCTTCTCAAAGATGTTGAGCTCCCTATCTCCCTTTTCTCTATAGTCTCCACAATCCCCACTTTAAATTTATGATCACAATCTTCAGATGAGCCCTTCAGCACTACCGAAGGGCTCATCTATACCCAAGTTAATTCACTCACCCAGTCTCCAAAATAACTATTTCTTCTCCTCCAACATTTCCAACCATACTCTAAGCTGATCCCCTTGTTTCTTATTTCAGTGAGAAAGTACAAACTGTCAGAATAAATCTTTAAGTATTTTCCCACTCCCAAATCTAAACATATACTTTGCTGTTAAAATGAATGCACATTCCCTGTTTCTATCAAAGGTCAATTCCTCCACTTACAGCTGCATTCCATCATTTCTCACTTACTTGAAAACTTTATTCCTGGAAATATCCCTTCAAATCCTGCATTCTTCCCTCCCTACTAGATCATTTTCAGCATACAAATATTTTATAATTTCATTCCTATCTTTATGCCTCAGACTCAATGGCAGTAAAAATAGTACCTACTTTACAGAGTTTCTGTGAAGATTATTATGATCATAATTATTATCATACCTTAAATCCATCCCTTACCTTCATACCTTCCTCTGCCTACCACATTTTTCTAATCCCCATTACAGCAATCTCAAAACAGTGGCCAATCCTTACTGTCTCTAATTCCTCATTCTCTCCTGAACCTCCTCTATTCAGGCATTTGTCACCATCATGCACTGAAAACCCACTTGACAAATACACTAATGACTATCAGGTAACCAAATACACTAATGACTACCATGTAACCAAATCCGATACTCTATCCTCAGTTCTCAAAGAACACATATCGAACACTTACTGTGCTGCCAGACATACTCATTTAACCCTCACAATAACTCTGTGGGATAATACTGTAATTATCTCATTTTAAAGAGGAAACCAAAGCATCATGAAGTTGAGTAACTTACTCGAGGTCACGGTTTACTCAATCTCTCAGTTCTAGAGAAAATCCCACACTCTGGCTCTACTCAACTATTCATTTTAACAAATATTCCCTACCCAGTTCCTTCACAAGCAATAGGCCAGTGTCCTTACGTCCCTACACTATACTATTCACAATGATTCTCAATCTTTCTTAATCCATGGCCCATTTCAAAAAAACAAACAAAAATCTTCTACTGGTCTTTTACACATTATATCTGGCATACAATCAATGATGTCAAGACATGAATAGAGGAAGGAAAATGTAACCATTAATCAAGAGAAAAAATGGATAATGGAAACAAATCAACAGATGATCAAGATGTTGTAGTTAGCTAGGAGGATCTTAAAGTAACTATTACATATATATTAAAGAAAAGAGAAGAAAAGATAAACTAAATAGATTAAAAGAGAGAATTTCAAGAGAGAATCTGAATTTTAAAAAATAGATGAATAATCTATAATTGAAAAATACAATATCTGAAATCAGAAACTAATTAAATAGGTTTAATAGCAGCTTGGACAAAGAAGACATGTTTGGCCAGCTCAAAAACAGATCAATAGAAAATATCCATCTGAAGCACTGAAAGAAAACAGAGTGAGAAGAGAACAGAGCATAAAGGAGATATGGAACACTCTCAATATATAACATACATGTAATTGGAGTCCCAGAAGGGGAAGAGCAAGAAAATGAGACAATATGGAGAAGATAATCGCCAAGAAATTTCCAAAACTGTTAAAAGACATAAGCTCAGAGATTTAAGGAACTCAGTGAACCCTAAGCAAATAAAGTAGAGTGTATGGCAAGAAATAGTACTAAAGATACAGAGGAATATTTCATAATGATTATAGGACTGTGATAGAACAATGCCCACACCAAAATGTCCATTTCCTAATTTCTGGAACCTGTGAAAATGTTACCTTATGTGGCAAAAAGGGACTCTGCAAATGTGACTAAATTAAGGATCTTGAGACCAAAGATTTTCCAGGTACATTACCAGGTATCAGATGTCCTGCATTACATCATGTAGGCATAATCTAATCACAAGAGTCTTCAGAGAAAAGGCAATGTGAAGATGAAAACAGAGATAGAAGATGCTATTCTGCTGGCTTTGAAGATGGAGAAAGGGCAAGGAGCCAAAGAAAATAAGGATTGCAGCAGTAGAAGCTAGAAAAAGCAAGGAAAGGAATTCTCCTCTAGAGCTTCTGGAGCACCCTGGTTTCCACCCAGTGAAACCTATTTTGGACTTCTGACCCTCAGAAGAGTAAGAATATTAATTTGCATTGTTTTAAGCTGCTAAGTTTGTGGTAACTTGTTACAGCAGCAAAAAACTAATAAAAAGATCAATAAAACCAGAAAATATAATAATCCTGAATGTCTCCACCCAATAATATGGCTTTAAATATAAAAAGCAAAAATTGACAGAAAAGGAAAATCAATAAATTCATTATCATAGTTGGAGAATGTTAATTCACATCTCTTAGTAACTAACAGAACAAGCAGATTTTAAACAGTAAAGAATTAGAAGATTTAAGCAATACTGTTAGTTATATTGACCTAGGTGATAATTATAAAACACTAAAGGCAAATATTGTAGAATAAACATTTGTTATGTGTGCATGTAACATTTACCAAAACAGACCATCTGCTGGGTCATAAAGCAAGTCTACAAATTTCAGAGAACTGTAATCATACTAAGTATATTCTCTGACCGGAGTGGAATTAAACTAGAAATAAACAACACATAACTTTAAAACTCCTGAATATTGGAAAATTAAACAAATTACAGAGCTCCCTCTCCTCCCTCCCCTCACACCAAATTCTCATACCTTAGAAGCTAGGGGGAGAGAGAAAAAGAGGAAAAATGCTTCTCCCTGCTCTGAAAAGTCACTGCCCTCATTCAGACTCATCTTCATCCGTAACACTGCTGTGTTCTATGTAAAGCCTTCCCTTTTGCCTTTACACCAATTCCTGTCTCCCTTCAAGTCCCAGCTTTTAACCTTGGCTTTACCATGAGTAGTCCCTAATTAGATCTCAACTTCCCCTCAACTTTTAGACTAAATATTGTCCATGTCTCCTTTAGCTTTCAATCACCTCTTATCTTGAAGTACTTTTTAAATATTTCACATGTATAAACACTAATTTTTCAATAACAATGTCAGGTATTTAATGACATAATCTATACCTTCTGACTTGCTACTCATGCACCAGCAACATGATTGTCAACTGGGGGAGTTTGTTAGAAATGCAGAGTCTCAGGCCTTGCACCACTACTAAATTAAAATCTGCATTTTAACTGATCCAAGTGACTGGAATGCATACTGATATTTGAAATGTTATGCTTTACAGTGATTCTTTTTAATCCATCACAATAAATTGTATATAGAAGCAATTCAATAAATACCATTCAAAATGATCTAAAAACATATGCATGCTTTTACATTTTTAGCATACAAAAAGCACACAATAAATTTAAGGTCAGGAAATCTTTTAGGAATGCTTCCTCTATTTTTCAGGGCAAACATCAATCTTGACCTCTCTGAACTTCTTAAAAAAATTAATATGGCACCTGAGAATACATGATAAAGAATAAGTAAAATTTCATTGTCTTGACACAGTAGTATCTAAAAATCTTCATTTCTAGTTTAAACAGATAAATTAGTAGTTTATATTGCATGCCCAGTTTCTTACCCCAATTTTGGAAACAATTGGTTAATTCTTCCCTCCTGCTCCTGCCTATTCAGTGCTATTCCACTAAACAAAACATCAACATCTAATCCTTGAGTCCCTTTGAACAGACAGGTTCTTCAGGACAAGAAGAAAGTGTGTCCAAACAGATGCCTACTGTCATACCTCACTTCTTTGATCTAAGAGAACAAAATCAGTTCTAATGGATAATCATTTTGAAGTCCTACAAGGAATCACTAATTCAGATTACTTCAAAACTGGTGATAAAATAGGAACTGAAAAAAATCATATACATAACATAGGATACAAAAATATATTCAGGCCATGTCCTTTTTATTGTCATAATGATAAATAAGACCATTAAATGTGACATACAGAATTAAAGCTATATTAAAATGTAAATATCTCAGAATTATTTTCCCATAGGAAGATGTAAATTTGACAGTCCTGACAGATAAGATCAACAAAATGCCATACAACGAAAATAATAAACCTATTTGTTGAAGCTAATAAAACTATTGCATCAACACCCACAAAATGGACATAAACATATTATATGCTTGATTTCACAAAGGGTTCAGATGTACTCGAGTTTAATTAAATCTCTACTCTAGAACCTTAAAAGAAAACATGGTATACATAACAGATTGACTAAAATTTACAAGATTATCATTTTGGACCATCTCATATTAAAATTTGGCATCACTTTTGCGGCCTGGTTTGGATGGCTCAACCTTTAAAATAAAAATCATGGATATTTGAATTGATTTTTTCTTTACATATTAGCAGAAACATTCTAAATCATTCTATAGACTTAATATATTTTACTTGAAGATTTAGACATAATTATTCTTCCTATTGCCGGGGATAGTAATATAAAGCTTATGCTTCACTCAACTGTCCTTTTTATTCTGTCTTCCCTCACAGTTTATTCAGTGAGAGAAGTGCAGCTGTGCAGTAAGCAGACCAAAAAAGATCACTAGGAAACTGCTAACTGCTATTACATCACTGTCTCTGGTACTTTATTGTCAAAAGATCTAGCTGGCATTTGGTTAACAACGATGTATTCCAAACACAGAAAATCATTTTTTAAGAAACAATTTAAAAAGCTTCTAAACAGCTCTTAAAGAATTCTACACAGGCTTGGTAAACATCTAATGCAGTTAAACATACGACCTAAAGACCAAATAGATACATGAGGACTTGATAATCAGGGGGTGTTGGCAGTACCACAAAATAGGAAAAAATCCATGCATGTAAGCAAGTGATAATAGGTAGGCCTAGCAGGAGGCACAGAACAACAGCAAGAATATGAGGGCAAGCAACAGGCAGAAGTCTAAGCAGACATAGTCTGCTTATGTTGGCAGGTATCAGAGTCAATCACAAAGAGTTATTTTATAACAAAAGGTTATAGAGTCAGTCAATAAATAGTTATTGGAGTTCTCTCCTGAATTAATCACTGTTCTAGACACTGTTCCAGTTATGAATAAAACAAAAACAACTGCTTACAGGAGTCTGTGCTAAACATTCTGTGAATACAAGTGTTGCTTTTGTCATTGATATTAGCTCAAGAGACAGTTTAATGATGAACTAAGCAGTAAACAAAGGCAGTAACTAAGACACATGGATCAACAAGACAGAGTACAAACTACTGGAATAGTGATCAAGGCAGGGTTCAGTTCCTGGAATCAAGCTACTAAAAGCCTAGTAATAAAGGTTCAATTCATTCAGCAAAAAAAGTTTATGTCTGTACTAAATATTAGAAATGAAAAATTAAAAAGATACGATCTTCTGAGCCGCCTGGTGTTTAAGAACAGGATCTGTCCTAGAGTCTGAGGTAATGATAATATGCAAGTGTTAAGCAGCCTAACTTCAAAGAGTAGAGACATAAATGTGTTCAAAGCAGTTCTTTAGGAAAGAATACTCTGATAGCAATGAAATAGATTAGAAAGGAACATAAATAAGGCAGAGGGCATAATAGAAAGAGCGTGTGATTGGAAGTCAGAATACCTGGTTCTAGTCCCTGCTCTTTTACTTATTATTCTCTGACACAGAGTCTATGTTTTGCCATCTTTAAAATAGTAACAAGCTGATTGAAGGCTCCTAATGAGGATTTACTCCCAATCTGCAAAGAACCATACAAATGTTATTACTACCATTAGAGAAAAAACTATAGCAAAAGGTCAGTCATTAAATAGTAAAGACCATGTAAATAGTAAAGAACTAGAGTAAAGACAATGTGAATTACTAGGGACGTGCGAGGAAAAAGGTACAATATAAGAGACATCAGTGAGAAAGAAGCAGCAGGATTTGGCAACAACCAGGGGTAGGTGAAAAGAAGAGAAATTTTAAAAACATAAGTACCAGAAGACACTGTGTTAAGGGGCAGAGTAATGAAAAAATATTACAGTATTAAATTGTGGAAAAAATATTAAGCATGTATATAACATCTAATAATACTAAAACCATGTAAAGAGTGCACAAAATTCTCAAGTGGATACAATTTTATTCAGTTATGATTATACTTTCTAATATTAATGATACTTGCACTTGTAGTTTTTCAGATTTTACAAAATTTTGATCTATTTTTATTATATTACAAAACAAAGAATGAAAAAATGTACCAGCTGGCTATTTTTTAACTTGTAAGGGGAAAGTGCTGTGATGCTTCTTCGTATTACTTTGCAAATGTAAAGGTATTGTTTCCTTCAACTTGTCACCTGTCTGAGTTCTGGAAAGGCTACATCCAACAAAACAATCCTTAATAACTCTAGATTTGATAGATCATCATGGAAGGAAGTTTTGCTCTTCAGAATGGTCATATCACACTGGTCAACAACATTAATTAAAACACCATTATAATCATTCAGGCATTAAATAATTTAAAACCTGAACACTAGGTTGGTGGCAAAGGGATGGAAAAAATAGTATAGATATAAGACACTGGAAACAACACATCTATACATGAACATGGAATGACAAACACTGCCTGGAATCCAGTTAGGTCCCTCTTCTGTGCAATGTCTAATTCTATCATTTAAATGAGCCAAGGGGGGACTTCCCAGGTGGTCCAGTGGTTAAGAATCCACCTTCCAATGCAGGGGACGTGGGTTTGATCCCTGGTCGGGGAACTAAGATCCCACACGCCGCAGGGCAACTAAGCACATGCGCTCTAGAGCCTGCATGCCACAAGTAGAGAGCCCGTGTGACGCAACTACTGAGCCCGCGCACCACAACTAGTGAGCCCATGCACTGCAACTACTGAGCCTACATGCACTAAAGCCCACGGGCCACAACTAGAGAAGCCCACGCACCACAACGAAGAGCCCATGCACCGCCACTAAGACATGACACAGCCAAATAAATAAATATATTTTTAAATAAAGAAAGAAAGAAATGAGCAAAAGGTAGCTGTAGACAGAATAGCATCCAGAAAATAGCATCCAGAAAAGGTCTAATCAGCAGTCCCCAACCTTTTTGGCACCAGGTACCGGTTCCATGGCAGACAATTTTTCCACGGACAGGAGTTGGTGGGCAGGGATGATTCAGGCTGTAATGCAAGCAATGGTTCAGGCAGTAATGCGAGTGATGGGAAGTGATGGGGAGTGGCAGATGAAGCTTCGCTTGCTTTGCCTACAGCTCTCCTCCTGCTGTGCAACCGGGCTCCTAACAGGCCGCGGACCAGTACTGGTAACCGGTTGGGGGCGCCTGGTCTAATCTATATCTGAACAAAGATAATTAGTAATAGTTTTGAGGCCTACCTAGTTACTAATTCAGTAGGAATAACACACATACTTGTAGTGGCACACTGAGTAATGAAAAGCATAGCACATATTGATGATCAGTCAATGATGATGTTGATGATCAATGATGATCATCAGTGATGATTAGTCCTCCAATGATGCAAGTACTACTTCCCTTAACTTGGATATCTGATATATGAAAACAGTATAGGGTTTCCTGGGGTATTCTATAAATACATTGTTGATCCTAATATCTTATTATAATACCTCACCTGAACACATAAACATGAGGGCATTTGAGAAATACTGGAAACTACAGAGGCAACAAAAACTATGAACCAAAGCCATTTAATTCAGAATGTTCTTCAATGAACAGTGAATACTCAAGCATCAACAGTAGCATCAGTGAGAATTAGCCATTAATAAGTAAAAGAAAGGTCTGGTTTTGAAACAAGAGCTAGTTGCTTAATGTCTATGATGATGATAATATTTCATAATTATATTTTATTAATAAAGCACTAGAGTACCCATGAATCACCAAGAATTTAGCAATAATATAGCATAATTAGTGGAACTCCAAGGATATGTTCAACTGGCTTAATTGTCCTTAATACTTGTTAAGCAACTAGTATGTACCAGGAACTATACTTAGAATCTACATCTGTTACTTTATTTGCTATTTGCACAACTAGTTTCTCAAACTGTGGTTATTTTCTCCTCTCTTTAGAGAAAAAGGTACGTTACCTACCTTGTATGTGAAATTGGTGCGATGAATGGATTCATATGAGTAAATAGAGTAGTATTTGTTAAATGAATCAATTGATGAAAAAATAAATTAATGGAAAGGAAAAGAAAGAAAAGGAAAGGTAAGGTATGGGAATGGGAATGATATGGTATGGTATGGTATGGAATGGAATGGTAATGGTATGATATGGTATGGGAATGGGATGGGATGGTAATGGTAAGGTAATGGTATGGTATGATATGGTAATTGGATGGGATGGGATGAGATGGGATGGCATGGTATGGTGATGGGATGGTGATGGATGGTAGTGGGATGGGATGGGATGGGATGGTAATGGGATGGGATGGGATGGTAATGGCTCTATTCTGAAAGTTCCACTTCCATGCATCATCCGTTGACAAGTTCCTAGAGTGGTGTAGTAGTAGGAATACTTTGGAAACTGATTCATTAGTTTTAGAGCCAGAAGGAACTTGGAGGAAATCCTTTAGTCTAACTTTCATTTTAAATATGAGACCAAAAGAAAATATGTGATTTGCCTAATATAACTCATGTAGTTACTGAGGGAAGCAGGGCTGAACCCCAGGTCTTCTAACTTTCATTCCTGTAGTATAAACAGTTCCTCTTTTTTACCACTCCCTTGGGAGTTAACTGGAGTTCCTTTGTGAAGAAGCCATACTGACCAGCAATATTTACTATGAAATCACTCTACTAATTCATATAATAAAATGCTGGCAGTTATAACAAGATAAAGAATGGAATTTTTCTTGTTGTCTCATAATTTCAACTATAAGCCTTGAGAAAAGTTTCTTGACACATCCCTACAGCATTTACAAAGAGCTGACCAAACTGGCCCTTCAACTATCAGTCCTTACCTTTTATCTTCAGGCTATTTAAGATAAGACTAAACATTCATGGTGGGGATACTCTGAAGAGAATTCACAGATAGAGAACACTGTTTTCTCTTTTTCCTCTCCTAAGTATAGTGAAGAAAACGTTTCTTCTCTATTAAGCCAAGTGAGTGGGCAGTCCAAGGTTTTCTTTGCTTACAGAGATTAAAGAGCTATAAGAAGGGGATTGCAGCAATTCGCTTCTGCAGAATGCAGAGTGCCCCATCTCAAAATGCCCATCTCATAAAGTTCAGGCCTATCTCAGAGTGTCCATCCAGAGAGGAGGGGTGAGAGAGTTCCTGGGGAAATCTGATGCATGTCCTTTGGAGTCTAGTTACTGTTATATATATACCTGGAAAAGTCTGAAAATAGGAGGTCAAAAAAAAAAAAAAAAAAAGAGGGTAGTAACTGAGCAAGGAAGCGGCACATCTGCTGTTGAACAAGTCACAGATATATGATATTTCTCATTGCCCAAGTGGACAAAAAAGAGAGCAGCCAAACAACAAGCCATTTCGTAGGAATTTCGCCAAGGAAAGTTGACTACCTCCAAGGCAAATGGACATTCAGTGTTACAGGATATAGGCATATGAGGAGAGTAGGAGGGAAAAGGAGCTAGAGCATCCCCAAAAGGTCAGGCAGAGAGTGCAACTCTCATTACAGATGTAGCAAGGAGGCTGTCTTCAAGAGGCTCTACAAAGAACCCAAGTGCATAATGGCCAGCTAGCGGAAGCCAAGAAAGAACTACAAAGAGCCCCAAGAAAAGAAGTACAAAGAACATTAAGTTAAAAAAAACAGTTCTTCTTCTTTAAATGTCTCCCCACTCCCTCTCTGGAAGGCCCAGAAGAGGCAGAGAAAGGCAAAGGAAGGAAAAATGAAGAGCAAATTGAGGCAGAGTAAGGTGAACAAAGGGAGTCCACATTTTCCACTGTAGGGAATTAAGCCTGGAGTCAGGACTGAGCTGGATGAAAACAGAACAGTGAATTGGATGTTTTTGGTTTAGATTGGGCAGGACTTTAATTCCTGAAAATGAGACCATTCTTACAGCTTAAAATAACCTGAAAGTAATGGGACCTAACAAGGAGGTTGGAAAGAAAAATGAGACATTTTTTAAGAGTTAATTCAGACATTCATCCCTGAAAGACAAATTTTGATTGAAGCATAAAGCAAAGTTTCCTAGCTGTAAGCTACCAAATTCAGCCCACTCAACAAACCAGTTACACAGGCTTTAAGAATCAGATTTGAGAGTACCACTTAATGACCTAGGGAAATAATCATGAAATTTAAAGCTGTGAAGTGAAAAAAAAAAAGATGGAAAACTATATGCAATAGGATATAATTTTTTATTATTTTATATAAATAATATGAGAGTATATTAAAATATATAAGCAAAAATATAATATGTTCTTATTTATCTGGGTGGTGAAATTCTTATAAATTTTCTAAAATGAACAGAAAATACTTTTATAATCAGAAAAAAAACACTGTTAAAAATGTTTGCAAGTAACCTTGTGAAAAAAATGTGAAATTTTTTAATATTAAAATCAAAAAAAGTGTCATTAGTACTGTTCTGAATCTTGCAGCCAAAAGCAGTTGCCGTAATAACATCAGATGTTGAGAACTAATAACAATGCTTGAATTTCAGGGCTGGGGAGATAACTGGTCAATATTATGTTCACCCAAGACTGTCAAATGAGCTCTCTACAAGATTATAACATGGCAGGCCACTGCTACCAGAATATAGATAATCAATTGCCCTTCTACCTCCTCTCAGTGGTGTCACCAGCTACCTCAATATTTTCATTACCCGGTTTCTTCCAGTTAGCAAAACCAGCCCCAAGTCTTTGGTCTAAAATATAGAAAAAGCTCATCAAACTCCTGTTCACCAAACTCGCTATCATAAGTCCAAGCTTCTCAAATCATCCTTCAACATAAAAATACTCATTTGATACTACACTGCATAGCCTCTAACTTGGTCCCACCATCTATCCCTCACTTCCCTCCTAAACACTATGTGTTGGAAATCATGCTCCATCAGCAGTGGTAGAGACCAATGGTTAAGCTTGGAACACTGGCTGAAACCAAGTTTGCCAGCCCTGTCACTAACAGCTGTGTGACCGCAGGCAAACTGCTTAACTTCTCAATTTCCTCATTCATAAAGTGGGATTAATAATAGTACCTATAAGATTATTGTGAGGCCCATGTGAGTTAATCGTGTTTTAGAGTTTAGAACGTTTGCTTCTGCCACATAATGAGCATTTGATAGTTCATTGATTTTGATTAGAAAACTCACCTATAGTCTCAAACTAAAACCTTACCTGCTCATCCCCTGAGGACATGGCTCTTACTGAAGTGCTCCCAAGTAAGGCTATTTTTTCTTCCACACCACATGTGTATAAGACATTGCATGGAAGTGAGGTTTCTTCTTGCTCCCTAGTGCAGTTTCCAACCTATCTCTCCTCATTCCTCTTCCAAAGATCCCATCTTCCTTGAAGCACATGTCATCATATCTTGCCACAAGCTGCCCCAGTCACACTGCCTCATCCACTGATGTCACTCACAGGCTAAAATATTCCCTTCACCACCACTTCGATCAGCATTCTTGGCAACTTCAAATCCCTTAGGTAATACACCCAACAACATTATCTCACAGTTCTTTGGCCTACTTAAAACCAGTCTCATTTTTGTTAAAAGGAAGGAGAAGAGGGAGAGGGGAGGGGGAGGAGGAGGGGGAGGGGGAGGGGGAGGAGGAGGGGGAGGAGGAGAAGAAGAAGAAGAAGAAGAAGAAGAAGAAGAAGAAGAAGAAGAAAACTACTTCATCTTCATGCTCCCAGATCCAAACTATATTGCATCTATACCCACAAATTCTGTGGGGGTGGGGGGGTTCTGTTAAATTAGAAGTGTCACTGCTTCTATCTAAGGCCACTCTCTCCACTTTCTCTCTCAGTCTCATCCCTAGTCTCCTTCTCTAGGACTTCACTTCTAAAAAAAATCTCTCTTTCTTACACCATCAATCTAAAGAATCTACTTGATTCTTCTCTTTCCCTCACACCTTTTGTCAGCAAGTCCTTACAGCTCTATCTCCAAAATATACCTCAGATCTACTGTTCACCACCTGTGATGCTACTGTTTAGTCCAAGCTGCCTCCATCTCTCTCCCGGAACAAAATAACAGTTTTCTCACTAGTCTCCCACCTCTATTTTTAACTCTTATAGCACAGTCCATCTTCTATATAGCAACCAGTTATCTTTCTAAAATGTAAATCATATCATGTCATATCTCCACTTAAAGCTCTCTCTAAAGCCTTCTGACTAAAATTAAGTCCAAAATTTCCATTCTAGACTACAAGGCCCTAAACAATCTGGCTCCTGCCTACCTCTCTGTTATTATCTCCATCCTCTTTTTCATTTGCTGTATCTGGCTATCCTGCTTCTTACCATTCCACTAACATGTCAGCTTATTTTTCATGGCTTCTGCACTTGCTTTTGCTTACAATGCTCTTCTCTCAGATCTTCTCATGGCTCACCTTTCAAAATTCACATTTTAACTCAAGTGTCTCCTTCCCAGCCAAGGCCAATTACCCTCAAGCATATTGTCTCATCGTCTCCACAGCACTTATCAGCAGCTGAACTTTTTTTTTTTTTTTACTGTCTCTATCCTTATCCAATGTTAACTCCTTGAAAGTAGAAACACTTGTCTTGCTCGCATCTATCAATATAACCTCCACACCCAGAACACTCTTCCTGGAACATCAATGGCAGTCAAATATTTTTGACAGACTGACTAAAGTCTCAAAATAATCAGGAGTATACTATATTTTTCTCCTCCGGTGTTGAGGACCAAGTCTGACATGCCTACTGATGTGTTAAGCACTTCACAGAGAAGGACAAAGAAGAAATAAAAGTACTGTTACTCTTAAATAATTCAAAATCCATTTGAGGAAGAAGAGAAACTAACCCAAGATACTACAGAAAACTACACTTCTAACCCAAGATACTAAAGACAACTACACTTGACCCTTGAATAACACGGGTTTTAACTACGCCTGTTGACTTATATGTGGATTTTTTTAAATAAGCATGTACTACTGTACTACACAATCCAAGGTCGGTTGAAACCATGGATGCAGAATTGCAGAAAAAGAAGGATGACTGTAAAGTTATAAAAGGATTTTTGACTGCGTGGAGGGGAGGGTCAGCACCTCTAACCCCTGTTTACAAAGCAAACTATCATGTATCATACATTAGGCTTACATATGTAAACACAGGAGAATTAGGCAGGAGAGGAACCCTTAGAGAAGAATAATTCCATGAGGTATGTATCATTTTACAGATGAGGAAACTGAGGTTCAGGCAGCTTAAACAATTCACCCAAGGTTAAAAACTACGAAAGGAGTCAGGTTCAAACAAGTCTCTTGATGTCAAAGCCCATTCTTCTCTTAGGAACCTGTTTCTGCCACTTCCTTATAAGAAGAGCTGGCAACTATGAAAGGTACATCTAACAGAAGTAAGACTGAATAATATCTGCCAAGGACATCTAGAAGACTATAACTCTACCAATATTAAATGCTCAAAGTGCTTGGGTCTTTGGGTCTTGAAAGATAAAACAGATCATCAGTCCCCTGAAAAAAACACAGCCTATTACCCACAGGACACTAGGACTGATGAAGTAATGTACATAAGAAAAAGATATGCAATTAACAAAGGGATTTTTAAATTTTATTCAAACTATTCTTAGAAATGGAATATTTTAGGAAACTTTCCATAGAAGCTTCCTGCCTCACTCAGATCCAAGCTAGCCACTCTGAATGAATTAGTTATTAATTAACTGTATGGGAAAAGGATGTGTGTTTACATGTGAGTATGCACAGACGTGCATGTATGTGCATGTATTCATGTATTTGTATGTGGGAATGAGCTGTTATCAATACATTTTTGCTATTAATATCTTATGAAAATGGGATGAAATTTATGGAAACGGACTTTTTTAATGGAATGAGCATGAAAATTAGGAAAGATTACAAAGGATAAGCACAGAGGGGAAATAAGCAAATAGATGAACAGGGCTATGTTAAAGATTAGGAGAAGGGAAAGATTAGATGTCATGGGACTTAAATTTATTAAGAAGAGTTTATATTACTATTTTGGAAAATAAGGAGTCACTTTTCTGTTTTAGAAAGTGTGCTAATGTGGTCACAATGGCTATAGAGGTAAACTACTCTAATAACTTGAACATAATGTGTTTAAACTTAATTGTTGTCATGTTTCATGGGAAAGCCATCTTGTAATGACATGCAAGACTCTCCCAACTGGACTGAGTTTGTCAAGGGCAAAATCCACATCTGATTCATCTTGCATTTCCCAGTGCCTAACAAAGTGTTTTGAGTGCACTTTTTATTGAGTGCACAATTTTAGTGGGGTTTTATTGAGTGAAAAATTTTAGTGTGCAAAATTGAGTACACAATTTTAGTGGGGTTCAATAACTAATGAATTTGAACTGGACTAAATTGAAGTATATTAAATTTATTTGGTCAAATTGAATTAGAATGGTCGGGATGGGAGCTACTAATTATCCTCACAAATCACTTTTATTCCTCCATTTTAGATATCAAAATATACTTAAGTAACTTCTGTTTTGCTTACAGTGAGCTTGGAGTAATAGCCTTCTTTTTACACTTTTACTGTCTGCACTTTACAAAGAGGCTGTAATGTACATAGCAGAAGTATAATCCACTACTTTACACATAGATGAACCTGAGTCATAGAGAAGCATCACGTTATTTTTTCACAGGGTTACTCTTACATCACTGCCACCTAAAAGTGAGTCAGTGGAACAGAAGAGATCTGAACTCAAAGTCCAAATGCATTACTTTCATCACCAAAGTTCATCTTAAAAGGTTCAATCATAAAAGGAAAATTATGTAATGTACAAATAAACATATTTGATAGTCAAAAAAAGGCACAAAGATGACTGCTTTTGGCAACAGAAATTCCTGTTATTGCATCCTTTTTTCACATAGAGAGCATGGTTGTTTGAATGTACAGAAAACAAATATATAAGCAAGGGTAGGGAATCTAACATGATTTTGAAGAATATCCATCCTCAGTTACATTACTCTATCTCTACTGCTGCGTTTATTATTTTGATAACTGATATTTGGAGTATTTTTCTGCTTGTCAAAGACAGCAAGTGGGGCTTGTCTTAAGTTTTAAGGCTGTCTTAAGTCATCTTCAGTAGTTCACTTAACTTTCTACCACATATTTTTTAACTTCATTTGTTATCACAGTGTTTCATTTCACAGTAAACCAATTTGTGAAGGACACAAAAGGTATTTATTTTACCAGTTCAATCAAGTTTGTTTTCTAAACAGGTTTGTTTTAAAAAGTGAAACTTGTTTTCAGGGTCATTTGTGTTTCTGACTTTGTTTGTTGATACTGTATCAGAAACTTATTTTTCAATGCAAACAAAACTAGTCATCTAGTCAAATTTCAGCAGCTAATACTGCATAAAAATGGAAGACCTGATTATTGAATAAGGTTCTAAGGAATAAAAGAGTCACAAATTGATTTTATTCTTCTCTAATCAGAGTAATTAAACTAAAAATTTGCAAAATGACGTCTCATAATATGAACTACTAAAAAAGGAATGCCAAAATTAATCAAATGTCTTAAGTTAGCAAAAGAACTCTGTCACCTCAATCAAATCTTTCAATTACCTCACATCAGGTGTGGAAATAGTAAGATGTTCTCCCACAGCTTATATATAAAATGAATGTGTATGTATGTGTGTATACATGTACGTGAGCATGTATGTATATGTACATTGTGAGGCTGTGTGCATATATACATATGCGTGAGGGTGTGAGTATGTGTGTATTTCTGGTCACTTTTGGGGTCTTAGTAAAAACTCTTGGCATATGTAGAGTGTGCTCAGGTTAATGATATAACAAGCAATATACTTAAGCAGTTTAAGGATTAACATGTCGGTCAGCTCACCTTTCCAGGTAAGCAGCTGGAAATAAACAAGTATTTCCATGTCCTTAAAGATAAACAAGAAAGGAATGTAATTCCTTACTTACAACAGAGGACAAAGACTAAGAAAATATTTTATTCAACCTGGTCAAGAAAGCATGATGATCTGTCTTGACTTTCACAACTCAATGTATTCAACAAACCAAGACATCCATTCTACCATATAAATACAATGCTAATAACATCAGCTGGTTAACATGACATCATATATTATCTAACATAAATGCACTATTATCATCCTTTTTTACAGCTTTATTGAGATATAATTGACAAATAAAATTATGATAAAGTTTACATTATGATGATTTTGATATACATAAACATGTGAAAGGGTTCCTCCCATCAATTTACACATTCATTACCTCACATATTTGCCTTTTTTTTTTTTTTTTTTCTTTTTGGTAAGAATGCTTAAGTTCTCCCAGCAAATTTCAACTATACAATACAGCGTTATCAACTTTAGTTACCATGTTATACATTAGGGCCCCAGGACTTATTCATCTTATAACTCAAAGTTTGTGTCTCTCCCTATGGCTCCCACCACCCATTATCCCTTTCCTTCATCGTTAGAAAGAGACATAATAAATTGTAAAAGTGTCCCCAAGTAAAGACTTGAAAGAATCCCTGCTAAAGAAAGAAATTTTTGCAAGTGAATGACTACAATTGATATCTGTTGAGGGCCTATATATGCCAAGCATTATTCTGAGTGCTTTATAAATATGCCAGTTAATTCTCATAACTATCACATGAAATTAGTATTCTTATGATCTCCACTTCACAGAGAAACTAAGAAGGAGGACAAGAGTTCACTAAAGGAATTATCCATACCTCGAAGTGATTAGAAAGAAATAGTGGTTAGTCACTACAAGTCTTATCCAGAAGAGGAAGAGATTTAAATATATTATTTACATATATATATATATATATATATATATAGAGAGAGAGAGAGAGAGAGAGAGAGAGAGAGAGGATAGAGGTGGTAAGAAGAAGGAAGGAACAATAACTAAAAAAGGAAAAAAGAATCTGACATCTCCCAAGCACTTCTAAATGCAATGCATTTACAACAGTCATATAATTTTAACACCCCTATAAAGAAGGTATTAACTCTATTTTACACAGGAGAAAACTAAGGGTCATAAAGGTTGAGTGGCTGTCCTAAAATTCTGAACTCCAATCTTTGTGACTCTAAAGTCTATGCTCTTTTCAATAAGCCATGCTGCAAGGGAAAATAAAAGTAAGGCAGGGATGGGGTAAAGGGATAATAAAGAATGTGAACCCAGAAAAAAGAGAGATGTACCAGTTTTTGGAAGTTCCTTGATGGATACTGGATACTGGGAGCCATGATGCTTTTAATCTCGAATGCAGGGCTGTCAGGAGCCAGAATGGCTACTTGATTTCAAGAATCAGTGCCCTTGATCCCTCAACATTACTCTTCTTGCCTATCCCATCTCATTGTCAGCGAAGCTGCTATGAGAAAAAGCAATGGCCAACTCACCTAGATGTGCCAGTCCCATACTGAGCAATTGCAGAGTGCATACAAGTGGCCTGGCCTAGCTCAACACACAGTCTATGGACAGCTTTACTCAAACTGAGATGCCAGTCCATCACTGTATATATGTTATATGGCCACAGCAGAAGCCAAGAGAACATTTTCATATCAATGTGAAGGTAGGCACAGTTCAGGAGTGACCATAATTTTACATTTCAGAATGACAATGAGGAGAGCCATAAATGATGTCTCAAAACTTCAAAGTTTCCTGATAATTCCAATATATCATTTTTGACCAAAATATCATGGGTACAAGTTGAGAATCTTTTCCATCAACTGAGATTAAAAAACAAATATCAATTTATTCAATAATTTGTTTATTAACATTAATATATTTTATACTATATTGGCCAGATTTATCAACTTCTAGTGGATTTTATCTTTTTTGGGGGGGTGCGGGTCGTGTGTATCTGTGTGCGTATGTGTTTCATGTCAGTCCCCTACCAAAATCGCAGCTTCTTGATCTCAGGTAAAATCTGTCTCAAAACATACTGGGGCCTCCAGGCTGGCATGGGTTAAGGAAGAAAGTTGGACAGCTAGCCTGGCCAGGGGCCTAGGTGACGTGGAAGTGAAGTGAGGTCCAGGGTGACTCAGGCTTGATCAGTGCCAGCACATGTACAAAAGTAGATTCAACCTGGTGGTGACTTCCCATTCTGAGTGGCCCACATGAGCTGAAGGACACTCCAGTTGGAAAAAAAAAGGGATGTTTCCCCTCCACAGAAATGGGGCTTCCAATAATTTCACTTAATTGAGTGGATTTGGATCCAAGATATGAGAAAGGGGATATAAATCAGGAAACCAAGACAGAAGCCAAGTCTGGACAAATAAAATAGGAGGTTACAGGGAAAGCTATGACCCAAAAAACATAGACATTTAAGTTTGGAGCAGCAAAACAAATTTCAAACTAATGGGCAGGTGGGGCAAATAACACTGCTCTGATTTACTTGTGGCTTTATTTGGAACTGACCAAGAAGCTCAGAGGTACTGAGGAGAGAAAAATAATGAAACTAAAATGACAATACTACGACTTTTTACAAAACACTTACTAAGTACCAGTAGTATAAGGGTTTACATATATTATCTTAATTCTCACAACAAACATATGAGGTAGATCATTTTCTCTTATCAAGCCCCTGTAGACTTTGAATATAACAATATTTCCTAGACTTCCTATAGACATTGAATATAAAATATTTTCAGTCATAATAATCTAAGGAAGGGGATGAAAATTCTGGAACATGGTTGGCGTATTTTTCACCAGCATTAGCTAATTTGTACTGAGTCATCCTCACTAATATCCAGCTGCTACTTCTGAGATGCAGTATTTATTATAATTCTAAAGGTTACATTAAAAAGCAGCAAAGGGGGTTGCTGGGTGGTGCAGTGGTTGAGAGTCCGCCTGCCGATGCAGGGGACGCGGGTTCGGGCCCCGGTCCGGGAGGATCCCACATGCCGCGGCGCGGCTGGGCCCGTGAGCCACGGCCACTGAGCCTGCGCATCTGGAGCCTGTGCTCCGCAAACGGGAGAGGCCACAACAGTGAGAGGCCCGCGTACCGCAAAAAAAAAAAAAAAAAAAAAAAGCAGCAAAGGGACTTCCCTGCTGGCACAGTGGTTAAGAATCCGCCTGCCAATGCAGGGGACATGGGTTTGAGCCTTGGTCCGGAAGGATCCCACATGCCGCGGAGCAGCTCAGCCCATACGCCACAACTACTGAGCCTGCACCCTAGAGCCCGCGAGCCACAACTACTGACCCCACGTGCTGCAACTACTGAAGCCCGCGTGCCTAGAGCCCGTGCTCCGCAACAAGAGAAGCCATGGCAATGAGAAGCCTGACCGCAACAAAGAGTAGCCCCCACTCACTCAACTAGAGAAAGCCCAGGCGCAGCAACAAAGACCCAATGCAGCCAAAAAATTTAAAAATTAAAGATCAAATTCGTAATCTTGGCCTTATTACCATTACACTGAAATCAACTGGACTTACAGATCATCAGTATACACAGCACACAATAACACAATTTCATTACACCTATTTTTAAATAGAACAAGGTAGACTCCTAATATTGAAACATATAAAATGAAACCACAAAAACTGATGTCAAAATGTGCTGAAATTTAAAACTGCAAAATCATGAACAGTCTTTGACTTACTCTATGTTGAGAGCTGCAGTCACAGAACACATGCAAAGGTAAATAAAATTATGATGAGTTATACTAAGTTAGTACAAAATTAAGAACCAGAGAAAACTAAGGAAACCCTATACTCAAAGACAGGAACTGAATCTGCTACAAAGTTAACAGTCCAATTACACTTATGTAACAAAATAGGTAAGAATATAATCAAGGACAGATGGAATGTTCCCAATCTAATGCCAAGTTGGCAAACTAAAATTCAAAAGCATGATTTTGTAAATTGAGACTTGAAAATGTCACATCTGAATTAACCTTAAGTGGCAGTCCAAATAACTAGGAATGAAATCTGTAATCTCATGTTTTATCAGCAGTGGACAACTTCCATTTTATGGCAGGACAGATGCAGACTACATTACCAACAGGCTGCTCAAACAAAATTGTTTTGTGTTGAATTAGGTGAACACAAGCAAAATAAAACACTTTAGATATGCACTGATTTTCAAGTTCAAGTTTCATGGTTATAGATCTGTGTTTGATTTACTTTACCATCAGTGGCTTAGACTAATGTGTTGAGTGAAAGTGTATTATACTAATACATTATTTATGTTGCTATAGATATAGCTGAAAAATTAAAAATTTTATTATCAGTACATCTTTTTCTGAAAAGCATCCTCAGTACCATAACATTTAATCATATATTCTGGGTAAGAAGCACTACCCTCCCCTTTCAATTCCAAGAAATAGTCATTTGTAGACTTTTTGCTCATCAGTGGAAGTGAAAGCGTTACCAAGAAACGTAAGACACTGCACAACTCTTAGAAAATGAAATTAACATCCTTATTAGACAGTAAAGGCTTGACAATTAAATTACTGTTTGATATATGGAATTTAATAGAAACTGAATTGAATTAATGAAATAAGGCAGATGATGTGTAACATTTAGCATGTTAACTCAAAATGCCCTTCTTTAATATAAAGACATGGAAAAATTCTTATGCTTTACTCTATAAAGTGGTAAATATCAGGCTATAAAAGTGTATACACATTGCAGCAATTTAAAAAAAATATAAGTAGGGCTTCCCTTGTGGCGCAGTGGTGGAAAATCTGCCTGCTAATGCAGGGGACACGGGTTCAAGCCCTGGTCTCGGAGGATCCCACATGCCGCGGAGCAACTAGGCCCGTGAGCCACAACTACTGAGCCTGCACGTCTGGAGCCTGTGCTCCGCAACGGGAGAGGCCGCGACAGTGAGAGGCCCATGCACCACGATGAGTGGCCCCCACTTGCCACAACTAGAGAAAGCTCTCACACAGAAACAAAGACCCAACACAGACAAAAATAAATACATAAATTAATTAGAAGACGCTCTTTAAAAATACATATATATATAAGTACACATATGAAAAGATTAAAAATAAATATACAAAATGCTAGTAGTAATTATATCATGGTGGTAAACATTGATTGATTGCTTTTCTCTTTTCCCAGATACTTTTTCTAATTTGATTACATTATTTCAATAACAGAAAAAATATCAAATAAAACTTATGAAATTAAAAGCTGATTTTGGAGACAGACTGCGCTTGCAAGGTCTATTTTCTGGTTCTAAGTATCAGCCTTCTTTTAAAATGCTTTCAGCTAAGTCTTCATATACATCTATCAATGAACTCTGCAGCAACATTGCCCATCAGCTCCAGGTGCCAGAAAAAAATTTTACAGAAAATGTAAATATATTTTTTAAATTCTGTGTTTTTATTACTTCTAGTCTTTTTACTCAGTTTACTCCTTACAACGCTCTTTAACCTGCAACTTGGTTTAGTGTATTGTTGCCAAGGTTGATGAGATAGATGCAGCAAGGAAAGCATTAGCAACATTTTCAACATTGGTGCAAGCCAATTCAGAAGGAAAATTCACACTATTATTAACCAATTTAGTCATCATTGTCTTACATCAGGTTAAGCAACTAATGGAAAATATAACAATATTATTGTTAATCTCACAAAGAATATAGTAGTAACTTTACAAACACTATAAACCATACCAACTGAAAGTCTTGTGTGAGAAGAGAAAGAAAAGAATAAAAATGGTGGATTTTAGTAAACTATTTAAAAAGCAATTTGGTAAGATAGAGAAGGATAGTATGTGATTTACATGTTGGAAGTAAAATGAAAATTAGGAGACTGGGTAAAGTAAGGTTTTTGGAAGTATTTATATGCATTTTTGTTACATTCATAGTGGTGTAAGTAATAGGCACTCAAAAAGCAAGAGAACAGACACAACACCTATAAAAGTACTTTGAAAATTCAAGTTATGGCTTACATATTAGAGAATGACTAATCTAATTGCTAGAGTTTGGAATATAACGAATATATTCATCGTTGGTTATATATCAAACTCATCTCTAATAGTATTACTGCCTGTGTTTGTGTAAAAACCATTTTCCATATGCTTTCCCACGGTTGTCTCTGTTGTTCTTTTCCCGAGTCCACTGAGGTAGGTGGATAACTATCTATAAACAAAGCCAAGTTTATCATTGGTTAGACGAAAACAGTTTTCTAATCATCCAATGTTCATTCTATTATATCACATCGTTTCCAATTGCTTTAATGCCTCCAACTTATGTGATTCCAGTACACAATAGACATTCAATAATTATGTCATAAATGAATGAATTTTGATCTAAAAAAGTAAATTAACATTATAAGGCATACAACTGAGAGTAGAGGTGCCCTATGCCTCATTATTACACCATGTGATCAATATACCACATCATAATAATTAACTACAGCTTGACCCTCTCCAAGGTTTCTTATTCCTGTTTGCTGAAAGAAAAAGCCTCTTATTTATTCTATGTAGCTGTGTCAAATAATGTGAATATCTACTCTGAAAAAATATAACTCATTCATCCTACTCAGAAGAACTGATATTGTTGTGCCTAAGTGATAGACATAGCTCCCCCAAATTGAGAATAAGGTCAAATCCAATCTCGAAAACTAAAATTTTACTACATACTAAGAGATCCAAAGAGTAGGGAATAAACTTTAAGCTGTCCTTGATTTAGCCCCTGGGTGGGTTCAGGATGCCCACCTCTCTAAAACCAAGTTTGAAAAATTTCTTGGTTTCCTTGCTCTAAACAGTACCCAAGTAAAGTTAGCCTGGGGCTGAATCCTGAATGACCTTCATTCCAAATCTGGACATGTAGATATCAGCTTGTTTCAATTCAATAACCCCAATGTCCTTCAAATGTTCTATTGTAATAGTGCTGTCAGTATATTAGCACATTCTTTTACAAAAATGTCAAATATTCTCTCAGTTTGAGGGACATTTCAAGCTGAACAGTGAAAATCATAATATTGTGTATACCTCTCTCACTGGAATTTGAGAGAGAGAGAGAGAATCACATAAAGAAGGTCTGCGGCCCCAAAACGCAGAAACTTCCCTGCATGAAGTCTAGAAAAGCTTCAAGTAGAGGTAGGATTTAGGATATTTTTTGGATGACAGGCCTCCAGTATGGCCAAAATGTATTGTATCCTTTACTTCCTTCTAAAATAAGGATAGGAGGGACTGAGACGTTATTTAAAAGTTTAAGAACCACCTTTCTAGTAAAGTAATACTCAAAAGTGTTTTTTTTTTAAACCACTCAGATTTCTACCTCCAGCTCCAATTCCAGATCCCAATAAATATACCACACTGACCCTACCCTACCTCTACCTTTCCCCACCCTCCAGCCATCCCTCCATAGTGAGGCTGCCATTATTATTGGAATGTGCTATAATCCTCAAATCTGTTGGGGTAGGAAAAAAAAAATTTAAGAACCAAGGTGAGGGGAGAGGGAGAAGGCCACATGTCCCAGGCCTAGCATTGACAAAATCCTCCTATTTACATGATTAATACTATTCCCAAATTAAGCTACACAGACATTGCATTTCCATGGTGGTTGTTAAAGCATTAATATGTTATATGTATATGTTGAAAACAGTCTATATTATTTTTATAACCTAGTTCTGGCATTTCTTCACATTTTAATATAATAGGATCCTCAAAATGTAGACCTGGATTTCTACTCCAGGGATCCCTCTCTCTTTACCTCTTAAGAGGTCCTTTTTAGAATCACTGGTCTAGTTTCTAGAATTGAAGCAATCACAAAGCCAAAATAATGGGCACTGAGATTGGGAGCACTCACTGAAATACCAAATTAAACTTTTAAAGGGAGCACTTAAGGAATTAAAACTGTAGTTTATAAAATATAAATTTATTCTATTTCTGAGATGTCTGCCAGCAAAACATGAAGTCCTAGAAAATACACAGCAACAGTCAACGGAAGACTTGAGCTGCTAGTTGTGGAACTTCAAGCAATTCCCTCAACTGCTCAGTGTCTCTATTACCTCAATCATCTTAAAGAAGGGGCCTCAACCAGCTAGTCCCTTCAAGGTCCCTTTCAGTTTTAAAATCTATTTTAAATCCAATAATTATAGAGGTACTAAAACTTATGTTCAATATATAAATGTCTAATAATTTCAAAAAAACTAAGAACAAAGGAACCTCAAATATAATTCCTAAACATTAAGAAATATAATAATTGTAGGATGTCATCAAAATGGTCCCCTTTGGCTTGTCTGTCATTTGCTTCAAATAAAGCCTGAGCCACAAGAAAACTATTTTAACACCCTGAGAAGATTAAATAGTTAATCCACTGGGAAACCAAGTTCAAAGACAGAATTCACAAATCCGCTCTCCAGAGAGAAGCACTGAAACTAACAAACATCCATTTTATTTTTAATAAAATTATTCTAATGATACACTGAATACAAATTATGTCATCTAGCATGCATTTTCATTGATGTATTTTCCTTCCTAATCTGAAACTTAGATAAAAGTCATGTCTAATGTTGACAGAAAATAACCATTTATAAGTCAGGGTCACACAGGGAAGCTGTAACATGTCTGACAGGAAAACATCCATAATAAGGGATATTCCAAGTTCACTTCTTTGAGGAGAAATGGATGAGAAGTGGAAGATTGGGCAGATTATGAAATTAACTACCAAGATAATTTCTGTTTTCATGGCTTCACTAAACTGGAATTTCTAGTGCATCATTTACTACCCCATAATTATGCACCAAAATATTAACTAATTAGCAGGTAAGAGCTCAAGGGGTAGTAATAAATAGACATGAAATCTGAACTTCTGTGGAGTTCCAAATGACAATCAGACCTACCACACTATAAATGTAGTAAACCTTGTCTGAAGAAAAAGTATCAACTCATATTTAAATAAATAACTTCATTGACTTTCAGCTCACATAATCTACAAGCTCTTTAGTCTCCTCTCTTTCATTTCCCTTACTTTATGATCCAAATGTGAAGACAATACAAGTAGGGCATACATGTTATATCATACATACAAAGATAGAAATAATATCCTTCTAATGCACAGGCTTTGGAGTTCAATTTTTGTATGAAATATGCTTGGAAGTAGGACATAATTTTTGTTTTTTAAATCACTGTTCTTGGGGAATATATGAACTAAAAAATGCTATAAAAAATAAGAGACAAATAAAAACTAAACTGCAACAATTGTCTTTAATTTCTAATTGTGCTGTTGATATGTTTAGTGTTAGGTCCTACATAGTTTGTGCATTTAAAAAGAGCTTCACACTGCTAGGTCTAAGCTCCATGAAAGCAGGGACCATGTCTGTCATGTATGTCGTGTATCCTCAGTGGTAGGAAAGTGTCCAGCACATAGTAGGCACATGATACATGTCTGATGCATGAAGAAAGGAATAAACAAATGACCAACAGCAGATAACCACCTGTTTCCATGAAATATTTCTGAAAGCCTTGCTCATCTGCCTCTACATTCTCTAAACATTAAATTGTTTCAAATAATTTACCTCATGTATATTCGTGTTTCAGCTTGAAAGATCCTTATTACATTGAAACTAGTATGTGAAATATTGGGTTGGCCAAACAGTTTGCTCGGGTTTTCCCATAACATCTTATGGAAAAACCCAAATGAACTGTTTGGCCAACCCAATATTTTGAAAACATTTGGAAATATTTTTAAGAACAGAGAAACAGGTACCGGAAGCTTGAGTTTGAGTTCCAATTCTGGTATTTAGTGGCTGAGAAACCTTGAACAGGTCACCTAGTATCTCTGAGACTCACTTTTTCATCTGTATAAGAGGGATAGTATCTATCCAGCCTATCTCATAGGGTTTTAATGTAGATTAAATAAAATACTGCATATTTGTATTACAGCCAGAATTGGACAAAGAGATCACAAAAGTCTAAATGTTTCCTCTTAAGTAACAACAGTACCCACAATAAACATATTGTGGGAAAGACAAGTTTGAAATGTCAAAATAGGTCCTTCCTGTCAATATAGAGGCACCGTTAGTACCAACAGTTTGGCTAACAACAAAAAAATCACATATTTAACAGACTGCATATGGAAAGGCTCTTATAACCCTTAATACCTTTACACTGCCATCTCAGCATGAGGGAAAAGAAAAGTTCAGGGAGGTCACATTGCAAATCAGTGCCAGTGGCAGACCCAAAACAGAGCTTTTAACTATCCAATCAGCACTTAAGCTAGCTGAGCAATGCCACTTCTTAAAAGTGCTGTAGTAAGGTAAAAACACAGCAAATTAGACAACATTACACACTAATCCAAACTCAGTGTCAAGGATATGTCCTGCTCTCTGCCAAAGCCAAGAAAAAAATTGTAGCTCACAACCACATATAGACAATAACATGAAAACACAATGGTCCTTTCTGTATCTCCATTTTCTTTCAGCTCTTGACATATTTTGCAAGATAAAATTCTTGGGGAAAATGTTTTATATGTTATGTCAGCATTCAGACATAGTGGGAAAAAGGGAAAGCGTGAGCTGCCCATTCCCCTCACTTGGCCCCATGGTTGGTGCCTTGCAACAAACACTGTACTTTCCTACACCACATCATTTCATAAAGTCTTAGATTTAGAATTCAAAATGTTTGAGTTTACTATTTTAAGTTAACTGAATGGTTCAACCCAGTATACTACTTAGATAATAAAAATAGAATATACACTAAAAATTGCTCACTTTTGTAGGTGACATTTATGAACTTACTACATTTTCTAGGAAGTCAGCTACCATCAGTCTATTATCAATAACTTTCTACACCTATGCACCCAGAGGGAAAAAATGTTGCTGTTAAATCAAATCTTACACATACATACGTGCATAGATATGTGTGTATGTGTATATATAACCACTCTAAAAACAGACACCCAATATTTTGGTATTTTCTTGATCTACAGAAAATACCAGATCTATGATGTGGTGGCTATGAACATTTTTATTCTATACTTCTTCCTCACATTTTTTTAAACTATAGAGCAGCACTATCCAATAGAAATATAATGGTAGCAACATTATATTTAATTTTAAAATTTCTGGTAGCCATATTTTAAAAAAGGAAAAAGAGATAGATGAAATTAATTTTAATATTTTATTTAACTCAACATATCAAAACACTATCATTTTAACATGTAATATAAAGATTGATATATTTTTCACACTAAGTTTTTTAAGTCATATATATATATGATTTATGAATATATATATTACACAGACAATACATGTCAATTAGGAGGCTAAATTTTCATCAGAAATACTTTATAAGTATTTACATTTCATAAACTTTACAGATAAAAAATAGGTCCACATAGCCACATTGTTCCAAGCATACCTAGAAGTTTTCCAAAAACTAAATGAAGGACAGCTTTTAAATTTAACTAAAATTAAATAAAAATTAAAATTTAGTTTCTCAGTTGTGGTGAAACCAAGCAGGACCCTGCAGGGTCTTCCCAGGGACAGACACCCCTCCCCATGTCCCTGGCCTCTTGTTTGTAGAAAAGCTTTAGCCTCCTAGGCCTTCCCCAAGTTCCAAAGAGCATATTTAATCAGAGTAATGCAGATACAAAGGAAAAGAGTCAAGCAAGACAAAATAATAACAGTTTTATTTTTATTAAAACAATGTCAAGGGCCCTTAGTTCCTCAAGGGCTATAGATAATATTCTGAGCCATATCCCTGAGTAGTTTTACAGATACTAAAACCCCCACCAGGTGAAGGAAATTAACTGCATGCTGACCACAAGCAGGTAGACCCCAGGCCGGTTGGAACCAGAAGGTTGATGATGTTAACTCCTGAAATACCACCCTGTTACCTCACCACCAACCAATCAGAAAGATATCCACAACTGATCACACACCCTGAGACCCTCTCCCTCACCTTGCCTTTAAACACCCTTCCCTGAAAGCCATCAGGGACTTTGGGTCTTTTGAGCATGAGCTGCCCATTCTCCTTGCTTGGCCCCAGAGTGGGTATGCCTTGCAATAAGCTGTACTTTACTTCACCACAACCTGGTGTCAGTAAATTGGCTTTGCTGTGCACTGGGAAAGTGGAACCAGGTTTGGTTCAGTTACAGTATTAATCATAATTCAAGTGCTCGATAGCCACAGGGGGTTAGACAGCGGGGCAGGGAGGGTGATCTGAATTCATACCTACCACAATGAAAGATACCCTACAGAACACCTCAGATATACTCTGCCAAAAGGCATTTTCAGAAATTGAATTTAAAATGTTCTTCCTAAATGAGAAACTTTCTGTTTAACTTCTTTTCCCCAAAGCTGTATATGACCCATGCACTTATTTGAGAAACCTAAAATAGAGTCATCAGCTTTAACATACTGATAAGTCTCCATATCTAATTAAACACAAGAACCTCTAGGACACTGTGCATTTACATAAGTAGAGTCAACTCTATTATTTGTTATTACATTATTCATTGAAGGGGAAAAGTAAGTCAAGTGCCCTGATCATTTGTGTCTATGTATTGCTTTATTTATCCTGCTGATGAAGACTATCACAAACTGGAAGGTAAGACTGGAGGTCACAGGAAAGATTAAAAAATCGGAGGAAATAGTTTAGGTAAGTTCAGTTTCCTCCTTTCTGAGCTCTAACTTTTCTAGGAATATCGAGGTATGAATATCCTGTCAAAGTCATTCATTTGTAATTAAACTAGTTCAGAACCAGGAAGAGGCAAGTGACCTTAAGCCAAGCAAAGTTTTGCAAAGCATGTTCTTGCCTCACGCCTATGTAGATTTAATGGTTAAGAACTTGAGCTCTAGAGTCAAGCTGTCTGGGTTAGAGCTCTGTTTCTGCCACTTGCTACCAGTTTAACTTGGGGAAGGTTACCTAATCTTTCTGTGTCTCACCTATAAAATGGCCATAATAATAACAGGACCTAAGTCAAAGATTGTTATGATGAATAAATGCAATTTCACAGGATGTAAAACATCTTAACACACAGCACTGACCCTGGCACATACTATGTGTCCAATAATTATAGCTATTTTTAACTCAGAAATTAGGACAACAGAGACGGGATTTTATGTTCAATAAATATTTGTTTTAAATGAAAACATATGTCCATACACTTTATAAATGCCAAAGTGCTATATAAGCTATTTTTATCCTATGCAAAGTAAGTTTAGAGAGTCAATCTATTCAGACAATGTATTTAATGGAAAAAAAAAAAGATCCTCACAATGTGGCTTACTTCACAACGTGTTTTTATAAAGTCTTTCCCCAAAAAACAGACCCACACATATTCCCTTAAAAAAGTGCTAACATGCATACCAAAACCAAGTATAAGTTATTTATCTGTCAACGTCACTTTAGGGTGATTCATGTCTCTGTTAATCTCCACTGCAAGCAGCGTCAGTTTTAAAAGCATGGTCAACAAACTGCCCTGTGATATTCTAGAGAATTCACAGATTAAAAAAATATTAACTCTCTAACAACAGTTTCTCTGACAGCCAATTTTCTTTTTTGTTTGTTTTCATTACTATTTTATGCTTCTTCTTTACCCTCCTTGACCAAACCTGCTAATTAACAAAACTGCATCTTACTGGGTTTCCTCTTTCTCTCTCCCCTTCATCTGCCATGTACAGTCACTAATAAGCATTAAAAGGCCAAAAGAGAGGTAGTAGCGGTAAACAGGAGAAACAAACTAATCCAGCAATTGGATAAGTAGCCCTAGAATAACCAAGAAGGCCAAATTAAAACTTCAAAAGCTTTATAACAGGTGGTTCTAAACAGTCATAAAACAGTCACCTCCATGGGTGGCCATCTCCTGGTCTGTAAAGGGAATGAAAAATATATATATAATTCATTTTATTCTTTAGATGATTAAAGAAACAAAGTATACATAAAACTACCATTTCTATACCTAACCAAGATTTGTCACTAAAATAGCTATAGAAATACTGACATGATAGGATTTTAAGAATAACTTTTCAGAAAGACTACAAGGGTAGAAAATTTTAAAAAATAATTTCTCAGAGGACAGATTATTTTTATAAATCTTTAATGTATACATAAAGAGAAACGAATTCACAGACTATAAGCGCTATAAAAGCAACGCCACTTACTCTACCATGAATGCTTCATTAATATTTCAGCGATGATGTTGCAATTTTCCATGAGCAACTGTCAGAGCTCTGCTTCTTGATATGTATCAACAATCCAAATTACATTCAATACTCGTGTATCTGTCCTTGACCAAATTACAATTTTGATGTATGTAGTATTTCAAAACTCTCACCCAGGCATATGTAATTTTATATTGTAACCACCCTGCTGAACCTCAGTATGTTTCTTTCTCACCCAGTCACCCATTTAACCCTTACACTTGCTGAGGAGTTTTCTTCCTTCTACAGACCTAGCACCAGGGAATTTTCCCTTAAATATAATATCCCTTCCAGCGCCAGAAATGTCTTCAATACCCACACGCTGGTGCTATCTAGTCCCCGCCGATGCTTAACGAGACGTCCATTTGCACAGAAATCTAGACCCCCACCATTGTAAGGCTTTGTCTCCTGCCTCCGAAGGCCGGAGTTGCAGGTACACGTCAAGACAGTCACGCTACAAATATAAGAAGAGAACCACAGCCCAGGAGAGGGGCAGCTCCTCCGGGCAAAGCCAGACAGGCGATCGCCCAAGGCGGCCGAACCTGAGGCAACTGTTCCTCGGGGGCGCGACCCGGCTGGTGCGGGCGGCGACGGCTTCTCCCCCTAGAGGAGTCAGGCGCCCCCGGGGCCGGGCGCCGCGCAGCTGCCAGTCACCTGCAAACTCCCGGGGCCCGAGGGCGGGAGGTTTCCCAGCCAGCACTCGGCCGCGCGCGCCAGGCCGGAGGAGACCCGTCGCCTCGGTTTCCAGAGCCGCCGGGCCCCCGCCGGGCCACCTCTCAGATCTCCACAGCGCGGCGGCCGGTGACCCGGGCCAGAGCAGATCCTCGCCGCGCCCGCAGCCCGCCCGCCGCCGCGTCCGTCCTCACCTGACAGCCACCCGCACAGAGCTCTCGTCCGGGGCGCCCCACATGCCGGCGGCAGGCGACAACCGGGCCCCTGGGCCTCTGCACCGCAGAACTGAGGCGCCGCCGGAGCCGCGGCGGTCGCGCGCAGGAGGCTGGAGCTGCAGGGGGCGGACGGCTCACCTCCGCCGCGCTCCAGCCATGTTGGGCGACTGAATGGAAAGGTGGCGGCAGCAGCGCTGAGGCAGAAGGAGGAGGAGGTGATTCACTGCTCGCGGGTGCCCGCCCCTTCTCCCCAGCTCAGCCCCCAGCACTGGGGCGGAGACGCGGCGCGCTGAATGGCTAGCGCGGCGGCGGCGGCGGAGCCAGCAGGCCGCTCAGGGGCCTCCTGCTGGACGGGCGAGTGCGCCCTGCCCCCTCTGATGGGGACGCGGCCTGCGGGCGGCCGGGCTGAACGCGCCACACCCGCCCAGGCTCTCCGGGCTGCTGGCCCCGCACTGTGTCAACGGCGGCCTAGCTGCCGGCCCCACCTAGCGCTGCCCGGCCTGCGCCCCGCCCTGCCCTAGGCGGGCACTGCCAGGCGCTGCTGGCCCGGAGGCGCGCGGGGGGGAGGGATGCCGGCCGCGAGCTGCCCACGCCCCAGGGCGACGAGCTCTGCGCCCTTGCAGGCTCTTCTGAGAATGCTGCGGCTAGAGCCCGCCCTGCTGCAGCCTGCCTCTTTTCTAAAAGCAAAGCTTGATTCCCCAGCGGAGCGCCAGCAATCTGCCAGCTGCCGCTCTGGTTCGCCTTTGTTTCCACCCTTAGCTTATTGTCCTCTCTCCAGCTTGGACTCTGACCCCTATCCCCAGCCCCCTATAAACGTTCTCCTTCCCAGGAGTCAGTCATTCATACTAAACCGGATCCCGGATTTGGCCACTGCCTCTGGGCAGCTGGATTCTGCAGTCCATCGCCCATTTACCAGCCCGTGTGGGCTATGGAAATGATGGAATCTTGAATGCCTTTCTGTTAAACCATTTGTACACTGGTAAATGAACTGCACCCTGGTACTGCCAAGAGTTCCCAGAACTGAATATCCACCAAGACATGCTGTGTAGTAAATCCTTCTCAACGGACTTTCTTTCCTTTCTGGCCTTCAAAAAGCACCTCCCAATCCAGGGATTCTATCAACATTGACCCATTGTGGTTTCTGCTTGTGGCTATTGTGCTTCCCCATTCCTTTAGATAGCTCTGTGGAAACAGCCTTTATTAGCTTTGCCACAGAGTATCTTTTGTGGGCTGCCCCATACATTTCTCTAAATAAACATGTGGGTTCCTACAAAATAGTATAATACATTAAATGGCACCATCCAAATAAAGACACTGTCCCAAGTACCTACAATCTAAAATGGCACACGTAATCATCCTTATCAGCAGAGATAACAGCAGCACAGATTGGGACAAACAAGAGAAGTATTTAATGATCTTAAGTGAAGGCCTATGTGATATATAATTATAGAAGTTTTAAATTTATTCCATCCCTTAACCTCAATACTCCTGAGTCTTAACAGACGTAACTAGGAGGTAAAGAGGGCAGAGATGGTGAATACCCTCTGCAGATCAAATTGGTGGCAAAGCTCTCCTGCCCTCTGGAGAACCTCCTCTTCCTCAGTATTTGTCTATCAGCAAATCAAAACACCATTTCCTCCTTCCCTGGCAGTCCCACATCTGGGTGGATCTGGACTGGCCACCTTGGTTCTCGAATTGATAAAAGCTACAAGGAAGGCAAGTAAAGCCAAGCAAACTTAGCAAGAAAACTAAAGAGAAATATGTATAATTTAAGAACTTATTATATTAAAAAAATTCTCATTTAGAATAGTACCAGTACATACATGTTTCAGTAGGAGCTGTCACAAACACAAATACCACAAGAATCCAGGCAGGTAATTTAAGTGAGTGGAGCAGGCAGATTGTGAAAAAATAGAGAACATAGGCTTCTTGCAAAGGCAGTGGCCCTCCTTGGCTGGGGCCAGCTGGAATGCAGACCCAATGCCTCCAAGCTTTTTGTTTGCTTGTATGTTTGTTACTTCTCAAGAAATAGAGAGGGCTTCCCTGGTGGCACAGTGGTTGAGAGTCTGCCTGCCGATGCAGGGGACACGGGTTCGTGACCCGGTCCGGGAAGATCCCACATGCCGCGGAGCAGCTGGGCCCGTGAGCCATGGCCACTGAGCCTGAGCATCCGGAGCCTGTGCTCCGCAATGGGAGCATCCACAACAGTGAGAGGGCCACGTATGGCAAAAAAGAAATAGAGAAAAGTCAGACTTTTATGTGAAAATTCCTTAGTTTTAAATATCAATAACTAATTCAGCACCATATTTACATACCATGCAAACCAATCAAAATAGGTCTCAGGCCAACTTCAATCCCAAGCCATCAGTCTGGAACATCTGGCCAAAACATTAGCACCAATAATAGCTATGTCTTTGGGTACGTGTTGCACGTGGGTTCAGGAAGTTAGTATAAAAATTCAAATTCCTATTGATGACTCAGTCAGTATTTTTCTCCCAAATTTCAAAATTTATAAATCAAGTGTATATTTTGTATTTACTTCAGATTCCTTATGGCTGCTATAACCCCTTTCCTTATGGCTCACCTAATTAATTAATTATCTTAACTTGAAGAAAATTCTGAGGAAAGAGCTTTTACCATAAGAGCAAAAAATCCTTTCCCAATTATTCACTCAATAAATATTTAATAAGCAGCTGCAATATGCAAACAATGCTGGACACTAGTGATATGAAGAGAATTAAGAGTGTCTTACAGTCTAGTTCAGGGAGACAAATTTGAAAATCCATAAGTGCAATAATAGAAATTATGACAAGAGTATGATAAATTCCATCTGGAAGGGTGAGGAATTCTTTAGGTATAGACCACTCAGGATGATCTCCCTGAGTCCACTCTTGCATCCACACTGCAAAAAAGTGATCTTTTAAAACATAAGTCATTTATGTTATTACTCTGCCTGAAACTTTCCAATGGCTAACTAAAACAAGTAGAATAAATTCTGGATTTTAAGGCTCTTCACACTCTGGCCTCTCCAAACTCTAACCTTATCTTTTGCCACTCCAAGTTTTAACAGCTACTTTTCAGTGAAACTGGCCTTCTTTCTGTTTCTTGAAAACAAAGTTTTTTCCTGCCTTAGGACATTCCCACTAACTAGTCCCTCTACCTGGAATGTTCTTTCCCTGAATCTTCCCATAGTTGGCTTCTTTTGGTCTTTTAGGTATCAGTTTAAATGCAATCTCCTCAGAGGGACCTCTCCTGATAATTCAATCTAAAGTAGCACTCCCATAAGGCCAGCTCACATGATTTGCATGGCCCAGCGCAAAGTAAAAATGCAGTGTCTTATTATGAAAGCAATATAATAATGTAGTTAAAGATATTAAAATAAAAAGCTTTTTCCTTTCTTCTGAGCTCTCCCATTAAATAGTAAGTAAAAACACTATTAATGTCATTTTCCATAAAGAAAAATTAAATTTTTTAATTATTGGCATAATTTTACCATTCATCTTTTATTGTTCAATGCCAGCTTTAAGTATGAATAGAAAAGCACTTAACGCATATGTGGAATTATAAATTATACAATTCCTGTTGTGTAGTTCATACATGCATGTGAATTTGATTCTTAACTGAACCGTGGAAACATTACACAAAACTAACTCAACTGTTTTTATTTTACTTCTTGATATACCCACATTCTACTAACAATTTCTCACCTTTGGCTTGCAGATGAATAAGGAAGAACTGAAAGGAAGAGGAACTACCTTTCCCTGTCTTTCTTTACCTTTTATGTCATCATTTTCAGAGTCAGTGGTTGGCAGCTACAGGGAAGTGTAAATAAGAAATAAGATAGGGTTCTTGTTCAATGTGCTTCTTAGAATGCCATTGCCTTCTTTTGCATTTGAAGCAAGTTCTGGTTTGAGGGGAAGCATGGTCTTTCAAGGTGTCAGCTTCCCTGCTTAGTCAGTCATAGATGTAACACGTTTAACTCGTACTTGTCCTGGCTTTGAATCTTACTTAACTTCCATACATCGTGCATCAACCAAGATTCTGTGCTCACAGGGCATCACAAAAGCTATGAGAATGGTGTACCAAGGAATGGAGGTTATGGGTATTGCACATATGTCCTCTACTTACCCACATGCTCCACTGTCTTATCAGACCTCCTTTACAAAACAAATTCAAAGATAAAATTATTAAGAATTTCAAGACAGTGCTAGCAGGGCATTAAACAAAAGTAGGGTCCCTCTAAGCACAGGGCCCTGTGTAGCTGCACTGATTGCTTACCCATGAAACCAGCACTGTACCCCCAGTTACTCACTATCACATCACTATTTTATTTCTTCATAGCCCTTATCACTAACTGGTATTTTCTTGCTTTTTGTTTATTTCTCGTTTATGGTCTGCCTCCCTCCATTTGAATTTGAGTTCTAAGATGGCAGGGATCTTCTCTGTTTTATTCACTGTTGTATCTGTAGCTCCTACAACATGTATCTGACACACAGTACAGGTCATTAAATATTAGCTGAGTGACTATGTGAGTTTGGGCAAGATGCTTCTTGTATGTAAGTAATGTATTTTAATTTTTTTTAATTTTTATTTATTTATTTTTGGCTGCATTAGGTCTTCATTGCTGCACACGGTCTTTCTCCAGTTGCGGTGAGCGGGGGCTAATCTTCGCAGCTGTGCGCTGGCCTCTCACCGCAGTGGCCTCTCTGGTTGCGAAGCACGGGCTCTAGGTGCGTGGGCTTCAGTTGTGGCTCATGGGCTTAGTTGCTCCACGGCATGCGGGATCCTCCCGGACCAGGGCTCGAACCCGTGTCCCCTGCATTAGGAGGCAGACTCTTAACCACTGCGCCACCAGGGAAGCCCCAAGTAATGTATTTTCTGCCTTATGGAGTTGTTTTGTAGATTGAGAGCTTCGCTTATCATATGTTAATCACAGCACTAACTCACAATAAGTACACAATAAAGCTAGCTATAAAAAGAGCTACATACATATATAATATATAATATAAATACATTTGTAAATATGAATTGTTTTACAAAGCAGGTACTGATGCTTTAGCTGCACCTGTCTAAGGTGTATTTGGGCAAAAGATACATTCTAGCACACCCTAAACAAGCATCCAAAAGGAAGCTACAACATTCATGAGGGCAACTATCACCAGTTTTTTTTCCCTCTAGGCTATCTACCCTGTGTTTTCTCTGGTGTCCACATTCTAATCAGTCATTAAAAGTTATTTGCTACTTCCTTTTTGCTGCTAGCAGAAAGACTAAAAGAAATAGTACTGATTACAACTCCATATGCAAACAACTGGCTTTGGAAGAGCATGCCTAGACAAATATCTCCTCAGAAATCTTTTTGGGAAAAAACCTTAAGAAAACTAATCCTTAATACCATAATCAGAAATATCAATTTTCCTTCATGACTCATTTTGTTTTATACATTTTCCCTATTAATAACAATGGAAAGCATTTATAGGGCTTTTCCACCTTGCCAGTGCAATGTGCTAAGTGGCTAGCATGCATTATTTCACTTGATTCTTTCAATGACTCTGGAAAGTGGGTACAATTACTACCTCCATTTTACATGTGAGGAAACAGAAGCCTCCCCAACAACTCTAACTGTTAAAATCTTGTCTATATTTCAGGCCCAACTCAAAAATTACCTCTTTCTTCAGACTTTTCCTGATTTCACTCCTCCTCTGGACCAGATGTATGATATTTTTCTTCTGCCAAATCTCTGTTGTACTTCATGTATGTCTTTGTTTTGTTATAATTATTACTTTTTAACTCCTCAACTACATCATAAATTCCTAACGGGCAGAATTTGTGGAAAATTCAAGAGTGCAGCCAATGCTTACTTGTATAAGTCAGCGATTACCAGAAGAAGGGTATGCTATGCTTTTATTTCAATACAGAACAAGTTTTCATTGTAGATCATCTGCTGCCCATTGGTTATGGTTCTCTGAGAGACTGTTTCCTGACCATGGTGTCTATGAAAAGTGGTGTTCAAACTATCAGGAAGGAAACCAGAACATCTGAGCCCAGCAAATGTAAGCAAGGTTTCATTAATTTTGGAGATGGAGGACATTTTACAATTCTAGTTCACTCCTTTCATTTTACAGATAAGGAGACAGTTCCTGACAGAACTGACCACCGTACCAGTTTCCCCTCCTCCCAATACACACACATATTACACAGTAAATTAGTAGCAGAGCTAAATAAAAATCCAGGCATCTTGACTCTCTGTTCTGGCCTCTTTGCTCTTCACTGTTAGTTTCACTATATATTTTATTCTTTGGGCTTAGAAAATCTCAGCCTACACTACAAGTGTTTGCATATGAAGAATATATAACTGGAAAGTAATGCAAGGCAAGCTTAAATACTTATAGTAGTAGTTTATCTCATGATGAAAGCAGTTTAACATCTTGTAAATTTATTTTTAATGACATAACATTACTAAAAAATCAAACTTTTACCTATATACATTTTTTTTCATTTACGTTTATTTTAAATATTGGTGAGAGTTATTTCTGCGTGGAAAATAAAGGTTTGAATGATTTTTTTCTTTCTTTGTATCTTTCTTGAAAATTTAAAAATAACAAATCACTTTTACAGAAACAGTGAAATTACTCTTTAAAGAGAAAAAAATGGCAGGTAGCTAAACTTCTCTTTATTAAGAATGAACAACTAGATAAAGGTTAAATTTCATTGTTCACACTTAAAATCAGAGTTTGAAACCTAAAATTGCATATGAAGTCTTGGACCTGAGTACTAAATCTAAGAAGAATTCAAAGAATACTCTTCTCTCCAGCACTAGGACTTTTTTTGAGTTTGCAGCATATGTGTATTTGCAGGCAGCTTGATTACCCCAAAGTACTGGCCCAGTTAATTGCATTCAAATGCAAATTACAGCTATTAAGTCATGCTGGTCTTGAGCCAACATCTTGAGCCAAGCTAGTAAGAGGAGTGTGTTTTTTTCTAACTGGGCAGGACTGAACTTGATAAGCAGTTTGGGATAGTCTTTCATTAGAACCTCATTGCTTGTGTGGTTTTGTTTTTTTAATTTTGGAATATTATAGAACTGAATCACCAAAAGATAATTTTATTAGTTATTTCTAATTGAGAACATTTCACCATTCACTAGCCCATCCTCTTATTTATTCATCAATATCGCCTTTCTTTTCCTGTATCTGTTGATTGAAATTCCTGCCTTTGTTTTCTTTTTTCTAAACATTTTCTTTTCTTGTTACCTCCAAATGGGTATTTTTCAAATTCTCATGGTTCTGGATACCCTGAAACCAAAAGATTAATGAAGTTCTGGATTTTTCATCCTTATTCTATTTTTAAAAGACCTACAGCAATTAAAAATATGAAGTTAAGGTTAATTATAATTTATATGACAAATATTTCATCAACTTTTGCAATAAACGTACGCTTAGCTTTATCTCAATAAAGGTACCCATTTGGTAGAATCAGTGCTTTTTAAGGGAAAACACACAAGTTAAACTTGTAAGATGCTTTACTTAAATCAGTATCCAACTCTGCTCTTATTTCCTTGATTTGATCTGAAAACAGCTATTTCACAGTAGACTCCACCAAGAAAGCCCTCCCAGACAGGAGAAACTGGTGACATTTGTATTTATTTTATGATCCCAAGCCACCTCTTCAATTTTTGCAGAAGTATAAAAGGGAAAAACCATTTCTAATAGGAAAATTGTGGTTAAACTTTCTTTTTAGCCCAAAATGAGTATTTAAAGGACTTCTTTCTGTTTCTGACGGTGGCAACAAAGATTAAAAACAGAGATATGGACACAATAAGATGTCAATGGGCAGCAAATTAGCAACAAGCTAAGGGCAGCCCCTGAACACACTTGCTTATGCATACACCACAAAAAAGAAGGTGTGTTTCAATATCAATGAGAAGTAAGGTGGATAGAACCTAGAAAGCAGAGGAGTTTAGACTGATAAAAGCAGAATATAGGAAACCATTTAAATCTTGTGAGTATAACAGTAATAAGACAGAAGCAGTATTTTTAAATATGCAAAATAAAATAAAATTTTAAAAAGAAGTATGAGTCTGGTCCAAGTCTGTGAGATGAATTTGGGAGACTCAGTTAGGCAACCATATCATAATAAATTAATTATGACATGGTAAGGGCCTAAACTAGGCATCTTAATAGACTATGGTGAAAATGGAGAAGTAAGACTTACAAGTGAAAGGCATCCTTAAGGAAGAATTAACAGGAATTAGCAATATGGGAGAATAATAAAAGGGGATTAGATATTACACTTACTGTCATTGAAAATGTTCAAGCATAGACTAGAAAACCACTGGATGAAGAGTCCACCAAAAAGATACAAGCATCAACTGGGAGAACAAGGGAGACATGTCAGTTAAAGGGTCTCAGAGAGTCCTTCAATTAAATATTGTGAATTTATAAAATAGTTTTAAGAACTATCGCTAAATACAGGTGTTTATGAAAAATTAATAGTTTAAGAAAGAAATGGAAAATTTTATTTAAGCCAACCTGAGTATTATAACCCAGGAGACAGTCTTTCAGAGAGCTCTGGGAACTTCTGAAGTGGTAAAGCGGGAAGCCAGTGTATATGTGATTTTTGCCAAGTGGATACATGCATTCAAGCACACATCTTGGTGCAAGGTCACTGTTATTTGCAAGGAACGTACATCTTAGTTAATGGTTTTAGTGCTTTTCTAAGTATTGGGAAGACGCAAGTTCATAAAATTTTCTCCTGGAAATAGCTAACTATCTGAGGGCCAGTTCTGTCAGTTTTCCCAGAGCACAGAATGTCTCATTCTGATCTTCACCCTGAATTCCTTTCAGGGTGTATTGCAGGTCAGCAACAGCAGTGGCTAATGACTTGATTCTTGTAGAACTGGAAGTTGAGCAACATTCTCTATTTTACAGTCCCCTCCCTTTCAATCTTAATTTCAATCAAGCTTTGGGAGACATCTCATGACCAATTTGTCCCACTGTGCTAAGAATTCCCAGATCAGGGGAGGATTTCTTTGATAGGCCACTCCATGTGCTAGTCCTAGACTAAGCCCTATTACCAGTAGCCAAAAGCCTCTGGACTAGTCCGTTATGGTCCAGGAAATGGTTTCCTCTCATTTCTTCCTCCCATATCTAGAATTACACTATTACAATCACTGATCTTATAGAACTATGTATTTGATCAATAGTTTCAAGTTGCCTAATCATCGTTAATTTTATTTGAAACTCAGTCACACATTTGGTAATGCAATAAACATCAATCTTGTAAATTAGACAGAATACAAGTAATATAGCTAGTAACATTAATAAGGTCTAAAGTAAATATTTAAGCTAAGAACTTCTGTTAGGTGCAGCACAGTATTTCCCCAGGTCATCTGACCAGTCTGTTCTGCACCAATTGATATATTTTTTTTTTTTCCAATTGATATTTTTAAAGGAAATGACATATTGGCATTGTACATAAAATTCATCAAAGATGTCTGCCCATACAAGACGAGAGATGTGTCATCCTGACCCTTTATATGGTCGAGAAAAGAATATTATCTTCTGAGGAGTTACATGGCTGGTGCCAGAAGTAGAAAAATCGATCTTTAAGGTTGAGCATGTATTTCTGCCATTGGGGAGATCTGGTGAAGACACAAGGCAGGTGCACAATACACACTAGAGGGGAGGGAGGAGGCCAAAGGGCAAAGAAAATGGTTTATGTTTAAATTTTTCTTGTCTTGCCTTAAAATTTGGATTTTTATTTCATCATAGGCAGCTGAGAGAATAATTGTAGTGCTACTAACTAAAACAAGCAAGTTGGGTGGAAGGAAGGGAGAGCTCATTTGGTAGAAGAAAGAGGAAAGAGAAAGTGAATTGTAGAAGGAGATCTTGGGTTGAAGCAATGTGACAATAATAAAGGTAGAGACAGTGTCAAATGGTGGGTAGAACACAAGCATAAAGGCACTGGAGGAACCAAAGGGAATGAGGACAGAGGAAGAATCAATGGAGCTATCAGTTCAACACAGCTAATTGTAACCATAGAGAGTAGTTTTAAAAGGACAGGGGAAAGGAAAGCTAGGTGTCCAGGGATCTAAGAATTGTTGATAGGAAGGCAAGAGGACAGTTATTCCTTTGAGGAGTTTATAATGAACATAAAAAAGAATTTGAACTAAATTTTATTCCTACTTATAAGTCATTAAATGAATTCAATAAGTGTTTTAGTGCTTAAGTGACATCCTATTTAAAACTACTTTCATCAGCTTATCTCCATTCTACCCCTTATTTCTTTGGCCAAATTCTACCCGATCTTGAAAGTGTTCTTAGACTCTTTTCTTTATGCCCTCACACTTAGCTTAGAGCAGAGACCTCTTTTATATATTCACAGTGTACATGGGCGTAATTAAAATGGTTATTAATTTTCTTTGAATTTATCTGTTTAAAAATCTCTCCCACTATATTGTAAGCTCACTATATTTACATCTCCAAATACAATGCATGTTATTTGATACTTAGTAAATATTCACAGATGACTGAAGATGCTTCTTTATTGTTCTTGAATTCCAAATAGCAATTAAGTGTTGGCTGTGCTTTTATTTTTCCCGAGATACTCTCTACATTTAGACCAGCAATTCAGGTGACTGTAGTTTGGGCTTCTTTGCAGGCCTTCACTTCCCAGTTTGTAAGTTTTGAAGCTCTCAAGTCTTGGTCCAAGGTCCTTTTCCCTTTCTTTTTATACTTTATTCCACTGCTTAAATTCAATCTGTACGGTGATTACTACCAATTCATGTAAACATTTATTCAGTAACTATGTTTTGAGTGTCTATAGTGTGCAGAACATGGTTTCAGACACTGGAGATACAGCAGAAAACAAAATGGGCAAAAACTTTTGCCCTATGCAGCTTGCATTTTGGGGAGAGAGAAAGACAATAAGCAATATAAATAAAATGTAATACATGTTTAGTGGTGTTTAATGCTGTAGAAAAACAGGAGTATACAGAATGCTCAGGTGGTGGGAATGTTTTGTATTTTAAGGAAAATAGTCAGAAAGACTCTCAATAAGATGACATTGAGTAGAGACCTGAAAGAAGCGAAGGAATGAGACATGAGGAAACTAGAAGAATAGCATCCCTGGTAGAGGGAACAGTAAATGCAAAGACCTTCAGGTGAAAACATGTCTGACCTTTGTTTAAGGAACAATGAAGTGACCAATATGGCCAGAGCAAAGTGAGCCAGGGAGAAAAGAGTGTGAAATGAGATTAGAGAAGTGGAGGATAGTGATAGTATATGGAAGAAAAAACCAGATGAACATCAAATTATTATGCAGATCTTGTATGCCACTGAAATGGTGAGTGAGATAGGATGCCACTGGATCACATTGAGCTAAGTAATGACATAGCTCCCTATGTTTTAATAGGGTCTGTCTGAACAGGGGGTTGAAAATAAACTGAGGGAAGCTAGCTGTGGAATGTGGGAGATGTTTAGGTGGCTACTGCTGTAATCTAAGCAGTAAATGATCTGACCAGTAGCAATAGAGGTAATGAGAAGTGATCAGGTTCTGGAGATATACACACACACATACATACATAAGAGTATGCGTGTACATTCATTTATATTTAATTTTTCATTTTGAAATAATTTTAGGCTTACAAAAAATAGAACAAAGAGTTTCCATACGTTCAACTCCCCTAATTTAATAACTTATATAAATATCCTATAATTATCAAACCAGAACATCAACATTATATAAATACTGCAAATATTCTATTAAAAAATAAGGCAGAATTTTTAAAAGAACATAAAACTTCAATAAAATTTTTAAAGTGTCTACATACTTTGGTTATCTAATATTAAAATATAGAGGTAGAAATTATATATTTGTAAGACATAAATGAAAGAAAACTATTAACTCTAACTTAAAGCAATTGTCAAAACTATCGCATTTTCTTCCCAAATAGCAACTTTGACTCCAGTCTGACTTCAATTCATTCCACACATCAGTGTCAGAGCACCAGAACAGCTGTCAAATTAGCCTCAAATTCTTTTTATATCATTAAGATTTTGGAAATATTTATTTGAGTGTTTGGTTAAAAAAATATTTAGTGAACACATAAAATCAAAATACTAATAGTGTACTGTGTTATATACATGTGCATTTTTCTAAAAGAATACTTGGTGCTGGGAAAACTGGACAACTACAAGTAAAAGAATGAAATTAGTGCTTCCCTGGTGGCGCAGTGGTTGAGAGTCTGCCTGCTGATGCAGGGGACACGGGTTTGTGCCCCAGTCCGGGAAGATTCCACATGCCGTGGAGCAGCTGGGCCCGTGAGCCATGGCTGCTGAGCCTGCACGTCCGGAGCCTGTGCTCCGCAATGGGAGAGTCCACAAGAGTGAGAGGGCCACGTACAACAACAACGACAACAACAACAACAACAAAGAATGAAATTAGAACACTCCCTAACACCATACACAAAAATAAACTCAAAATGGATTAAAGACCTAAGTGTAAGGCCAGACACTATAAAACTCTTAGAGGAAAACATAGGCAGAACACTCTATGACATAAATCACAGCAAGATACTTTTTGACCCACCTCCTAGAAAAATGGAAATAAAACCAAAAATAAGCAAATGGAGCCTAGTGAAACAAAAGCTTTTGCACAGCAAAAGAAACCATAAACAAGATGAAAAGACAACCCTCAGAATGGGAGAAAATATTTGCAAACAAAGCAACTGACAAAGGATTAATCTCCAAAATATACAAACAGCTCATGCAGCTCAATATCAAAAAAACAAACACCTCAATCAAAAAATGGGCAGAAGACCTAAATAGACATTTCTCCAAAGAAGACATACAGATTGCCAACAAACACATGACAGGATGCTCAACATCGCTAATCATTAGAGAAATGCAAATCAAAACTCCAATGAGGTTATCACCTCACACTGGTCAGAATGGCCATCAACAAAAAATCCACAAACAACAAATGCTGGAGAGGGTGTGGAGAAAAGGGAACCCTCTTGCCCTGTTGGTGGGAGGGTAAATTGATACAGCCACTATGGAGAACAGTATGGAGATTCCTTAAAAAACTAAAAATAGAACTGCCGTATGAGCCAGCAATCCCACTACTGAGCATATACCCTGAGAAAACCAGAATTCAAAAAGAGTCATGTGGCACAATGTTCACTGCAGCACTATTTACAATAGCTGGGACATGGAAGCAACCTAAATATCCATTGACAGATGAATGGATAAAGAAGATGTGGCACATATATACAATGGAATATTAGCCATAAAAAGAAACAAAATTGAGTTATTTGCAGTGAGGTGGATGGACCTAGAGTCTGTCATACAGAGTGAAGTAAGTCAGAAAGAGAAAAACAAATACCGTATGCTAACACATCTATATGGAATCTAAAGTAAAAAACAGGTTCTGAAGAACCTAGGGGCAGGACAGGAATAAAGTCGCAGACGTAGAAAATGGACTTGAGGACACGGGGATGGGGAAGTGTAAGCTGGGACGAAGTGAGAGAGTGGCATGGACATATATACACTACCAAACGTAAAATAGCTAGTGGGAAGAAGCCGCATAGCACAAGGAGATCAGCTCGGTGCTTTGTGTCCACCTAGAGGGGTGGGATAGGAAGGGTGGGAGGCAGACGCAAGAGGGAGGGGATATGGGGATATATGTATACGTATAGCTGACTCACTTTGTTATACAGCAGAAACTAATACACCATTGTAAAGCAATTATATTCCAATAATGATGTTAAAAATAAATAAATAAAAGAGTACTCCCCAAAACAATCAGTTTTTACTACTTCTATGAACCTGATAAGGATTCCACAGAATAGTGTGGTTTCCAAATTAAAATCAAAGAATAGTTTTATATGTATGTTTCTAAGACACACTATTTGCCATCTCCATACCTGAGATTTCCCTGCCCTTTTCAGAGTTCTCTACCCTCTTAACCATTTAAGCCTCCTTGTTTAAACTTCCACTTGATCATATCCATAATCCTTGTTCTCTATCAAATCTATTTCTTCTTGATGTATTCTGTTCTTTCTTTACTATTTGGCTGAAAACTCTACTCACTTGACTGTAATATCCAGCAAAGCATGGGCCATGTGTCTTGTTCACTCTTCTGCGACCAATGTCTACTATGGTGCAATAGCACAAAATAGATGCTCAATAAGTATTTACTCAACAAAAGGATAAATGAATGCCACTTTCTTCAAGCCCAAACATTAACTAACACAAATTTTACTTACGGAAAAGCTGCTCTCCATGGAACATAGCTTTATCAATTAAGTTGTAGCACCTTTTACTGCATGTACAGGGTATGTAGATGTGCCCATGGGTTTTATTTTAATACTGCTATTTTGTAATTTGAGAAACAGCTCAGGAAAATACAAAAGAATAGGTGGAAATTCTCATTATGCCAAATATCTCTCATATCCTGAACTGGGAGTTTAGACTCAGAAGCAAATGCTAGATATAAATAAAATTTTATGGGTCTACATAGAAAAAAGCACTCATATGTGTACCATAATGCATTAGTACTTTTTGATGCTTCTCACAACAAAAAATACTCATTAATGCATATTTGATGCTTTTATTTGGTAACACATAACAATATTGTCTAATTATTTAAAACTTATTTTAATTTTAATTTCTTAGTTAATCTAAATACCAATTTTTTTTTTAACTGGTGGGTGGAGTGCTTTAAAAATGTCATGTTTCTACAAGCCCAGGCTCTGCACCTCCCATGTGGGACTCCAAGCCTGAGGTGAGGCCAAGGCCAGGACAGCAGTACCAAGGCCATGTGCATGAGACCCCTGCTGCTATCACCATAGTTGTGGTATCCAACATGCATCAGATGCTGGAGGACATGGACTTTGAGAGAAGAATCCAGTTGATAACCTTGAATGACAGTAGCCACAATGCTCCATGTCATCCCAGCCATAATTGGCACTATGCTATATGCTAGAGAGTGGAGCCAAGTGGTATGCCCAAACACACTGGAGTGCAACTGTCTCCACTGGGCCAACTGCTGTGGGCACACTGAAGTGGCACAACTTCTGCTTTACCATGGACTAACCTCTGGGCAGCATGCAGTTGCTGTGAATTGTCAAGAGAATTTTCATTCCCTCTTTTGAAGCTCAGCCCAGCTCTGAAGTTTGTTTGGGATGAAAAAGCGACTTACTGCCCAGTTATAGTGACTGTTATCAACTGAATATTTGTGTCCCCCTCCAATTTATATTTTAAGTCCTAGCCCCCAGTATGATAGTATTCAGAGATGGGACCTTTAGAAGATATTTAGGTTTACATGAGGTCACGAAGTTAGGACCCCCATGATAGGATTAGTGACCTTATAAAAAAGACACCAGAAAGCATGCTTTCTTTCTCTCCCAATGTGCACAAAGAAGAGATCATGTGAGCATGCAAGAAGGCAGCCATATGGAATCCAGGAAGAGAGTTCTCACTAGGCACCTAAGTCAGCCAGCATCTTGAACTTGGACTTCCCAAACTCCAGAACTGTGAGAAATAAATTGCTGTTGTTTAAGCCTCCCAGTCTGTGGCATTTTGTTATGGCAGCTGAGCTAAGAAAGTGACTGTTAGGACCTGCTTGCCTACTGGATTGCCACTCTCCCTTCTCACACTGCCTTTCAATGGTGCTCACCCGGATGTCCATGCCCCACCCCACTGTCAGCTTCCAAATGCAGGGTAGAAAACTAAAGCTGAGAAAGAGTTGATCAGATTATCTACTCCTATTTTTTAAGAGGCCACAATAGAGGTAAGAGGCAGATCTTGGGGAATGTGAAGTACAAGTGCTCAAGCCTGGACAGATGACCACATTCCAGGTTATTCCTGTGAAGATGTCTACTCATATGGGAAGAAAAAGGGAGAACCATCTCTCATTCTGTAGACAAAAATAAATTTCTAGGGTAATAAATACCCACATAGAAAAACCAAAAGTATGTAGATATTAAATGAAAATGTAAAACATATGAAGTAAATCAAAAGCCATGAAGAAAAACCTTGACAAACTTGAGTACATAAAAGTTTTAAACTACAACAAAAAAGACAACTTAAACAAATTTTAAAAATAAGTAACAACTAAAGAAAAATACTACTCTATATTACAAAGGATTAGTATCCAGATTATGTTATATAAAGTTCCTATAAATCATTATAAAAACACACACACAAAATTTACAAATGAGCGAAGGATATGAACTGACCCTTCAGATGAAATAATACCAAAAAAAACCCCAAAACCCCAAACAGACAAAAACAACAACAGAAACACTACCAACAAAAACAAAAAGAACCACACACACAAAAAGATGCTCACCCTTACTAATAATTAGGAAAATGCAAACTAAAACAATAAGCCAATAGCATTTTTTAGCCTTCAGTTCATTAATAATAATGGCATTCTGATGGAATATCAAGTGCCAGCAAAGGTTTGGTGCTCTTATAGACTTCTTACAATGTACCAAGCTCTTGTTCTAGTACTTTACATATATCAACTCATTTAATTCTCATAAAAACCTTGTGGGCAGGTGTCATATTGTCATTTGCATTTTACAGTTGAACTGAGGGACTGGTTTAGTGACTTATACCAAGATATCAAGGTTAGTAGGTGACTCTCAAGTCAACACTTTTAACCATTAGACTATACTGCCCATAAATTGATAGCAATCTCTCTGGATGGCATTTTGACTGTAATGAAAAATTTTTAAAGGATACACGAACTGCTGGGTCTTGAGTAGTCAGGGATCTGGAATTAAAAGACTTAGGTTGGAATCTGAACTCCACTAATTACTATACAAGTCAGTTTACATCTCTGGGTCCCAGAATTTTCATCGTTCAAATGGTTATATAACTTTCCCTAGGTAAGCATGTTGTGAGAATTAAAATACATAATGTATATTAAAATATTTTTCAAACTGAAAACACTGTAAGATAGTCTCATCATTTTACTGAATTTTTGTTCTTTAAGGAAGCATCTCTTCTTTGTGTTTGAGTTTACTGAATAAAAATATTTTCATGGAAAATTAGTAGTCTTTCTCAATTCTATGATCCCTGTAGTTAATTTTATTTTTTAAATTTTGGAGCTGCTAATCATTATTTGTTCAAAACTAAATACTAGCATAAGAATTCACTGGGAACAGGAAGTGGCAGACAACAGGGAAAGAGACTCACAATGTTTTCCCTTCAGAATTTATTATTTCCTTGGGGTTACTGAACATGCACAAAGGCAAGAACATTAACAAAATAGTATAGCAACATGTAACAAAGTTAACATTAAAATATGCAAACTAAAGACAAAATTATAATAAAGTTCTTGAAAGCAGAAGGATATTTGGTGTCAGTTAAGACCTAATTCATAATTCTGGCTCTCTTTAGTTTCATTAAAACAGAAAACACATCACCTACAAGGAAGGGTTATCTTGAAGATTAAATTAATGTAAGTAAAATGCTTATTATACACAGTGTCATGCATAAAAGTAAGTGCCTGTGCTATTATTTCTAGCTGCGAAGAGTAGTCAGAAATAAAAGTAGAAAAATGAGCACTCTTCAGAAAATCAAACAGTGATTCAGTAAAATGTACTGTCAGAAAAGATTTTCTAGAAGAAATGTGCTTAAAACATGCTGTAAGACAGAAAAAATAGAAATGATATTTTTCAAAATACTACTCTCTTTTAGAATGGGAATCTTTACATGTTGGGACAAATGAAGCTGAGAATGTGGTGACAGCACCAGTAGCCAAAATTTAAATGTGAAAATAGGAATTTTGATGAATAATATATGAAAATAAAATTGTACTGCTCCAGCTATCCATTTACATCTAGATGCCAGTGCATAAGCTGTTATAATTTGTCACACTTTCAAAAAAAGGATGGCAGCCTCTCTGATTTTAAAAAAAAATCAGGACTTCCCTGGTGGCGCAGGGGTTAAAAATCCTCCTGCCAATTCAGGGGACACGGGTTCGAGCCCTGATCCGGGAAGATCCCACATGCCACAGAGGAACTAAGCCTGTGCGCGACAACTACTGAGCCTGCGAGTCACAACTACTGAAGCCCGCGCGTCTACAGCCGGTGCTCTGCAACAAGAGAAGCCACTGCAATGAGAAGCCTGCACACGGCATTGAAGAATAGCCCCTGCTCACCGCAACTAGAGAAAGCCTGCACGCAGCAACTAAGACCCAATGCAGACAAAAAAACCCCAAACAAACCAGGTTTTAGAGAAAAAAGACAACACTGATGCCTTCCACTATTAAACTGAAGTATTTGTATCTAAAGGTGAGGAAGTGAGCAAAACTTCAGAGGAAACAAATTCAAAGTTGCCTATTATTTTTTTGAATTCATTGACTTTTTAGCAGTTTTAGGTTTACAGGAAAACTGAGTGGAAAGTACAGAGTTCCCACACACCTCCTCAACCCTCCCCAGATTCCTCTATCTTGCGATAGTGGGGCACATTTGTTACAATCAATGAGTCAGTATGGATACATTGTTATTAACTAAAGTCCAGAGTTTATATTAGGATTCATTCTCTGTATTGTACATTCTATGCGTTTTGATAAATGTATAATGATGTGTATCCACATTATAGTATACAGAGTAGTCTATCTGCCTTAAAAATCCCTGCACTCCACGTATTCATCTTCCCCTTCTTTCCCCTATATAAGCCCCTGGCAATGACGAGTCTTTTACAACTGTCTCCATATTTTTGCCTTTTCCATAAAGTTGCCTTTTTTAAAGCAAAACATTTATGTCACACCTTGGCTGAGAAACCTATAAAATCAGCTACAAGAAACACTGAACTACTGGAAAATTACTTTATGAATAACAAAGGTAGATGTCACTTAACATCAATATCATCACAAAGAACAAGGATATATAGTTGAATGGAATCATGGATGTGGAGAATATTGAGTGAAATTACTTATGTGCAGAATAAAAAGCAAATATTGACATCTGTGTTGCACATATATGAGGGAGAAGGACTTGATAATTTTATTTTGTTACAGAAAATCTATGCCATTAGTGGAAAGATTTTCCTTTTGTTGTGGAAAGTGTCCTTCAACATCTTTATGATACAGGAGGTTTACCAGTGAAATAGAATGGTCAGTTTAGAACAGACATTTTTTTCTAATTTGAAATCTCAGACACACAATTTTTCCCATTTTCAATGCCTTGGTTGACTCCCTTCAATTATTTATGTACGTGTCCATTTCTCCTACTAGATTACAGATTATCTTTGAAGGGTTTATTGATTTTTACATTTCCCAGTGCTTAATATGCTAGTAAGTGGACAACAGATGTCTGCTAAATAAACTTTTATGGATAAAACGTATTAAAAATCTCCTTTTGCTCCCTTAACCTCTCATATATTCTCGATAAAACTGATCCACTTCTTTGTAAACATTAATTTTTTAAAAATCAAGACTTTTTCAAGATATTTTAAATAATAAATTTAAAATATATTCATGGTAAAAAAAGAAAAAATATACATAAAACAATATAAAGGAAAACAATACTCCTTCCTCATCATCTCATGATTTCCATTTCCAAGGTTATCTGATTTGTGCTTGGCCTTTCAGAAACTTGCTATGCATGTATACTTCTATTAATGTGTGAATGCATATATATTTAACAAGAAGTTAAATAGGAGCTCTAGTTACTAAGGCTCTAATGCTGATAACCATAGGTGAAAAGTATAAGCACTCCTTTGATCCAAAGAGATGTGCTATGCAGATTATGCTAAGATAGCTCTGTGGCCATCTCCCATTTCCAGCCTATATATGAGAAGGCTAGAGAAATTGGAAAGTGAGACTTTCTTTTAAGATCATTATTATTGTGTATACTTCTCCCTCATAACAACCCAAATAAGAATAGCATCAAGAAATGTATTTATTCAGAATAAGAATGTCTGCTAGGAGGGGGACCTACATGTTATGTAGTCTTTTTTCCCTTTCCTTCCCACTCTGCCTGTCTAGATGCTTACTGAGCTGCAGAAACTTGCTGAACAAGTGTTGCAAGGCAGGAGTGGAACTTGGTGACAGAATATAGGAGAAGTCAACTGATGTCCACTGGAATTAATGTAGACAGAGACAAGTGCTTAGCTCTTACCTAGAACAATCCAATGAAAAGGATTTCTGCTTCTAGCTGTGCAGTATACTAGAGATTCAGTGAACCCCTTGTGAAGCAATACATCAAACATTCTGGATAAAAACATATAGATAAAATACCAAAGACATGATGCACGAAAGAAATTATTGAGAAGCTGGAATTCATTAAAATTAAAAACTTCTGCTCTGCAAAAGACAGTGTAAAGAGAATGATCAGACAAGCCACAGACTAGGAGAAAATATTTGCAAAAGACACATCTGATAAAATACTGTTATCCAAAATATACAAAGGACCCTTAAAACTCAATGATAAGAAAACAAACAACCCAATTAAATATGGGCCAAAGATCTTTAACAGGCACATCACCAAAGAAGATATACAGGTGACAAATAAACATGTGAAAAAATGCTTCACATCAATGTTATCAGGGTAATGCAAATTAAAACGAGATACGACTACATAATTCTTAGAATGCCAAAATCCAGAACACTGACAACACCAAATGCTAATGAGGATGTGGAGCAGCAGGAACTCTTGTACATTGCTCATGGGAATGCAAAGTGGTACAGACACTTCAGAAGACAGCTTGATTTTTTTTACAAAACAATACTCTTACCATGCAATCCAGCAGTTATGCTCCTGGGTATTTAACTAAAAGAACTGAAAACTTATGTGCACACAAATATCTGCATGCAGATGTTTATAGCAGCTTTGTTCATAATTGCCAAAACTTGGAAACAACTAAGATGTCTTTCAGTAGGTGTATGCATAAATAACTGTGGTATATCCAGATGACAGAATATTATTCAGTGTAAAAAGAGGTGAGCTATCAAGCCATGAAAAGTGATGGAGGAAACTTAAATTCATATCACTAAATACAAGAAGCCAATTTGAAAAGGCTGCATACTCTATGATTTCAACTATGTGACATTCTGGAAAAGGCAACAGTATGGAGATGGTGAAAAGATCAGTGGTATGCATGTGTGTGGTGAGGGGGTGGAAGATGGAGAAGGAGGATGAACAGGAGAAACACAGAGAATTTTACGGCAGTGAATTTGTTCTGTATGATACTATAATGATGGATATACGTCATTGCACTTTTTATATGTTAGAGATTATATATTTTACATTATATGTTTGTTCAAACCCATAGAATGTACAACACCAAGAGTGAACCCTAATGTAAATCATGGACCTTAGGAGATTATGATGTGTAGGTTCATCAACTGTAACAAATGTACCACTCTGGTGGAGACTATGCACATATGGAGGCAGGGAGTATATGGGAAATCTCTGTACCTTCCTCTTAATTTACTTGTGAATCTAAAAGTGCTCTAAAAAATAGTATTTTTTAATAAAACATATATAAAATAGAATATTTAAATGCATGACTGAGTTGAGGCCAGAAACAACAAAGAGGTATAAATCTATGGCAGTAAAAGAGAACTGGAGATGGCATTTGACCTGGCACTATCTACCTATCAATGTGGACAGAAGCTGGGTTTTAATAAATCACCTGGGTCATGAACAAGAGACAAAGTCTGGGGTTTGAGTGTGTATAGTGAGATATCAGAGAGAAGAAAACTCGCATGAGACCAAGATCTGCAAAGAGTGATACCCTCACTGAGTAAACTGGGGAAAACCCCACCACACAACATAAGATTGTGACCATATGACCATGTTTTGATTTTGGATCTAGATAGAAGAGAAAAAAATATACCTACCCTGAAATTTCCTAATCATAAGCCTGAGATCTACCTGTATGGCCCATAAAACTCCAAGTCAAAAATTTAGAGTCAGATATGCAAGGATTGCAGTTACAGAAATTATGAGAAACAGAATACAAAATAACTATGCTTATACTTCAATAGCTATGATATACTTCAAGAAATAGTAAATGGAAATGAAAATTAGAGGACATAAAAGAAGATTATTGAAACTGGCTAATCAGATTTGAAAATGAACCAAATAGAGGCTCTAGAAATCTGACTATTAATAATTAAAATTAAAACCTCAATAGATCAGTAAATTATACCTAGCTGAAGAAAGGATGGACCTTGAAAATAAATCTAAAAAAAGAATACAACTATAGTACAGACAGACAAAGAATGAAATAAAGTTAAAGAGATCTTAAAAGCTATGAAGGGGCTTCCCTGGTGGCTCAGTGGTTGAGAGTCCACCTGCCGATGCAGGGGACACGGGTTCGTGCCCTGGTCCGGGAAGATCCCACATGCTGTGGAGCGGCTGGTCCCGTGACCCATGGCCACTGAGCCTGCGCGTCCAGAGCCTGTGCTCCGCAACGGGAGAGGCCACAACAGTGAGAGACCCACGTGCCACAAAAAAAAAAAAAAAAAAAAGGCTATGAAGGATAAAGTGAAAAGACCTTTTATATTCTTCATTCTAGGGCCCAGAATGATTAAAGAGAATGAGAAAGTTATGGATTGACTTTTATTTATCTTGCTTATGATCTTTTGCCTCCCTGAATCTGTATGTCTTTCAATAATTCATGAAAATGATCAGTTTTTCATCTTTTTAAATATTGCCTATGTTGGTAGTAAATTTTTTCAGGTTTTATTTGCTTAAAATATTTTTATTTTCCTTCCTAAAAGAGAGTTTCACCGAGATACAGAATTTTAAATTTGCTAGTTATTTCTTCTCAACATTTTGAAAATGCCATTTCAATATCTTTTGGTACCTAGTATTGTTCTTGGAGCAGCTGTCAACCTAATGGTTATTCCATTGTAGGTTTGATGGATTTTCTTTTCTCTACTTTTTTTTTTTTTAAAGATAGTTGAAATACAACTTTATTCTGATTCTAAACAAAAAGGAATGGAAACGACAGTAACAAACAAGATTCCACCACTGAATATTATGATGTGACTGTAGCAGTCTTATACTTGAAATTCAAGGAGGAAACCACTGTGTTCCAAAACAGCTAAATATGCAGGTCCAAAAAATGAAGGTATTTTTTTAACTGCCACATTCACTCTGAAGCCCATTCATCTCCTTCAGCATCCCAAAGATTAAACACATGTTCTGCTTAACTATGTAACAAAGTGGCAAACACGCTGCACTACTGACATCACAGGACAGTTGCCTATAAAACTAGACTTCTGACGCTGGGATCCAGCTTCACTTTCTCACAAGTCATCATCTTCATCCGGGAGAGCAGTTGTCTGAGCAACCTCTAGATTATGCTCGTACTGCGCTGCCGTGGCTGGGTCCATGACTGCCTCTGGCGGGGTGAGAGCAGACATGGCGACGAACTCCAAGTTAGGGTCTCCGATCAGATTTCTAGCAAGCCAGAGGAAGGGCTTTTCAAAGTTGTAGTTACTTTTGGCAGAAATGTCATAGTACTGAAGATTATTCTTTCAGTGGAAGACAATTGACTTTACCTTAACTTTTCTGTCCTTAATATCCATTTGATTTCTACACAACACAATGGGGATGTTCTCACATAGTAGTACCAGATCTCTGTGCCAGTTAGGCACGTTCTTGTAAGTAACTCTTGATGTTACATCAAACATTCATAACGGCACACTGAGCTTGGATATAATAGCCATCTCCCAGTCCAACAAATTTCTTCTGACCAGCTGTATCCCAAACATTGAACTTAATAAGTCCTCTGTTGTTATGGAACACAAAGGGGTGGACCCCAACATCCAAGGTAGCTACATACTTCTTCTCAAATTCACCAGTCAGATGACGTTTCAGGACTGTAGTTTTTCCAGTACCACCATCATCAACCAATACAAGCTTAAACTGAACTTGGGGTTCTCCTTGGGCTGCTATCGTGATGTTACTTCCAGAAGCGTCTCCACCCCCGTCTATCTTTCCTCTACTTTTAATATCATCTGTTTGGGGTGCTACAGAAACTCAATAAAGAAACTTGAGGGAGGGAAATAATCCCAGAAATGTATGAGATGCAAGAGGAATGATGAGCAAAGAAAAAAAAGTAAACATAAAGCTAAAGAAATAATAAAATGTGTAATTATTGGCATTTCAAAAAACAAAGATAGAGAAATTCTTATGCCACATTCTCTAATTACAATGCAATTAAGTTGAAAATAATAACATAAATATAATTAAAATAATTCCAAACTTTTAGAAATTAAAAAACACAGTTCTAATGGAAATTTAGAAATATTATAATTAAAGCAAAAAATATATAAATATTACTTGTCAGAACTTGTGAAGGTAAACTTATAGCCTTAAAGTCTTATTAAAATAAAGTTGAAAATTGATGAAATAACCATTTCAATAAGCATTTCTAATTTCAATAAGCATTTCAACAAATTTCTAATTTGTTAAGCATTTCTTAACAAATTAGAAAAAGAACAACATAATGAACTCAAAGTGAAAGAAAGGATATAATAAAGGAAAGAGCAGGCACAAATGAAAATAGAAAACAAGATAGAGAGTATAAACAAAAAAATTGGAATGGTTAATGCAATTGACAGACTCTAATCAAAAACATTAAACGTCACAACAAAAAGATTAGGAATGAATAAATGAACAAAATAAAAACACAGGAGGTATTTTAAGTATTCTAAAAACCTTATGGCAAAAATCTTGAAAAATATTTAAAATAGACAATGCTCTAGAAAAATAGAAATTACCAATCCAAAATAGAAATCTGTGTTGTTATAAAGCAAGAAATACATTTATATGCTCATGTAGCAATAAAAAAAATTGAATCACTAGATCAAAAGAGTATCATAAAGAAAACCCTAGGTCCAGATAATTTTATGAATCCCACCAATAATTTAAGAAACATATAATTTTGACCTTAATGTATTTTCAGAAAATATAAAAAGGGGAACATTCCCCAACTTTTTTAATAAAAATGGTATGCGCTTGATACCAAATTCAGACAAGAATACAAAACAAGGTAATTGTAGCCTGAATCTCCCTCCTGACTAAAGAATCAATTCTAAATGCACTTGAATTAAGCTCTCAAACATACTGTTAAGGTGATATATGAAGTTAGAGTTGGTTTAATTAGAGGAATAGAAAGTTTGTTCAGTAGTAGAATATCTAAGTGTCTGTATTAAAATTTTAATGTAGAAAACTTACTATTATTGCAATAGTTGCAGAAAAAAACATGGTATAACATTTAACAATTATTGATAAAAGCTCTTAGTAAAATAGAAATAGAAACTTTCTTAATTTTACAAAAGATATATCCACACATACGCACAAACACACAAAACATAGCAAGTATTCTACTTAACATCAGAAGCAAGAAAATGTGTCCATTAATGGTTCTTTTTTATCTTCCAGTTTTGTTGAGATATAATTGATATACAGTACTGTATAAGTTTAAAATATAATGATTTGACTTACACCATAAAATGATTATCACATTCAATAAGTTTAGTGAACATCTCATATAGATACAAAATTAAAGAAAAAGAAAAAAAGTTTTCTTTTGATTAGAACTCTTAGGATTTACTCTCTTAAAAACTTTCATATCTAACATACATCAGTGTTAATTATATTTATCTTTTTGTAAATTACATCCCTAATACTTATTTATCTCATGACTGGAAGTTTGTACCTTTTGACTGATTTCATTCAATCAGTTCACCCTCCTCTCACCTCTCATGACTGGTAACCACAAATATGATCTCTTTTCCCATCAGTTTGTTTGTTTATTTTTGAAGTAGAATTGACCTACAACACTGTGTTAGTTCCTGGTACACAGCATAGTGATTTGGTACTTCCATACATTTCAAAATAATCACCATGATAAGTCTAGTTAGGATGTGTCAGCATACAAACCCATTACATAGTTATTGACTATATTCATCACACTGTACATTTCATACCTGTGACTCATTTATTTTGCAACTAGAAGTTTGTACCTCTTAATCTCCCTCACCTATTTCTTTCCTCTCCCCATCCCTCTCTCCTCAGGCAACCACCTGTTTTTTCTCTGTGTCTATAATTCTGTTTCTGCTTTGTTATGTTTGTTCATTTGTTTTATTTTTTAGATTCCACATATAAGTGAAATCATACAGAATTTGTCTTTGTCTGATTTATTTCATTTAGTGTAATGCCCTCTATGTTCATTCATGTTATCACAAATGGCAAAAATTCATTCTTTGTATGGCTCAGTAATATTCCATTGTATATATGTATATCACCTCTTCTATGTCCATTCATCTATCAATAAACACATAGAGTGATTTCATATTGTCTATTCTAAATGGTGCTGCAATGAACACAATGGTGCATATAACTTTTGGAACTAGTGTTTTTGTTTTCTTTGGACAAATACGCAGGAATGGAATTGCTGAATCATGTGATAGTTCTATTCTTAATTTTTTGAGGAATATCCACTATGTTTTCCATAGTGGCTGCACCAATTTACATTACAACCAACAGTGCAGAAGTGTTCCCTTTTATCTACATCTTCATCAACAGTTGTTACTTAGTGTCTTTTTGATTATAGCTATTCTGACAGGTGTGAGGTAGTATCTCATTATGGTTTTGACTTGCATTTCCCTGATAATTAGTGATGTTGAGCATCTTTCTTTGTGCCCGTTGGCCATCTGTATGTCTTTTTAAAAAATTTATTTATTTGGCTGTGCTGGTCTTAGTTGCAACACTTGGAGTCTTCATTGTGGCATGTGCGATCTTCGTTGCAGCATGCAGGATATAGTTCCCAGACCAGGGATCGAACCCAGGTCCCCTGCATTGGGAGCAAGGAATCTTAACTGCTGGACCACCAAGGAAGTCCCCATCTGTATGTCTTCTTTAGAAAAATTTCTGCTCAGATCCTCTGTCCATTTTCTAATGAGGTTTTTGTTTTTTTTTTATGTTTAGTTGTATGAGTTCTTTTTATATTTATGGCATTAACCCCTTATCAGATATGTCATTTGCAAATATCTCCTCCCATTCTGTAGGCAACATTTTCATTTTGTTGGTGATTTCCTTTTCTGTGCAAAAGCTTTTTAGTTTGTTGTAGCTCCATTTGGGTTTTTTTTTTTTTTTTTTTTTTTTTTGCTTTTGTTTTCCTTGCCTGAAGAGACATATCCAAAAATATATTACTAAGACTGATGTCAAAGAGAATACTGCCTATGTTTTCTTCTAGGAGTTTTACAGTTTCAGATCTTCCATTTAAGTCTTTAATCCATTTTGAATTTGTTTTTGTGCATGGTGTGAGAGAGTAGTCCCATTTGATTATTTTGGATGTAGCGCTCCAATTGTCCCAACACTGTTTATTGAAGAGGCTGTCTTTATCCCATTGTATATTCTTGCCTCCTTTGTGTATAAATGTGGGTTCATTTCTGGGCTCTCTATTCTGTTCCATTGATCTATGTGTCTTGTGTTTGTGCAAGTAATGTACTGTTTTGATTACTGTAGCTGTGTAGTATAGTTTGAAATCAGTGAGCATGGCACCTCCACCTTTGTTCTGCTTTCTCAAGATTGTTTTGGCTATTTGGGGTTTTTTGTGTTTCCATACAAATTTTAGAATTATTTGTTCTAGTTCTGTGAAAAATACCATTGGTATTTTGATGGGGATTGCACTGACTGCAGATTGTCTTGAGTAGTGTGGTCATTTTAACAATATTAATTCTTCCAACCCATGAACAAAGTATATCTTTCCATCTGTTTGTGTCCTCTTCAATTTCTGTCAACAGCATCTCATAGTTTTCTGAGTACAGGTATTTTACTTTCTTAGTTAGATTTATTCTGAGGTATTTTATTATTTTTTTAAAATTGTAAATGGCCTTGTTTTCTTAATTTACCATTCTGATAGTTCATTCTTAGTGTATCAAAATGCAACAGATTTCTGTATATTAATTTTAGATCCTGCAAGTTTACTGAATTCATTGATCAGCTCTAGTTTGTTTGTTTTTTTTTTTTTTTTTTGGTGGCATCTTGAGGATTTTCTATGTATAATATCATGTCATCTGCAAACAGTGACAGTATTACTTCTTCCTTTCCAATTGGATTCCTTTTATTTCTTTTTCTTTTCTGATTGCTGTGGCTAGGACTTCCAATACTATGCTGAGTAAAAGTGGCAAGGGTGGGCATTCTTTCCTTTTTCCTGATCTGAGGGGAAATTCATTCATTTAACATAATGTCAGTTGTGGACTTATCATGTATGGCCTTTATAATGTATGGCCTTTATAATGTTAAGTTGTGTTCCATTATACCCAATTTGTTGAGTATTTTTAACAAATAGATGTTGAATTTTGTTAAAGGTTTTTCCACATCTATTGAGATGATCATATGTTTTTTATATTTCAATTTGTTAATGTAGTGTATTACATTGATTGATTTGTGGATATTGAACCATATTTGCATCCCTGAGATAAACCCTACTTGATCATGGTGTATGATCCTTTTAATGTATTGTCAAATTTGGTTTGCTAATATTTTGTTGAAGATTTTTGCATCTATATTCTTCAGTGATATTGGCCTGTAATTTTCTTTTTTTGTGATATCTTTCTCTGGTTTGGGCATCAAGGTGATGCTGGCCTTACAGAATGAGTTTGGAAGCATTCCCTGCTCTGCAATTTTTTTGAATAGTTTGAGAGGAAAAGGTGTCTATATTTTTTTAAAAATTTGCTAAAATTCACCTATGAAACCGTTTGTTCTTGGCCTTTTGGAGAATTTGTTTTATTATTAATTCAATTTCATTAGTGGTAATTTGTCTGTTCATATTTTCTATTTCTTCCTGGTTCAGTCTTGGAACACTGTACATTTCCAGGAATTTGTCCATTTTAGATTGTCCACTTAATCGGCATATATGATTATGGGCTGGGCTGGGCCAAGAGACTGCTGGCTGAGAAGTTTCAGGGATCCCAGGGTTATTGCTGGCTCACTGGTGGGCAGATCCAGATTCTGGTGTGGGTGACTGCATTGCTGGGGGTCCCAGATATATTGTTTGCCTGCTGGTGCATAGGGCTGGTTCCTGAGGCCAATGACTATGGTGTCCGTTGTGTCCCAAAGCTGGTGTTGGCCAGCTAGTGAGTGGGACTGAATACTGGAGTGGCTGGCTGAGAAGCTAGGGTGTCTCAGAGCTGGGAATGGACTGATGGTGGGTTGGCCTGGGGCTCCAGAGGGTCATGAGCCTTGTGTTGGCCTGCTCTTTGGTGGAGCTGAGTCCTGGCAGGTCCCATAGCTAGAGTAGTTTCATTGGTGGTTGCAACCCTGTTCCAAGGTCTCTTGCTGCAGGGTTCTGGGGGTTCTGGAGCTGGTGTCAGTCAGCAGGTGGATGAGGCTGGATTCTGCCATGGCTGACTGAGGGTCCCAAGGTGTCCCAGAGCTGGTGGGTCCTGGAGTTGGTGTCAGCCCACTGGTGGGCAGGGCTGAGGCCCAGGTATTCTGAGGGTTAGTGCCAGGTCACTGGTGGATGAGTATTGTCTTGGGGCTAGTGCCAGGCCACTGGTGTGCAGGGCTGGTTCTCAGGAGCTCTAGGCTAAGGGGTTCTTAAAGCACCAGGTCTGGTGGGTGGGGCTGAGGTGTCCGAGCACTCGTGCCCACAAGCTAGTGAAAGGGGCTGGCACTAATAAACTAGAGGGATGATTCCACAATGGCACTTGCCAGCACCAGTGTCCATGTGATAGAGCAAGCTTCCCAAAATAGCTGCTGCCTGTATCATTTTTGCCTCCTGCCTCTCCAGGAGGCTTTCCAAGATAAGCAGGTGGATCTGACCCAGACTCCTTTCAAATTACTGCTTCTGCCCTGGGTCCTGGAGTGTGTGAGATTTTATGTGTGTCCTTTAAGAGTCAAGTCTCTTATTTCCCACAGCCCTCTGGCTCTCCTGAAAATAAGCCCCACTGACCTTCAAAGCCAAATGTTCTGGGTATTCATCTTCCTGGTGCAGGACTCTAGGGCTGGGGAGCCCACTTTGGGGCTTGGACTCCTTGCTCTTTGGGTACAACCTCTGCAATTATAATTATCCTCCTGTTTGTGCATTGCCCACTTGGGCGTATTGGTCTTGACTACACCATATCTCCATACCTCCTACCCATCTCGTTGTGGTTCCTTTTATATATCTTTAGTTGTAGAAGGTCTTTTCTGCTGGTGTTCCAGTTTTTCTCATCAGTAGTTGCTCTACAAGTAGTTGAAATTTTGGTGTGCCCATGGGAGGGGTCTTCACACTCTACCATCTTCGCCACTCCCCCCAGTGGCTCTTCTTTTCAACACTGTCCTGAAGATCCTAGCAGCTGCAATCTGGCCAGAAAAAGAAATAAAATGTATCAAGGTTGACAAGAAAGAAAAAAAGCTGTCATTATTTGTAGCTGACTGCCAGTATTTTTTTTTTAATTTATTTTTATTTTTGTTTGACTGCCAGTATTGAGAACATAAAATAATCTATAGACAAATTATTAGTATTAACAAGACCGGCAGCTAGAAATCATCATTGAGAAGTCAGTCACATCTCTAAATACTAGTAACACATAAAATTTTATTAAGGAGAAAGAATGATTTGATTACAAACCTCAGAGAAAGACCCACAATTTGTAGACATTTTAAGTGGAGAAAGGACGAACTTTCCCATAAATGGCATTAGATAGATTGTGAATAAGAAAAAATATGAAACTGGACTCCAATTTCACAATATACTAAAAAATATAATAAATTCAGGCACATTTAAGATGTAAATATAAAAGGCAAAATTTTGAACATTTTGGAAGATAATATAGGAGACAGTATTCATGATCTCAGATAGGGAAGGATTTCTTAAATAGGACTAAAAAAAAGAAAAAAACACTAATCATAATGGTAAATATTGATAAGTTTGACTACATTATAATTAAGAACCTCTCTATCAAAGTACAGAATCAGTGAATCAACAATTATCTCAAAATAAAATATTAAAAATTTTGCTTAGTTAAATTCAAACACATTATAAAAAAAGTAAAGGTAAGCAAAAACCTGGGAAAAGTTACTTGCTTACATAAAATTGACAATTAGGATGCCACATTCCAATAATAGGAATACATAAGGTATCATTATTTATGTAGCAAAAGCCAGAAAATGGTAAATATAAAGATGATCTAAAGATATGAATGTCTTAAATAGTATCAATTTGGAAATATCTCAAATATCAATGGAGAGTAGAATAGATAAATTATGGTACACTAGAATGTTAAACAGAGAAATTTAAAAATGAACCCCTGCCTTCGGTATAACATGTAAATGTTTTAAAAAAAATGATGTCAAATAAAAAACTAAAAAGATGTAGTAGAGGAGCTTCCCCGGTGGCGCAGTGGTTGAGAGTCCGCCTGCCGATGCAGGGGACACGGGTTCGTGGCCCGGTCCGGGCAGATCCCACATGCCGCGGAGCAGCTGGGCCCGTGAGCCATGGCCGCTGGGCCTGTGCGTCCGGAGCCTGGCCTGTGCTCCGCAACGGGAGAGGCCACAACAGTGAGAGGCCCACGTATCACAAAAAAAAAAAAAAAAATACAGTAGAATACACACAGGTTTTATTTTATTTAACAAACATTTAAAAAATATAATTACCAGTGTTGGACCAGGTATTTGATGATTATTGATTCACTTAATTCTCTAAACAATTCAACAATGTAAACACTATTATTGGCTTCAGTTTAAAGATGCAGAAACTGAGGCATAGAAAGGTTAAGTAACTGCCCAATGGCACACATCTAGTAATAGGAATGGGCAATCTGGTTCCAGGGTCTAGAGTATGATTCCATTCACATAAACTTCAAAAGCAGGTACAGCTATACAGCATATTGTATGTGTGTGTGTGTGTGTGTGTGTGTGTGTGCATTTTTTAATGTTAAAAATAGATTAACAAAAAACAAAATACAGAGGTATTCAAAGAAATTGTCAATGTTCTCTTTCCTTTTCCCACCCTAGTTTTATTGAGATACAATTGACATACAGCACTGTTTAATATGTACAGCATAATAACTTGACTTACATGTATTATTAAATGATTACCACAGTAAGTTTGGTTAACACCCATCATCTCTTACATATACAAAAGAAAAAAAGAAAAGAACACAAATATTTTTTCCTTGTGATGAGAACTCTTAGCAACATTTTCTTTCTCAGGAGAGCATCTAGGAGGTGTGTATATGGCTGTCAATTTTATTATCACTATTACTTTTCTCTGAAGTGTACATATACATTATACATGGTATTTCTTGGTATGTTATATTTCTCAATTTTTAAAAAGGTTAAAAGAGAGGGGGGCTTCCCTGGTGGCCCAGTGGTTGAGAGTCCGCCTGCCGATGCAGGGGACACGGGTTCGTGCCCCGGTCCGGGAGGATCCCTCATGCCGCGGAGCGGCTGGGCCCATGAGCCATGGCCGCTGAGCCTGCGCGTCTGGAGCCTGTGCTCCGCAATGGGAGAGGCCACAACAGTGATAGGCCCGTGTACCGCAAAAAAAAAAAAAGAGAGAGGGGTTGACCCTGAACAGAGAGTCTCTGTAGTGGAAGAGAAACCTGTACTTTCAGAACTTTTCTGTGAGTTAAGCCTGTGCCGAAGAAGACTGAATCATCCTGAAAGAATCCTACCCAAGAGGACAGTCATGGAAGGCGAGGGAACCCCAACAGAAAGAGGATGAGTGGGTAGGATCTGAGAAACTGAGGTTTGTCTGAGGGAACATAGTATAAATGAGGGTGCTGGGCAGTGGGAATGGGGAGAGCTGTCCAGGGAGCTCACAAAAGCAGTCCAAGAAAGAAAAGCCAGCATCTGAACTTCTGCCAGATGATAATGGCATCACAGAAGCAGGAGCTAGAGGTAGTAGAGAGAGAAGGGATGAAAGGGTAGAAACAAGTTAGAAGAGTAAAGAATGAAGGGGGAGGAGGGAAGCTTTGAACTGGATAAGATTAAATTCTTAATATTAGATTGGACTGGACTTTATGACACTTACAAATGAGGCTTTTTGGTAATTCATGTTAATGACAGGGAAAAGTTAAAGGGCTCGGCCTGAGATAGTGTCCAAAATGGAAGACTTTACAGAACTTATTTGAGGTCTAGGGGGAAGAATAAGTAGTTTCCTGCTTGCACTTTACCAAGTTCAATAAACTAACAAATTCAGATTATACATAAATCTCTATTCCATTACCTTTTTAAAATAGGTTTACTGAGATATGATTTGAATAATTTAATATTCAATTTTTTAAAGTTTACAAATCAGTGATTTTTAATATATCTACAAGGTTGTAAAGCCATAATCACTAATTCCAGAATATTTTATTACTCCCAGAAAAGACACTATACAAATTATCAGTCATTCCCACTCCCACTATCCCCACAAGTGGCAACCACTAATCTACTTTCCATCTCTATGGATTTATCTATTCTGGACATTTCATATAAATGCAATCATGCAATATGTGGCCTTTTGTGTCTGGCTTCTTTTACTTAGCGAGGTGTTTTCAATGTTCATCTATGTTGTAGAAGATACATCATGTTCCATCCTTTTTATGGTTATATAAGTATTCCATTGTATGGCTATATCATATTTTGTTGTTGATAGACATTTCAGTTTCCACTTTTGGCTATTATGAATAATGCTGCTATGAAAAATTGTGTACAGGTTTTGTGTGAACAGCTACTTTCAATTCTCTTGGGTATATACCTAGGAGTGGAATTGCTGTAGCAGATGGTAAACTCTATGTTTAACATTTTGAGAAACAAACTGTTTTCCATGTGACTGCATAATCTTACAACCCCATCAGCAGTGTTTGAGAGTTCCAATTATCCACATCCTCACAAACACTTGTTGCCCATCTTTTATTTTACCCATTCTAATGGGGGTAAAAATAGTATCTCATTATAATTTTGATTTGCATTTCTCTGATGACTAATGATGTTGAACATCTTTTCATGTGCTAATTAGCCATTTGTATATCTTCTTTGGAGAAATGTCTGTTTAGAGCCTTTGCCCATTTTTAATTAGGTTTCTTTATAATTGAATTATGAGTTCTTTATATATTCTGGTTACAAATCCCTTATTATATAGATGATTTGCACATATTTTCTCCCATTCTGTGGGTTGTCTTTTTACTTTCTTTATGATGTCCTTTGAAACAAAAAATTTCTTGATTTTGATGAAGTTCTGTGTCTCTATTTTTTTCTTTTGTTGCTTGTGCTCTTGTCTCTACCTTTTTAAAAAAAAAATACAAGTGCAACCATAAGATACCCATAATTCCCAACCTGTTTTGTCTTAATAATAATTCTTGGGCATCTTTCCACATCTCTCTATCTCTGTCATCTCTATCTATCTATCTGTCTATAATATATATTTTTAATGGCTGCATATTATCTTACTTTACGGCAGTAAATAACAAGTTCTCTACTGATAGACTTTTAGGTTTTTACAACTTATTGCTGTTATAGTGCCACAGCAAACATTCCTGAAAATGTATATATCTTTATATATATGTGTGTACACACAGTATGTTTCTAATTGTAGGAGTGTTGGCTTAAAGAGTGTTTGCATTTAAAATTTTGACAGGTAGTACCGAATTATCTCCAGTGATGTTATATATATATTTTTAATATACTATCCTCTAATAGTGTTTGAAGCTGTCTTGTGAACACATGGTATGATCACATTTTTTAATCTTTATGAATCTGATAAGAAAAAAAATCTTGTTTGGTTTTGCCTTCTTTAATGTGTTTGAGGTTGACCATCTTTTATATGTTTATTGAGCATTTGTATTTCCTGTGGTATAAAGTGTTTCTTCATAATCTTTGTCCATTTTTCTAGTGGATTATTTGTCCTTTTGTTGAATGTTAAAAGCCTTTTGTATGGTAATAAAATTTGCTTTTTCTCAGTTATGTATGCTGTAAATATTTTTATTTGGTTATTTTTTTTTAGTTTCCTTATAGACTATTTGTTGCGCAGAAGTTTCAGGTGCTTTTGTAGTTGAATTTATCACTTCTTTAAAATGAATTTTAGCAAATCCTTTTTTTCCCCTTTTTCTCTTAATTTTTCTCTAGGTGTTTTTTCCTATACTTCAAACTCTGAAGAGTCTGATGTTATTGACTCTTTTTCCCCCTTGATTTAATTATAAAAAACACTGCACACAATTCATTGAAAACTTAATTACAAATACTGCCTAGAATAGTGCCATGTACATAAGCCCACTGAAGAAATATTACTGAATAACGCTTTCAAATTCATATTCATCTTACACTTTTCCATTCTAGATTATCTAAATAATTCTTTTTTTTAAACATCTTTATTGGAGTATAATTGCTTTACAATGGTGTGTTAGTTTCTGCTCTATAACAAAGTGAATCAGTTATACATATACATATGTTCCCATATCTCTTCCCTCTTGCATCTCCCTCCCTCCCACCCTCCCTATCCCACACCTCTAGGTGGTCACAAACTGCTGATCTCCCTGTGCCATGAGGCTGCTTCCCACTAGCTATCTACTTTACGTTTGGTAGTGTATATATGTCCATGGCACTCTCTCACTTTGTCACAGCTTACACTTCACCTCCCCATATCCTCAAGTCCATTCTCTAGTAGGTCTGTGTCTTTATTCCCGTCTTACCCCTAGGTTCTTCATGACCTTTTTTTTTTTCTTAGATTCCATATATATGTGTTAGCATATGGTATTTGTTTTTCTCTTTCTGACTTACTTCACTCTGTATGACAGACTCTAGGTCCATCCACCTCACTAAAAATAACTCAATTTCATTTCTTTTTATGGCTGAGTAATATTCCATTGTATATATGTGCCACATCTTTATCCATTCATCCGATGATGGACACTTAGGTTGCTTCCATCTCCTGGCTATAGTAAATAGTGCTGCAATGAACATTTTGGTACATGACTCTTTTTGAATTCTGGTTTTCTCAGGGTATATGCTCAATAGAGGGATTGCTCGGTTGTATGGTAGTTCTATTTGTAGATTTTTAAGGAACCTCCATACTGTTCTCCATAGTGGCTGTATCAATTTACATTCCCACCAGCAGTGCAAGAGTGTTCCCTTTTCTCCACACCCCCTCCAGCATTTATTGTTTCTAGATATTTTGATGATGGCCATTCTGACCAGTGTGAGATGATATCTCATTGTAGTTTTGATTTGCATTTCTCTAATGATTAATGATGTTGAGCATTCTTTCATGTATTTGTTGGCAATCTGTATATCTTCTTTGGAGAAATGTCTATTTAGGTCTTCTGCCCATTTTTGGATAGGGTTTTTTGTTTTTTTGTAATTGAGCTGCATGAATTGCTTGTAAATTTTGGAGATTAATCCTTTGTCAGTTGCTTCATACGCAAATATTTTCTCCCATTCTGAGGGTTGTCTTTTGGTCTTGTTTATAGTTTCCTTTGCTGTGCAAAAGCTTTGAAGTTTCATTAGGTCCCATTTGTTTAGGTCCCAAATTTTTGTTTTTATTTCCATTTCTCTAGGAGGTGGGTCAAGAAAGATCTTGCTGTGACTTATGTCATAGAGTGTTTGTCTATGTTTTCCTCTAAGAGTTTGATAGTTTCTGGCCTTACATTTAGATTTTTTTTTTTTTGTTGTTACGCGGGCCTCTCACTGCTGTGGCCTCTCCCGTTGCAGAGTACAGGCTCCAGATGCGCAGGCTCAGCGGCCATGGCTCATGGGCCCAGCCGCTCCATGGCATGTGGGATCTTCCTGGAGCAGGGCACGAACCCGTGTCCCCTGCATTGGCAAGCGGACTCTCAACCACTGCACCACCAGGGAAGCCCACATTTAGATTTTTAATCCATTTTGAGCTTATGTTTGTGTATGGTGTTAGGGAATGTTCTAATCTCATACTTTTACATGTACCTGTCCAGTTTTCCCAACACCACTTATTGAACAGGCTGTCTTTTCTCCACTGTATATTCTTGCCTCTTTTATCAAAGATAAGGTGACCGTATGTGTGTGGGTTTATCTCTAGGCTTTCTATCCTCTTCCATTGATCTTTCTGTTTTTGTGCCAGTACCATACTGTCTTGATTACTGTAGCTTTGTAGCATAGTCTGAAGTCAGGGAGCCTGATTCCCCCAGCTCCGTTTTTTGTTCTCAAGATTGCTTTGGCTATTTGGGGTCTTTTGTGTTTCCATACAAATTGTGAAATTTTTGGTTCTAGTTCTTTGAAAAATGCCAGTGGTAGTTATATAGGGATTGCATTGAATCTGTAGATTGCTTTGGGTAGTAGAGTCATTTTCAAAATGTTGATTTTTCCAATCCAAGAACATGGTATATCTCTCCATCTATTTGTATCATCTTTAATTTCTTTCATCAGTATCTTATAATTTTCTGCATACAGGTATTTTGTCTCTTTAGGTAGGTTTATTCCTAGATATTTTATTCTTTTTGTTGCAGTGGTAAATGGGAGGGTTTTCTTAATTTCACTTTCAGATTTTTCATCATTAATCTATAGGAATGCCAGAGATTTCTATACATTAATTTTGTATCCTGCTACGTTACCAAATTCATTGATTAGCTCTAGTAGTTTTCTGGTAGCATCTTTAGGATTCTCTCTATATAGTATCATGTCATCTGCAAACAGTGACAGCTTTACTTCTTCTTTTCTGATTTGGATTCCTTTTATTTCCTTTTCTTCTCTGATTGCTGTGGCTCAAACTTCCAAAACTATGTTGAATAAGAGTGGTGAGAGTGGACAACCTTGTCTTGTTCCTGATCTTAGTGGAAATGCTTTCAGTTTTTTACCATTGAGGACAATGTTGGCTGTAGGTTTGTCATATATGGCCTTTATTATGTTGAGGAAAGTTCCTCTATGCCTACTTTCGGCAGGGTTTTTATCATAAATGGGTGTTGAATTTTGTCGAAAGCTTTCTCTGCATCTATTGAGATGATCATATGGTTTTTCTCCTTCAGTTTTAATATGGTGTATCACGTTGATTGATTTATGTATATTGAAGAATCCTTGCATTCTTGGAATAAACCCCACTTGATCATGGTGTATGATCCTTTTAATGTGCTGTTGGATTCTGTTTGCTAGTATTTTGTTGAGGATTTTTGCATCTATTTTCATCAGTGATATTGGCCTGTAATTTTCTTTCTTTGTGTCATCTTTGTCTGGTTTTGGTATCAGGGTGATGGTGGCATCGTAGAACGAGTTTGGGAGTGTTCCTCCCTCTGCTATATTTTGGAACAGTTTGAGAAGGATAGGTGTTAGCTCTTCTCTAAATGTTTGATAGAATTCGCCTGTGAAGCCATCTGGTCCTGGGCTTTTGTTTGTTGGAAGATTTTTAATCACAGTCTCAATTTCAGTGCTTGTGATTTTTCTGTTCAAATTTTCTATTTCTTCCTGGTTCAGTCTTGGCAGGTTGTGCATTTCTAAGAATTTGTCCATTTCTTCCTTGGCAGGTTGTCCATTTTATTGGCATAGAGTTGCTTGTAGTAATCTCTCATGAACTTTTGTATTTCTGCAGTGTCAGTTGCTACTTCTCCTTTTTTATTTCTAGTTCTATTGATTTGAGTCTTCTCCCTTTTTTTCTTGATGAGTCTGGCTAATGGTTTATCAACTTTGTTTATCTTCTCAAAGAGTCAGCTTTTAGTTTTATTGATCTTTGCTATCATTTCCTTCATTTCTTTTTCATTTATTTCTGATCTGATCTTTATGATTTCTTTCCTTCTGCTAACTTTGGGGTTTTTTTTGCTCTTCTTTCCCTAATTGCTTTAGGTGCAAGGTTAGGTTGTTTATTTGAGATGTTTCCTGTTTCTTAAGGTAGGATTGTATTGCTATAAACTTCCCTCTTAGAACTGCTTTTGCTGCAACCCATAGGTTTTGGGTCGTAGTGTCTCCATTGTCATTTGTTTCAAGGTTTTTTTTGATTTCCTCTTTGATTTCTTCAGTGATCACTTCATTATTAAGAAGTGTATTGTTTAGCCTCCATGTGTTTGTATTTTTTACAGATCTTTTCCTGTAATTGATATCTAGTCTCATAGCATTGTGCTTGGAAAAGATACTTGATAAAATTTCAATTTTCTTTAATTTACCAAGGCTTGATTTGTGACCCAAGATATGATCTATCCTGGAGAATATTCCATGAGCACTTGATAAAAATGTGTATTCTGTTGTTTTTTGATGGAATGTCCTATAAATATCAATTAAGTCCATCTTGTTTAATGTATCATTTAAAGCTTGTGTTTCCTTATTTATTTTCATTTTGGATGAACTGTCCATTTGTGAAAGTGGGGTGTTAAATTCCCCTACTATGAATGTGTTACTGTCGATTTCCCCTTTTTTGGCTGTATTTGCCTTATGTATTGAGGTGCTCCTATGTTGGGTGCATAAATATTTACAATTATTATATCTTTTTCTTGGATTTATCCCTTGATCATTATGTAGTGTCCTTCTTTGTCTCTTGTAATAGTCTTTATTTTAAAGTCTATTTTGTCTGATATGAGAATTGCTACTCCAGCTTTCCTTTGGTTTCCATTTGCATGGAATATCTTTTGCCATCCCTTCACTTTCAGTCTCTATGTGTCCCAAGGTCTGAAGTGGGTCTCTTCTAGACAGCATATAGATGGATCTTATTTTTGTATCCATTCAGCAAGGCTGTGTCTTTTGCTTGGAGCATTTAATCCATTCACTTTTGCGGTAATTATTGATATGTATGTTCCTATGACCATTTCCTTAATGTTTTTGGGTTTGTTTTTGTAGATCCTTTTCTTCTCTTGTGTTTCCCACTTAGAGAATTTCCTTTAGCATTTGTTGTAGAGCTGGTTTGGTGGTGCTGAATTCTCTTAGCTTTTGCTTGTCTGTAAAGCTTTTGATTTCTCCATCAAATCTGAATGAGATCCTTGCCGGGTAGAGTAACATTGGTTGTAGGTTCTTCCCTTTCATCACTTTAAGTATATTGTGGCTCTCCCTTCTGGCTTGTAGAGTTTCTGCTGAGAAATCATATGTTAACGTTATGGGAGTTCCCTTGTATGTTTTTTGTCATTTTTCCCTTACAGATCTTAATACATTTTCTTTGTCTTTAATTTTTGCCAATTTGACTACTATGTGTCTTGTCATGTTTCTCCTTAGGTTTACCCTGTATGGGACTCACTGTGCTTCCTGGACTTGGGTGGCCCTTTCCTTTCCCATGTTAGGGAAGTTTTCAACTATAATCTCTTCAAATATTTTCTCTGGTCCTTTCTCTCTCTCTTCTCCTTCTGGGACCCCTATAATGTGAACGTTGTTGCATTTAATGTTGTCCCCAAAGTCTCTTAGCCTGTCTTCATTTCTTTTCATTCTTTCTTCTTTATTCTGTTCCACAGCAGTGAATTCCACCATTTTGTCTTCCAGGTCACTTATCCGTTCTTCTGTCTCAGTTATTCTGCTATTGATTCCTTCTAGTGTTGTTTTCATTTCAGTTATTGTACTGTTCATCTCTGTTTGTTTGTTCTTTAATTCTTCTAGGTCTTTGGTAAACATTTCTTGCATCTTCTCGATCTTTGCCTCCATTGTTTTTCCGAGGTCCTGGATCATCTTCACTATCATTATTCTGAATTCTTTTTGTGGAAGGTGGCCTATCTCCACTTCATTTAGTTGTTTTTCTGCGGTTTTATCTTGTTCCTTCATCTGGTGTATAGCCCTCTGCCTTTTCATCTTGTCTATCTTTCTGTGAATGTGTTTTTTGTTCCACAGGCTGCAGGATTGTAGTTCTTCTTGCTTCTGCTCTCTGCCCCCTGGTGGATGTGGCTATCTACATATTATTTTTAAGTGTTATAAAAACTGTTAAGATGTATTGTGATATACCTCAGTTCACCTCTTCATTTTGCTATATAGCCATATTCTCTGTATCTTTTCTCCAAAGTGCTCAAACACTCCAATTAAAAATTTATTCTAAAGGTAGCAACAAGAATTATTATGTCTCCATGAAGAAAAAAAGCTCAACATTTCTAATTACTAGAGAAATGTAAATCAAAACTACAATGAGGTTTTACTTCACACCATGCAGAATGGCCATCAAAAAGTCTACAAATACTGAACGCTGGAGAAGGTGTGGAGAAAAAGGAATCCTCCTAGACTGTTGGTGGGAATGTAAATTGGTACAGCGACAATGGAGAATAACATGGAGGTTCCTTAAAAAATTAAGAATACAACTACCATATGATCCAGCAATCCCACTGCTGGGCATACACCAAGAGAAAACTGTAATTCAAAAATATGCACACACCCCAATATTTATTGCCACACTATTTACAATAGCCAAGACCTAGAAGCAACCTAAATGTCCATTGACAGATGAAGGGATAAAGAAGATGTGGCATATATATATATATATATGAGGGTAATAGTCCATATATATATAATGGAATATTACTCAGCCATAATAAAGAATGAAATAATACCATTTACAGCAACATGGATGGACCTAAAGATTATCATACTAAGTGAAGCAAGCCAGAGAATGACAAATATCATATGATATCACTTATATGTGGAATATAAAAAAAATACAAATAGACTTATTTACAAAATGTAATAGACCCACAAACATAGAAAACAAATTTATGGTTACCAAAAGGGAAGGGGGGAGAGGGATAAATTAGGAGATTGGGATTAATATATACACATTACTGTATATAAAATAGATAACCAACAAGAACCTACGGTATAGCACAGGGAAGTAGACTCAATATTTTGTAATAACCTATAATGGAAAA
>NW_020838028.1:6513281-6659958 GCF_003676395.1 Aethalodelphis obliquidens | reverse complement strand
AAAAAAAAAAAAAAAAAAAAAAAAACTACAAATAGAACTACCATATGACCCAGCAATCCCACTACTGGGCATATACCCTGAGAAAACCATAATTCAAAAAGAGTCATGTACCAAAATGTTCATTGCAGCTCTATTTCCAATAGCCCCGAGATGGAAACAACCTAAGTGCCCATCATCGGATGAATGGATAAAGAAGATGTGGCACATATATACAATGGAATATTACTCAGCCATAAAAAGAAATGAAATTGAGCTATTTGTGATGAGGTGGATAGACCTAGAGTCTGTCATACAGAGTGAAGTAAGTCAGAAAGAGAAAGACAAATACCGTATGCTAACACATATATATGGAATTTAAGGGGAAAAAAATGTCATGAAGAGCCTAGGGGTAAGACAGTTATAAAGACACAGACCTACTGGAGAACGGACTTGAGGATATGGGGAGGGGGAAGGGTGAGCTGTGATAGGACGAGAGAGAGGCATGGACATACAGACACTAACAAACGTAAGGTAGATAGCTAGTGGGAAGCAGCTGCATGGCACAGGGTTATCGGCTCGGTGCTTTGTGACCACCTGGAGGGGTGGGATAGGGAGGGTGGGAGGGAGGGAGATGCAAGAGGGAAGAGATATGGGAACATATGTATATGTATAACTGATTCACTTTGTTATAAAGCAGAAACTAACACACCATTGTAAAGCAATTATACCCCAATAAAGATGTTAAAAAAAAAAAGAATATATTTCGTATATGTGACATTATATGCAGGTCACTGAGAATATGTGAAACAAACTACGGAGAAAATAAGGTGAAATATTCTCAATCTTTTTTTCTAACCCAATATCAGAACCTGACTATTCTTATTAATAATAATTACTGACTAAAAGTAAGACTTTTTGTTGATGTCTATTTGATACAGTTGTTTGATATAATAAATATGGATCTGTTACAAAAAAAAAAAAAAAAGCTTGGTGTCAGAAGTAGTAGGGCAGGAACAATGGCAAAAGTCTGGTCCCAGGACTCAAGTCAAGGATAAGAGACCGGAGGAACCAAAGGAACCTCTAGTGAAACCAAAACCTGAAATATAGCAGAGGGAGGAACACTCCCAAATTCCTTCTATGCCATTTTCAAAATGGGTACTCAATAAGCTGATTTTATTGTAACTAGTCAAGGAAACTGAACCCTTAAACTAAAACAAACACCCCCGATTTCTGATGCGTCTGTTACATGACTCATTTAATATAATTATACATTCTAATTATAGATCGAACAATTATACTTTACTGCTTGATATCTTTATATTTTTCAAAGATTTCTGTTGAAGGGAACACTGACTCTTCCTATTCCAGTAATTCATGACCACATGTTTTGGCCACCTGGTAGTAACCACCTCGGCAAAGGATTTCTCATACTACAAAATTGAAAGAGGCAAGGTGTGAAAGGAAAATCAAAATGGAGTCAGTACTGCTAAAAGAGCTCTCTTAAACGGAGCTGGGAGGCCATTAAGAAAGTGCATTTCTCAGCCTGTATGGAATCTGACCTTTGGACCTGAAGTCACCCAGAACACCTGCCAGAAACTCAAGATACTTATTGGACCCCTACTCTAAAACAACTGATTCCTTTAGATATTTTCCGGCTTGCATCAGAGAAAATCACAATTCTTAACCAGGCAACTTTTAGCAACCTCGTGACTTTGTCTTTACCTGACTCTTTCTCTTCCTTGGAACACTCTTTCAGGGTTACCTGAATCTTAATCTCCTGAATCACAATTCTTAAGACCCCAAATAAACTATTTTCTTATTTGCAGCCTCCTGAATTTTTTTTTTTTTTTGCAGGGGGGGCGTTGACAAAAGGTTGAAGAAAGTAAAAATTTAAAAGCAAAATGGTTTAAAGAAGAAGGAAAAAAAAAATTCAAGGGATGTTTAATCTGATCATATCATTTACAATTGAAATCTCCAAAGACTGTCCCCGCATAGGCAAGACCAAATAAACCCTATTCAGCCTAATCCACACCTCTCCCCGCAAAATATCATTCCAGTTTCATGGCTGACCCATCACCACCCTTCAGTCACTTTTTGCTTCATATACTGTTTTTACTTTTTGCTGCCTTTACTCTTGCTGTTAACTTAAATGCCCAATAATTCAAAGAGCAAAAGACTCCGAGGTTTTGTTTTTTTAATTCTGATTTCACACCAGTGACCTTGTCATTTAACTGCTGCACCTTGTTTTATTGCATACCTTGTTTCATTGAGCTTTGAAGATACTGCATTTTTTACAGATTGAATGTCTGTGGCAACCCCGCAGAGAGCAGGTCTATTGGCACCATTTTTCCAGCAGCACTTGCTCACTTGCTCATGTCTCTGGGTCACATTTTAGTAATTTTCACAATATTTCAAGCTCTTTCATTATTACTATAATTGTTATGGTGATCTGTGATCAGTGATCTTTGATGTTACTAATGTAATTATTTTGGGGCACCACAAACCGCAGCCATGTAAGATGGGAACTTAATCAAAAAATGTTGTTTGTTCTGACTGCTCCAGGAACCAACAGCTTCCCAGCCCCTCTCACCCTGTCCTCAGGTCTCCCTATTTCCCTGAGAGGCAACAATATTTAAATTAAGCCAATTAATATCCCTACTTTTAACAGTCTCTAAGTGTTAAAGTGAAAAAAGTCACAGGTCTCTCACTTTAAATGAAAAGCTAGAAATGATTAAGCTCAATGAGGAAAGCATGTCTCAAGCCAAGACAGGCCACTAGCTAGGCCTCTTGCACCAGTAAGCCAAGTTGTGATGATGGCAAAGTTGAAGGAAATTACAAGTACTACTCCAGCGAATACACAAATGATAAGAAAGCAAAATAGCCCTATTGCTAATACAGAGAAAGTTATAGTGGTCTGACAGAAGATCAAACCAGCTATGACATTTCCTTAAGCCAAAGCCTAGTCCAGAGCAAGGGCCTAACTCTCTTCAATTCTACGAAGGCTAAGAGAGGTGAGGAAGCTGCAAAAGAAAAGTCTAAAGCTAGCAGAGGTTGGTTCATGAGGTTTAAGGAAAGAACTCCATACATAAAAGTACTGGGGAAGCAGCAAGAGCTGATGCTGAAGCTGCAGCAAGTTACCAAGAAGATCTAGTAAAGATAATTAATGAAGGTGGCTACAACTAAACAATAGATTTTCAACACAGACAAAACAGCCTTATATTGGAAGAAGATCCCTTCTAGGACTTCCATAGATAGAGAGAGGTCAATGCCTGGCTCCAATGCTCATTTACCATTATAAAAATCCCTGGGCCCTTAAGAATTAGGCTACATCTACCCTGTCTGTGCTCTATGCATGCAACAAAGCCTGGATGGCAGCAAGTCTGTTTACAACACGGTTTACTGAATATTTGAAGCCCTCTATTGAGACCTACTGCTCAGAAGATTCCTTTCAAAATATTACTGCTCACTGACAATGCACCTGGTTACCCAAGAGTTCTGATGGAGATGTATGAGATTGATGTTGTTTTGATGCCTGCTAACACAATATCCACTCTGCAGCTCATGGATCAAGGAGTAATTTCGACTTTCAAGTCTTATTATTTAAGAAATACCTATGTAAGGCTATAGCTGCTATATATAGTGATTTTTCTGATGGATATGCGCAAAGTCAATTGAAAACCTTCTGAAGGATTCACCATTCCAGATGCCATTAAGAACATCAGTGATTCATAGTAAGAGGTCTATTTTGCAACATTAACAAGAGTTTGGAAGAAGCTGATTCTAATGACGACTCTGACTGAGGAGTTCAAAACTTCAGTGGAGGAAGTAACTGCAGATGTGGTAGAAACAGCAAGAGAACCAGAATTAGAAGTGGAGCCTGCAGATGTGACTGAATTGCTGCAATCTCACGATAAAACTTTCACGGATAAGGAGATGCTTCTTACGGATAAGCAAAGAAAGTGGTTTCTCAAAAAGAAATCTACTCCTGGTGAAGATGCTGTGAAGACTGTTGAAGTGGCAGCAACGGATTTAGAATACTATCAATACATAAAGTTAGTTGATAAATCAGTGGCAGTGTTTGAGAGGATTGATTCCAATTTTGAAAGAAGTTCTAACTATAGGTAAAATGCTATCCAAACAGCATCGCATGCTACAGAGAAATCATTTGTGAAAGAAAGTCAACTGATGCAACTGATGCAGCAAACTTCAGTGTTGTCTTATTTTAAGAGATTGCCACAGTCACCCAGGCTTCAGCAACCACCACCGTGATGTGATCAGTCAGTAGCCATCAATATGGAGGCAAGACCCTCCACCCGCAAAGATTACTAGCTGAAGACTCACACGATGATTAACAATTTTTAGCAGTGAAGTATTTTTAAATTAAGGTACGTACAATTTTTTTAGACATAATACTATTTGTACACAATAGACTACCGTATAGTGTAAATATAACTTTTTATGCACTGGGTGTTTGTGTAACTCACTTTATTGCAATAGTCACTTTATTTTGGTGGTGTAGAACGAAACCCACAGTATCTATGAGGTATGCATCCAGCAATAGGAGACCTGTTTCTAGAGCTAAAAGGATTAAATAAGATAACCTATATAAAGTAACAGCAGGGCTCCTAGTCTATACTAAAGCACTAACTAAATAATATTTCCTTTCATGGCTCTCTGTAAATCTGCTGAACTCCTACTCATCCTTCAAGCCCCATTTTAAATATCTGTTTCTACAAAACCTGCTTAATTATGTGTTCTATTTTCCTCCCCCCCAAAAATGCAATTGCCTATTATCCTGTGTTACCCATGGCACTTAGAGAAACCTCTACTGTATTTTAATTGCTTTTTAAAAATATTTATTTATTTATTTATTTTGGCTGCATTGGGTCTTCGTGCTACACACGGGCTTTCTCTAGTTGCGGCGAGCGGGCGGCTACTCTTTGTTGCGGTGCACGGGCTTCTCATTGCGGTGGCTTCTCTTGTTGCGGAGCACGGGCTCTAGGCGCGTGGGCTTCAGTAGTTGCAGCACGCGGGCTCAGTAACTGTGGCTCACAGGCTCTAGAGTGTAGGCTCAGTAGTTGTTGCGCATGGACTTAGTTGCTCCGCGGCATGTGGGATCTTCCCGGACCAGGGCTAGAACCTGTGCCCCCTGCATTGACAGGCAGATTCTTAACCACTGCGCCACCAGGGAAGTCCCTAATTGCTTGTTGCTGGCCTTTCTGTTCCATTAGAGTATGAACACCTACAGGGTGGGATTTTTATCTAATTACTGCCTACTCTGAAACTGACAGAATCAATAATGGAAGCTTAATTTGCATTTGTTAAACAAATAAATGATTTAATTAAACCATTACAAACTAAAACCCTTAGATGGCCTTTCAAATATTTCATAATACCCTTAAAAAAATAATGACAATCCTAACTTAGAGCGATACCCTATCAGCAATAGAATTTTTTAATGTTTCTGCTTACCATTCACTCATTTTATTCAACAAGTACAACCACTGCCTCCTACGGGATGGGAGTATTGTACATTAGTGAACAAAACGAATAAAAAACCCTGTCCTCCCGGCCCTTATATTTACCACAGGTAAATCTGTGGAAGTAAGAAATTACCATTGCAAACTTGTCTGAAAAATATACCAGAAGACACATTTTGTTATTCTTCAACATTTACTAAATATCAAAAGAACAACAACAAAACTCCTGACCACACAAAAAATTAAACTACTTAAAACAGCATGAAATAAACTCAGATTTAGTGTACTAAACAAGCAAAACTGATTTGTATCCTTAAAAACATGCTCATGTTAGGACCCATTTCCTTGTAGCTAAAAATATTTGTGACTTCTTTTTTGAATGGTTAGTAATCTTTGTGAGTTTTAAGGGTTTTATGTGTACAATTACATGCATCACATAGATCCTAATTTGAAAGGTGGTGATGTTTAATATGGCTTATTTGAAAACCTGTTTATGACCTTAAAACATTCTTCACTTTATAAGTGAGGAGGGCTTTTTACGAAACTTTGTATCAGGGCTTCCAGTCTAAGGGGTGCTCCCCCTGGAATGAGACAGGCCGTTAGTTAAAAAAATTTAACTAATTTTTTATCAGGACCATGTCTCAACTGGCTGCACTATCAGGCAAGCAGCCCACGTGCCACAGACACAGATGCAGTTCTTGCACACCAACCTTTCCAATCTAACCTCCGGCTTCATCCTCTTGGCTGCATCCACCTGGTTCCCCACGTATGGCCTATGGTTTCCTTTCTTTACTCATTCCCTGGCTTAGAAGGTCCTTTCCTTACTTCTACTGTCAAAATACTACTCATCAACATACCATTTCCATCTGGAAGAGCTTAGGCTTTCCTCTGTTGGGGGTAATGGTACCCTCTTTTAATTCATCAGCCCTCCCTGTGATCCTTTCTTATGGAGATTAGCAAGTTCTACCTTGCTCTAGTCCTGCCCTGCCACTCTTACTGAAATATAAATGCTCCTCACTGTTCTGCTCACAACATCTGGAAAGGGCCCTTACACACAACAGCGGGTTAATTTTCCTATCAGATAAAAAGTAAACATAATACCCAAATATCCAATATGTGCCATAGCTAAACACTAGGAAACTTCATTTAGAGATCTCTGCAAAACAGTATTGAATTCCAAAATCACAAATAAGATTCAGTCTTACTGAACAAATCTTGCTACCTAAAATTACATTATTTCAATGTCCGAAGAAACAAAAAAGGTAGTCTGATATCCCAGGCAGAGAATTCTGAGAAAATAATCCTGAAAGCACAGGTAGTTCCTGTACAGAGAGGTTTCATTTCAGCAGTACTTTTTGGTCATTTTGGACTTTAATGCACCAACTCAACATTTTACTGAGAGGCTTGTCCTGCTTCCCAATTAACAGTGAGATACACAAACAAAAAGGAAGTCAGTAATAACCGATTTTGGATATAAAAGTGCAGTGAGTTAGGTTTTAGGCCCATGGTTCCTACATGTGGAGTTGCATAAATGGGGCTCTCTCCCCCATAGAGCCTACAGAGAAGAGGCAAAAAGCATAAAGGTCAAACAAGTGGTGAATGGACAGATCATCAAGAGCCCAAGATCTAAAGGGCTCTTTCATCAATCCCTAGCCATAGGGAAGAAATACTTTAACAGCACCCTAAAGGAAACAAAATAACTGAATTATGAAAGGCAACATTAAAAAAGCATCAGTGGCGCGTCTTAGAAAAACTACTAGCGAGATTTAAGTCTCAACCCCCTACTTTGTCTCAAAAGTGTTTTCTAATAATACTAAGCACATTCCAAATAGCTTCCATCTGCCAAGAACTTACCAACTGCACCTCCCCTGCTCAGCAACCAGGGTGAAAAATCAATGCCAAGGAAATCTACATCCATTCATTTTGGAAGTAAATTGCGAACATCTACCTTGCTAGGCATTTATCCACAGGGCGAGTAGTTCCTAAATGAATTTAGGAAGTGAACATGACCCAAGGGAAAGCAGGAGAGGCAAAACTAAGAGGAGAATGGGTGAATATAGATTTAAAGGAAAAAGTCAGAGAAACAGAAAAGGCAAGAATTCATTTGGGAAGAAAATGAAAAGCAAAGGGCAATACAAAAAGTAACAGCAAAAGAGGAGAAAAAATAATACTCCACCCTAAAGATAAATGACTAGAGAAGGAAAGTGAGGAGTAGCAAAAAATAGAGTCCAGATGACTTGATTAACTTTAAAAATTCTCTTACTGTGACTTTTAAGACTGATTGGGTTCGGAGTTTGGAATCCTAGGAAAGGAAACGGTCTAGCAATGGAGAAACAAGGTGAGACAATGCTGAAAAGTAAAGAGACCCTCCTTCCTAAGCTCTAGATAGGCATCAGGTAGGGCTGGATCAAGGACAACCCTGGTGATACGCGGGGCTCCCGGAAGGGCTCAGAGAGACAACAATCACGCTGATTCACTTGTCTGTGGGAAATCGAAGATTCCTCGTGGGCTCCGGAGAGACTACAGCGAACCCCCACCCCCACCCTAGGGGGAGCCTGCGAGGCCGGACTAACAAACAGATGGGCTCTCGGAGCAGAGCAAGAGACGCGCAGTATTCTCGGGAGCCGGCCAGATCCGACGCGGACCCCGAAGAGGCAAAAGGAACGCAGCGACCAGGGTCAAGGGCGGTGTCGCCAGGGGCCCCCGCGCGCCCTTCGCCAAGCCGGAACTCACCGATGCCGAGCCCTACAACCAGGCGGCCGGCGAGCAGCGTCTCCTTGTTGTTCGCCGCAGCCAGCACCGTGGAGCCGGCGGTGAAGAGGGCACTGGCCAGCAGGATGGCGGCGCGGCGGCCGAAGACGCCGTTGAGGGCCCCGCCAGCCAGCGCCGAGACTGCGGCCGCCCCCACCGTGCTGGACACGAGCAGCTCCTGCCACAGCGCGTCCAGGCTGAGCTGCCGCTTGAGCAGCAGCATGGCCCCCGACACCACCCCGGTGTCATAGCCGAACAGGAAGCCGCCCAGCGCGGAGAAGACTGCCACCACGTACACGAAGGCGGGGGTCTCGTCCTGCTGGAACTGCCTCCGCGCCGCGCGCTCCAGGTCCCCGACGCCGCCGCCGCCCGAGCCCTGCAGGCTGGCGCTGGACTCGGCGGCCGCCAGGAGGCTGCGCTCCCCAGCCGTGCTCGCCGCGTCCGGCTCCTGCTGCTTCCTGCGCCGTTCGCCCATGAGGCTGCTCAGGCTCCGCAGCGTGTACTCCACATTCTCGCTTGCCTTGCGGGACATAGGGCAGGGGCCCGGGGCTGCCCGGGGGGACGAGGCTCCGCGGGCCGGCGGTCTCGGAGGGCTAGACAGCCCGAGCGGGCACAAGGAACCGCTGCCGCCGCCTTCCTCCTCCCGGCTCCCGCTCCGACTGCCACGGCAGCAGCCGCCGCCGCCGCGGCCGCTCCGGGGAGAAAGTTGCTGCCCGCCGAGCCCCGGCGCTGCGGAGTTGGAGCCTGGCGGGTCTCACTCGAGACTCACGCCCCGCGCCTGCCGAGCTGGCGCTGCAGAGCGAGCGGGAGGTGGGGCCGCGGGTCACGTGCAGCCCCAGCCGGCAGGGCCTGGCCGGAGACGCTCCGCCCCCTCCCCGGGCGGGGCCAACCTGAGCCCGCCCCGATCCCTAAAACCCACCCCCAGGTCGATCGCGACCTCTGACCTAGGCTCCTTCTTACGTGGCTCTCGCATCCTTACAGCTTTAAGCCCCCTAGTTTGGGGGCCGCAACTGGGTAACAAGCCAATGTTTGAATGCCGGGTACTAGGCTTTCAGACCCCGGAGAAACCGCCTACGATGATTGCACGGTTTGGAAAGGCAAGGAGAGAACCCCTTATAAAAGCCTGAAGATGGCCAAGGCTGGAAAGGGCCTAGGAAAAAATATCCTGTTATGGCATATAGCAAGTACCCTTACTTACTTTTATAATATTGTGACAAAAATGGGTCTGTTCTGGAGCAATTAAGTTTCTTATCGCCAGTCCCTCCTCAACTTATGCTTATTTTAAAGGCACGGTACATCTTATTTCTTTGAGGACAGAGATAATGAATCTCCCCAGGTGAATCCCAAACTTCCTTCCATGGATCCCTGATATGTAAAAGAAAATTCACATTTATACATTACACATTACAAAGTAAACCCAATATTTGATGTGATTTAAGGTTTAAGAGGAAATCTCCACCTAACTCCCCCAACATACTCACTAAAAGGAAGGATGTCTTCTCCCCTGAGAAGTCTGCACTGTTGCCTTCCATTTGCAGGGGCAATTTTAACTGCTTCATTTGCTTGAAACAAAGCAAAGATGACATTACTTGCCACCATTTTTTTAAACTGTTGAGTTAATTGCCGGTTGTTAGTTTTTTTCCTCACTTTGAAGTCAGTAGTAAATCATTTTATACAGCTCCACTTTAGAAAAGAAACTTTGTCCCTCTGATTTGCTTTCATTCTTCAGGCTCAGGGCAGGAGGTAAAGTATCATATAATTTTGTTCCTTATCATTTCAGTGCTCTTTTATTTTCCTTACTTGAGCAAAAGTCTTAGTCTGAGGCCTATTTTTTCATGCAGCCTAAAACTTGTTCTTATTAAAGAAAAGGATTTTGTCGTTTCGTTTTCAATAAAAATTTATATTATAATTTGTCAAAATTGCTTTCCTTTGGATCATCAGTCAAGATTATCTCCAAAATATAACACTTTCCTTAACAGCAACAACGAAAAATGAACTAATGGGCTTAGAGGGCTTAACTGTTTAAACTTATTGTGTGGCTTTAAAGTAAGGTTCTCTCATAATTCCCAGGGATCAATTAAACAGAGAGAGCTTTTAGCTCTGGAGCAATGAACTCTAATATTCAGGCTACAGAAAAAGATTCAGGTAAGAGAGCGCCCTTTTCCATGCCTGCTGTAATAAAACCGCGCCACCTGGTGGTGAGCCGGTTCATCGCTTTTAAAGAGCAGGGCTCTTCTACCAGATGAGAATCAGCTGGTACTGCTGACAGTTCCCTCTTGCTGAGATGAAACAAACTTCCTTTTACTCCTGGCAGGAACACCTTGGCTCCTGAGCATCCCTTGCTGGAAATTCAGCTTTTATGTCACAGAACTCTAAACTACTTAAAATGGTTCCACTCCAAATCATCAGGGCACCTAAATACCTACAATCAGGTTACATCTGAAAAGAAATGTGACATGAAAAAAAGGGATCAGAGAATTCAACAGAGTTCTTTCCAGCCCTTGGAGGGAGCCAAGTTCATTTTAACACTACAGCGTGAGTCCAAAGTACAGTTCCCTGAAGCCTGCCCCAACCGCAGATTATGATGAAATGGAAAGCTAAGGATCAAAAGACATGAGTCCTGTCAGTATCACTGTTTTACTGTACAACTTTTGACAACCACTAAATTAGTCTGTTCCTTGTTTTCTTATTTGCAGAGCAGATATTGGTACAGCAATGACTCATTTACTAGAAATGAAAAATAATTTTAAAATATACCTAGTTGCTATTGCACAGTAAATAATAATTCTAAGCATCATTATTGGCTTGCAAGGTGAATTTGAAAACCCAAGTTTTAAGTACATTTGCTTTACAACCTCCAGGAAGAGGGAAAGAAGTGAGAGAATTGTTTTAGCTGTACTGCTACAGATCCCTTTCCATTCATCTCTCCCACCATAACAGTTCCCTTTCCCCGGAGATAACCACACCTATCACTTTGAAACGTATCTTTCCAGAACTTCCTGTATGCATTTATATGTACACAGTAAAACACAAAGTTTGTTTTACTATTGTTTAGATCACAAAGAAAGAAAACCCAAATCAGACTGGTGTAAGCCAAAATTATGGTGGAGAGGGAGGATTTATTGACTCTTGTCTCTGAAAAGTTTTCAACAGGCTGATTTCAAGTACAGCTGAATATGGGCCTCAAAAACCAGGATGTCATCAAGGGCTCCATCTCTCCATCTGCTTCTTGCTACTTGCACTCCACTCTCAAATTCCATGTGGTAGCCAAGTGACTACAACAGGTTCCAAGGTCTATTTCCTATTCTACTCATATCTGAGGGCCAATTAGTGCCCACATCTTGAATTATTAATAGAAGTAAATCATGTAGGCTTCAAGTGTGTTTGGGGGGACATTCCCATAAGAAATCTGGGGTACTTTTTTGCCGGAAGACAGGCAAATAAATCCTGGGCAATAAAACCAACAGATTTGAGTTACCAAAGTAACTAGTAAAGTAACATGGCATAAAAGGCAAGTAAAGCGTTTCAGGAAGGAGGGGCTGGCTAAGAGAACCAAATATATTGGATAGAGATCAAAGAGAATAAAAACTCATATGAAATCATTGAACTTGACTATTAGAAAGTCAATGGTGAAGACCTAATGTATACCATGATGACTAGAGTTAATAGTTAATATATTGTATACTTGAAATTTGCTAATAGAATATATCTTAAATGTTCTCACCACAAAAAGGTAATCTGTGAGGTGATTAATATGCTAATTAGCTTGATTGTGGTAATCATTTCACAGTGTATGCGTATATCAAAACATCACATTGGGGCTTCCCTGGTGGCGCAGTGGTTGAGAGTCCACCTGCCGATGCAGGGGACGCGGGTTCGTGCCCCGGTCCAGGAAGATCCCACATGCCGCGGAGCGGCTGGGCCCGTGAGCCATGGCCGCTGAGCCTGCGCGTCCGGAGCCTGTGCTCCGCAACGGGAGAGGCCACAGCAGTGAGAGGCCCGCGTACCGCAAAACAAAAAAAAAACAAAAAAACACATCACATTGTATACCTTAACAATATACATTTTTAATTTGTCAATCATACAACAATAAAGCTGGGGGGGGAGAGAGAAAAAAAAGTCAATGGTGACTGCTGAGAATTAGAATATTGTTTTGATGGTATTTTGCTGGTATTGCATTCAGAAACCAAGTAGTAATGCCAGAATCCTGCCCTATTGATCGTTCTTTCTTTCTGTACATATAACAGACAATAGCAGCATCAAAATAAATATATTATTAATAGGTACAAAGGTAGCAGTTCCCATGGCTTAGTTATGAGTTTTAATATGCGCTTAGTACTTCCCCCTGAATCTTGCCTTTGACTTGTTCTAAGGAAGAAGAGACGGAATGAGGGAGGCAAGAATGGAAGGTAAGAAAACAGGATGGTCAGCATGCCCAATGGACAATGCCCGATCTGGATCTGCTTACTACATGGAGACATAGAACAGGAAATACAAGGAAGCATGAGGCATGGGTGATATTTTAACACACACTGACCCTGCCCACTAATAACCATGCCCAGCTGGGAAGAGAACTTGCGACACAGCATAATATCACCTCCTCCTCTTTTGGGTGGGGAGGGTTGCAGCTCCTCTTCCTCCTCAGAGACTTTTAGGAGAGCAATGTTAATTAACAGAAAATAGTGGAAATAGCAACTGTAGGTTGCATTTTCTAGAAGTCTCTTGGTAAATGCAATGAAGGAGAGAATAGTTTAAAGAGATATCAGGATCAAGAGAAGGGGTAGAGGGGTTAGGCATGACAAATGTATTCATATACTGAAGTGAAAAGAATATATTGACAAGTCAGGATCCTGCATGATTGATAGAGCATAGTCTCAAAGAAGGCAGGGAGGAAAAGAGCAAGATCATTAAGAGAGAAGCTAACCTAGCCATAGGGAAGAGGAGGAACACATCTTCCTCTAAAAGAGAAGGCAAGGGCTTCCCTGGTGACGCAGTGGTTGAGAGTCCGCCTGCTGATGCAGGGGACGCGGGTTCGTGCCCCGGTCCGGGGGGATCCCACATGCCGCGGAGTGGCTGGGCCCGTGAGCCATGGCCGCTGAGCCTGCGCATCCGGAGCCTGTGCTCCACAACGGGAGAGGCCACAACAGTGAGAGGCCTGTGTACCGCAAAAAATAAAATAAAAGAGAAGGCAAGCAAAAAGAAAAAAGCAGGAAAGAAGAGCATGGCATTAATAACAAAAATACAGTGTTGACCTTAGTAGCTTTTAACCGAGGGACTGGCAAGTATCTACACTGTTAGCACTCAATTCTGGGTGCTGTTGTTGGCCTAAGGACTTTTACTAGGATAACTCTTATAGCTAATTAATAGCATAAGTAATAGTATAATCACTAACAAAAATTATAAAAATAAAAAAGAAAGCTTTCATGAAATGGATAATAGGGGGATGGGGGATGGAGTGAACCTAGATGTTATAAGCAGGAACACCCAAGTTCATATCTTCAATCTGCTACTTCCTTGACTGTATGACCACTTACTTATTTTCTCTAAACTTCAGGTTTCTCTTCTGTTAAGGGAGGATAATAATACTGTATCAGTAGTTAGATGGTTTCAATCTGAGTAACAGGAAGTCCATACTGAAACTGCCTTATACACTACAGAAGTGTATTATTCATAAATCTGAATGTCCAGAGGTGGCGGCATAAGGAATGGTATGATCAGTCTTTGAAAAATGGTGTCAAAGATCCAGATTCTGTCCTTTCCTCCACTCTACTATTCGTAGTGTATTAGTTTTGCCCTCTGCTGGCTCCTGTAAGACAGCACTAACATTTCCAGGTACCATTTTTCTAATGTATACAGAAAAGTACAGTACTTAGTCCCTATTCTCAAATGCAATATATTCCAAGTAGTAAAAGACCAACATGACTATGTTTACATATACCTAATAATACAAAGCATAGTGTACCAAATTGGAGCTAGAAACAAAAATTCCAGTGGAACTCAACTTTGATTGCAGAGTGTCAAAATATTCTTTATTGACCCAAATGAGTAGCTGCAAATGATAACAGTTAAAAAAATAACAGAAAGGAAAAAAAAAAAAACCCTTGACTTGCAACTTCAAGAAATCTCTTAATTAAACAGGATGCAAAAATCTGAAATGAGAGTAGTGGGAAGTATTTGTTTCAAAGTAGAATCACTAATAAAATTAGTAACAACTCACCGTCTTTAATTGAGAAATTATTAACTTGGCCTGACACTGGTTCTTCAGCCAGTTTCAGTCGTTTGACTAGTAATGGAAAATACTTTCAAATGTATCTTGTAACATGAAGAGCTCCTCACTAATCATTTTGTTTTAAAAAAATCTACTTTAAAAAGCAGGTTTTCTTTTGCATTTTGAATCCAAATTGTAAACTCACTTGTAATAGTGACTCTGTCTGAAGCAGAGTCACTATGTTGTAAACATGGTAATAGAGTGACTCTGCTTTGCCAAACTGAGTGAACTTACCATGTTAAAACTAAGTAAATATCCAGCTGAAACAATTAATTTATATTTTGTAGTTGGAATTATTTAGATAAAATAAATTCCTATTTCCTTATACATTCCTCTTAACTCAGGAGAACCAAAAACTTTTAATTTAATAATACAAATTATGTAATTCACTGACCATATAAGTTGCACAGCATTAACAAGCACTGCTTTGAAGGACGCTTTTGTTTTCCCAGCCAGTAGTACTTGCACATGCAAAATATGACTGTATAAACAAACTTATGCAAAAAATATTTCAGGAAGAGTGGTCAATCTCAATGTTTCCAAAAAAACACTATTGTGGGCATCCTTGGTGGTGCAGTGGTTGAGATCCGCCTGCCGATGCAGGGGACACGGTTTCGTGCTCCGATCCGGGAAGATCCCACATGCCGCGGAGCGGCTGGGCCCGTGAACTATGGGCGCTGAGCCTGCGCGTCCGGAGCCTGTGCTCCGCAACGGGAGAGGCCACAACAATGAGAGGCCCGCTTACCGCAAAAAAAACCCAAAAAACAAAAAACACTATTGTAATTTCCTCTCAGATTCTCTCTCACAATTTTTACAGTGTACAGCATTGAACATTTTTATATCTCAAATACACTAAATGACACTTCAGTAATACTGAACTTGCTTTTATATCTGATTTCCATGCTGAGTCAGTAAGTATGGGACAGAGAGTCTTTATGGTGGAAATAGGAGCATTCATTACAATAAGTCCCCTACATATGAACCTTCAAGTTGCGAACATCCAAAGATGCAAACGTGCATTCCATCAACGTCAGGCATGAGTGAAATTGCAGCTTGCCCTCTGTCTCCTATTGCTGACGTTCCTTCATCTCTACCATCTCCTACCTCCTCTCCCTCCTCCAGTCAGTAACTTTTCTTGCCTGTTTACTCGATGCCAGCCCCTGTATGCCAGCTGTTGTACTGTACTACTGTACTTTTCAAGGTACTGTACTATAAGATTAAAAATATTTTCTTTATTTTTTGTGTGTTTTTTAAAAATTTTTTTACTTTTGGCTGCGTTGGGTCTTTGTTGCTGTGCGTGGCCTTTCTCTAGTTGCAGTGCACGGGCTTCTCATTGCGGTGGCTTCTCTTGTTGCAGAGCATGGGCTGTAGGCGCACGGGCTTCAGTAGTTGTGGCATGTGGGCTCCAGAGCGCAGGCTCAGTAGTTGTGGCTCACGGGCTTTGTTGCTCCACAGCATGTGGGATCCTCCCGGACCAGGACTTGAACCTGTGTCCCCTGCATTGTCAGGCAGATTCCTAACAACTACGCCACCAGAGAAACCCTTGTGTTTGTTTTTTATGTATTATTTGTGTGAAAAGTATTATAAACCTATTACAGTACAGTACTATATAGCCAGTTATGCTGGGTACCTAGGCTAACTTTGTTGGACTTACAAACAAATTGGACTTATGAACATGCTCTCAGAAAGAACTCGTTCGTATGTAGGGAACTTATTGTACTCGCTTCCTGTGATTTTTCTAAACTGAGACTCCTAGAAAACATGTCTTCATAAGTGCAATTAGAGAAGTTTTATCTACAGGTCAGCCCATAGTTAAAGAAAAGTGTCCTTAGTAAATGAGAGCAGGGCCTGTGTTTTCTCTGTTCACTATTATATCCCCTGAGTCTAACACATTGCTGGCACAAAAGTATTTATTGAATGAATGAATGAAGGAAGGAGTGAGGGATATCAGTCTGCATGGAATCTGTTTGGCTCAGGTCTGTAAGTCATCACTTTCCATACCTATACATAATATGATGAAATAACAAGTTGAGATAATACAAAGTATGTGTATAACATGCCACCTGACCCCAACCCTAAATATAGCTCAAGCAGTGTCAGATTTTAACTGATCAAACAAGCATGCTTTTTCTTAAGAAATACACAGCATAGCCTATAGATGTTAACAGAAATAAATGCAATATTTCTTGGGCATTGAACTTTATGAAAAGCACTTTACTTTGCACTGTCCTCAATTGTCCTCATTCCCAGTAGGAAAACACTGCAGACCCATATATAAAAATAGCTGATCGTATAAATCATTATGTACCAAATTATTGAAAGAGACAAAATTCTGGTTAAGAAGAGAAGAGAGATCAATGGACTGAAATTTAAATTGTAAAAAAATGGTATTTATTTTCTCCAGTTCAAAGCTATAACATAAAAAAACAAAGTTGTTGCAATAGAATTATTCTTATTCCTACTTGCTACCAAAATTGTAGATGAAATGTCAACTGATCAAACTAAAGAGTAAATAATTTCAGTTTGCTTTTGGGTTTTACAATCTACTCAGTTTTTTTCATTTTTCTGGTCTATTAGTGATTACAGTCTATTTCATCATTAATTTGGGGAGCCCTAGGTTACAAGTGGTAAAGCACAATTTCTGTGTGCTACCTCTTAATTAATAGACATCTTATCCAGCTACTAACCAGACATAATCACCCTGCTTATCACTATGTGGTTTTGCATACTATTCTAATGAAAAATTGTCAAATAGAAGAAAAATTGCATAAATTCCAAAACATAGAATAGGAATACATATTTTGAAAATTTTTTAAAAGAAAATTTTGACAATTTTCAAGCTGAAAGCTAAGTCAATATACATAACAATCAATGGTCTGTCATCTTAGAAAATTACTCTGAATTCTATGGAGAACAAGAAAGAGATGGAACTACTTTAGCAGCTCTTCCCAATACCAAAAGGAAAAAGAAAGCTTCCAAGTGCAAAAAAACATTCCTTAGATTGCACCATTTGAAGATCTAAGATAATTTCATTATTTTCTCTAAATCATCGAATTATTATAAGAGATGCTTGAATGAGTACAGAAAAATTCAATACGTTATTGTCACTGGCTAATGATGACAGATATTCATCAGGGAGTGATCTGGTAAGAAAATAAGAATGTAATAGTGCACTAACAAGAAAAGCAAAGTCTATTTCTTCTGTATGATCTTTGTTTTGTGAAATTGCCATGAAATTTTCATGCATGAACCCTGAGGTAATCATATATATTAAAAATACCCTGAGGCTATTTTTCATAGACCTGCAAGCTAAGTGAAGACTCAGCTTTCAATTATCATCCTAATGGATGAGAAACTCACAGTGTGAATAATAAGGGGAAAAAGCAGTCAACTATATATACTCATAGTTTTAAACATTAAAAAAATAATGCTTCAGATTTCTGTTACAGTTTAGGTATGAATAAAAACTGCTTTGTGTCTTTTGTTTTTAAAAAGTTATGGTCTTTTAAATTTTGTCTTTTAAAAATTATCTTCTAAAACAACCCATTTTTTTTTAACCTCCCTAAATTGTAGTAGACATCTATTATACTTTGTGATCTTGTACTTTTGGACACGCTTTCTCCAGGGAATTGCCTGTATTATGAGTCTCACTTTGCCAAAATAGAAGCCAGAAGTTCACTTTCCCAGCATTCCTTGGAGTTAGGGACAGGTATATCACCCAAGTTCAGCCAATCAAAGACATCTGCACAAGACTTTGATTGGAAGAGAATAACATGAAGAGGGAGGCTCTCTGTGAAGTCTATCCTTCTGAGGGTGGCAAAGACTGGCAGAGGGAAGCCATACAGTCTTGAAAAATTGGCAGCAGGAGTACTGCTGGGGGCATACTATGTCCAAAGTTGGCAGCGGGAGATGTGGTGTCTTCACCCAGCCACAGCAGAAGAGTCTCCACCGAGCAACCAGTGGGGTAATTAAGATGTGGTTGGACGCATCACCTCCAGGTGTGATTACCTGGCTCTTGCAAAATTCTTTGACTTCATTTATATCAATATATAATATATAATAGCCATAGTACAAAAAAACTTCAATCCATAAAAAGGCAAAAAAAGAGGAAGAACAGGGAAAGATAGAAAAATAGCAAAATGGTCGATTTAATCCCAAACATATCAGTAATCACATGGAAGATAAATAGTCTAAGCATACCAATTAAAAGACAAAGATTATCAGATTAGATATAAAATACAGAACTCAACTATATGCTGCCTACGAGAAACCAACTTTAAATATAAAGGATATATTAAATATTATTATATTTATTTATTATATATTAAGTATAAAAGAACAGACAAAGATACATCTTGCTAACAGTAGCCCAAAGAAAGCTGGATATATTAATACACACAAATAAGATAATGATAGAGGTGTCTATTCATAAGATTACATAATCTTAAAAGTTTAAGCATCTGAAAACAGAGCTTCAAGGGACTTCCCTGGCGGTCCAATTGTTGAGACCCCGTGCTTCCACTGCAGGGGGCACGAGTTCAATTCCTGGTTGGGGAACTAAGATCCCACATGCCGCACGACCAAAAAAACAAATAAACAAAAACCAGAACTTCAAAATAAATACTAGAGATACAAGAAAAGTAGGTAAAACCACAATTACAGTCAGAGATTCAATACTCATCTTTCCATGATTGATAGAAGTAATACACAGAAAAAAGGATATAACAAAGATGTAAAAGATTTGAATAACACTATCAACCATATTAACATAATTGACACTTAGAGAACACTTCATCAAACAATAGAATACACATCCCTTTCAAGTACACGTGAAACAATTACCGGAGTTACACCATAACTTAGGCTTTGAAACTAGTGTTAATAAATTTAGAGTGATTCAAGACATTAGTATATTTTCTGTTCACATGGAATTAAATTGAAATCAATACCAGAGAGCCCCCAAACATATAGAAACTAAATAGTACACTTATAAATAATCCATGTATCAAAGAAGGAATCAAAAGGGAGATTAGAAAGTATTTTGAACTGAAAGAAAACATACACACAACAGACCAAAATTTGTGGGATCCCACTGAAGCAACTTCTTAGGAGGTATGCATAGCCTATAATAGAAACAAAAAAAGATTGCAGGGCTTCCCTGGTGGCACAGTGGTTGAGAGTCCGTCTGCCGATGCAGGGGACACAGGGTCATGCCCCGGTTCGGGAAGATCCCACGTGCTGTGGAGCGGCTGGGCGCGTGAGCCATGGCCGCTGAGCCTGCGCGTCCGGAGCCTGTGCTCCGCAACGGGAGAGGCCACAACAGTGAGAGTCCCGCGTACCACAAAAAAAAAAAAAAAAAAAAAAAAAAAAAAAAAAAAAAGAAATAGATAATCTGAATAGCCTTATATTTATTAAGAAACTTATAGTTTAAAACCTTCCCATGAGGAAAATTCCAGGTCCTGTTGGCTTCACAGGTAAAGTCTACCAAACATTTAAGGAAGAAATAATATGATCCATACTAACTCTTAGAAAATCAAAGAGGAGGAGAAAGTCAGAATTATCCTGATTCCAAAACCAAAGACATTTTAAGAAAACTGCAAAACTCTCATATAGATAGATGCAAAATTTCTAAAAAAAATTTTAACAAATTAAATCAAACAATATTTTAAAAGGATAATACATCATGACTAAGTGGAGTTAATCCTAAGAATGCAAGGTTGGTTTCACATTTTAAAAATCAGTCAATATAATTCATTATATTAAAAACTTATTTTAAGAAATTCGTACGATCATCTCAAGAGATGCAGAAAAAATTTTGAAACATACAACATTCATTTGTGATTTAAATAAAAACCCTCAACAAGCTAAGAATAGAAGACGACTTTCTCAACTTGATAAAAGGCATCTACAACTAACATCATATTTACTGATGAAAGGCTGGAACACTTTATTCTTGGTGTCAGGGGCAAAGTAAGGATTTTCACTCTCAGCAATTCTATTCAACACAGTACTGGAGGTTCTAGCCAAACAATAAGGCAAGACAAAGAAATAAAATAATAATAGTAAAACAAAGTTCACCCAGAGTGTAAAAAAAGTAATCAAACTGTCTTTATTCACAGATGACATATTAGTCTCTAGAAAATCCAAAGGACTCTACAAAAGGTCTACTAGAACCAATAAGTGAGTTTAACAAGGTTATAAGATATACTGTCATAAACAAAAATCAGCTGTATTTCTAAATACGAACAACAATCAAAAATTGAAATAAAAATACTATTTACAATTGTATCAAAAATATTAATACTTCAGGATGAATCTTAAAAAGATGTGAAAAAACTATAGACTGAAAAAAACTATAAAACGTTGCTAGGAAAAATTAAAGACCTAAATAAATGGAGATATATGCTACTTTCATGGATTGAAAAATTCAGTATTACTAAGGTGTTAATTCTCCCCAAATTGATCCATAGATTAAACACAATCCCATTCAAAATTCCAACAGGTTTTTCTTGAAGAAATTGACAAAATGATTTAAAATTTTATATGGAAATGCAAGGAGATGAAATATCCAAAACAACTTTAAAATGAAAAAGAAAGTTGGAGGACTAACAAACATGCTTTAGTCGGTCAGTTAAAATCAAGGACTACTTGATTTCAAACTGTATTATAAAGCTATAGTAATCAAGGCAGTGTGGCATTGATGTAAAGACAGACAAATATAACAGTGTAATAGCATAGAGTCCAGAAATAGATCCACATATGTATGCACAACTGGTTTTCAACACAGTGAAAGGCAATTGAGTGGAGAAAGGACAGCTGGAACATTTGGTTACCCATATGCAAAAAAGAGTGAACTTGAATTCATACATTTCAGCAGACACAAAAATTAATTCAAAATGGAACGTTTACCTAAATGTGAGAACCTAAAACTAAAAATCTTCCAGAAGAAAACCGAGGAGAAACTTTTTGTTGCCTTAAGTTAGGCAAAGAGTTCTTAAATATGCTATCAAAAGCACAATGTGTAGAAGAACAAATTGATAAATTAGTTTTCACCAAAATTGGAAATTTCTCATGTCAAAAGTTACTTTTTTTTTTTAAATAAACTTGTTATTTTGAGATAATGGTAGATTCATATGCATTGTAGGAAATAACACAAAGAGGTCTTAGGTATCCTCCACCCAGTTTCCCCCAACGGTAACATTTTGCAAAACTTCGGTAAAATATCACAACCAGGATATTGCTGCTGATAATAGTCAAGATACGGAATGTTTCCCACACAAGGATCTCTTACATTGTCTTTTTTGAGCCATACTGACTTCCCTCCTGTCCTCACCTCCTCCTTAACCTTGAAGACCCCTAATCTGTTCTCCATTTCTGTAATCTTGTCATGTTATTTAAATGAAATCACACAGTATGTAAACGCTTGATATTGGCTTTTTTCACTCAGCATAATTCTATGGATATTCATCCAAGTTGTTACATGTATCAAACTTTCCTCCCTTTTTCTTACTGTGTTATATTACATGGTATGATATACCATGGTATATTTAATCATTCACTCATTGAAGAACATCTGGGTTGTTTCCAGTTTTGTCCTATTATAAATAAAGCTATTATAAACATTTGTGTACAAGTTGTTGTGTGAGCAGAAATTTTCATCTCTCTAAGATAATTGACCAAGAGTATAATCGCTGGTTTATATGATAGTTGCGTGTTTAGTTTTTCAAGAAACTACCAAAATGATTTCTAGAGTGGTTGTACCATTTTACATTCCCACCAGCGATATATTAATCCTCCAGATCCAGAATCTCCAGATCCTCATCAACATTTGCTGTTGTTACTTTGTTTCCTTTTAGCCATTCTTATAGGTGTGTACTGATATCTCATTGTGGTTTCAATGTGCATTTTCTTTTTTCTTTCTTTTCTTCCTCTCCTCCTCTTCCTCCTCTGCCTCCTCTTCTTCTTTCTTTTTTCTTTAACTACGACATGTTTTATTTCACTGCAAAAATCTGTGTAAAGAGCCAAATCTGGTTCCTATGAAGAAAACATCCCCCACAGCTTAAGTAAAGGTGAAGGGGGGGCGGTAAGAGGGTAGTGTGTTGGGCTAGCTCTATCACTACCTTACCTCTTGTTCTGTGGCCCTGTGTAACGGCAATCACACATGCCCAAGAGAATTCTCTGCTGGGCTCTCTCTCTTTTCTTTTTTTTAATAATTTTTTTTTTCGGCTGTGCCAGGAGGCTTATGGGGATAGACCAGGGATTGAACCCACACCCTTGGCAGTGAAAGTTCAGAGTCCTAACCACTGGACTTCCAGGGAATTCACTCTGTTGGGCTCTCTGATAAGGCCTGGAGGGCAGCTGTGACATCTGCTTTCTGGCCCATAGACACTGAAATCCTGAGAGCTGCCATGGTAGTTATCAAAAATGTGTGAATAAACACAATTCAGAAGGGACTGCATTGGTGTTTTCAGGTAGCCACATACAGGCAAGAGCACTTCAGCTAGGAAGGAAAATATATAATTTATCAAAAAATAGTTGTAGTAAGTTGAGAAATATCTAAATCCTCTGGAGCCAAGACCTGCCCCTTATTTCCATTCACAGTGCCACTGAATAAGCCCAGGGCTGACAGGGGAGCAGTGAGGTGGTGCCTCCTTGATGGGCCATTTGAGTCATGTACTGCGTAAACAGAAAAGGAGACATCCAAGGAGCAGAAGAGGAGATTTTTCATTTGCTCATTTTGTGATCGGATGGAGGGAATTGCATGGAGGTGAAAGAAGCAAAACTTTTAGTCCTGAGTTTGTTCCAACTCCTCACAAAAGCTAAGACAGATTTTTGAAAACTTGGACCAGTGTCCCACATCCTTGAGGACCAGTGTTAACAAGTGGTTGATCCGAAAGCTTTGTTGCCATAAAATTAGTGTGGCTTATATTCTTTTTTTTCATTTTCCCCTCTCAATACTAGTAGACAAGGTGTTGAGTTGGGGGAATACCAAGTAATTGAGGTGAGAAACAAGGGTCAACAGAGAGGACACTACACCAGCTTCTTGGCTCTAAAGAAGCTCTTGAGGTGATGATGTATGTGCCAGATGCCAGTGAAGCTGAGGCTGGCGGTCTGACTGATGGATCACCACAGGACCTGCTGCTTGGTGCTCTCCCTGCTCAGACCAAACCTCTCACTGCCAGCAGTCACCGCGCCCCAACAACTGCCATCACCAGCCCTCTGCTCACAATTAGCATTTTCTTAAAGGCTATTGATGTTCAACTCCTTTTGTGTCCTAATTTGCCATCTCTATATCATCTTCAGTGAAATATCTCTTCATGTTCTTTGCCCGTTTTCTAATGGATTGCTGTTTTTACTCTGGAGAATCCTTTATATCTTCTAGATAATAGTCTGTTTTGTTGTTGTTGAATATGTGGAGAGCAAATATTTTCTCTAAGTCTGTAGCTTGATTTTTTTATCCTTTTAACAGAGAGTTTGGCAAAGCAAAGTTTTCAGTTTTGGTCAAATCGGATTTATTTATTTTGTCTTCTAAGGATTATGTGTTTGGTTTTGAGTCTAAGAATTTTTTCCTGGTCCTAGACCCCAAAGATTTTCTCATAGTTTTTTTTCTAAAAGTGTTATGGAATAAAACATAAAGTGTTACACTTAATCCAGTGACCCATTTTAAGTCAATGTGTGTATAAGATGTGTGACTTACCTCAATATTGATTTTTTTGCTCATGGATGTCCACTTACTCCAGCATCATTTTGTTGACAAGGCATCTTTCTTCCACTGAATTACTTTTGCTCTTTTGTCAAAAATTAATTGGGCTATTTGTGATGTCTGGGTGTCTATCCATCCCCCAATACCACACAGTCTTAACTATTGCCACTATCTAACGTGTCAAAATTGGGTAAACAGATTCTTCCCAATTTATGTTTCTTTTTTGAATTGTTTTAGCTATTCTAGTTCCTTTCCATTTCCTTTTAAAATTTAGGACACTCTTGTATATGTCTACAAAAATGCTGAGATTTTGATAAGAATTGTGTTAAACTTGTATATCAGTTTAGAGAGAATTGATGTCTTTACAGTGTTTAGTATGTTGAGTGTTCATATCCAGGAACAGTCGTCTTTCCATTTGTTTAACTTCTTTGATTTCTTTCATTAGCATTCTGGAGATTGTAAATGGTATATATTTACAATTTTGGCATTAACATTTTTATCACTAGTATATAGAAATATAATTGATTCTTCGTATTTTTATTTTTTATCATGTAACATTGCTGAAGTTAATGTTCTTTTATCGAAAGGCAACTTTAAGAGTATAAGAAGATTAAGTTACAGACTAGAGAATATTTGAAAATTTTATGTCTGATAGAAGACTCATACCCAGAATAAATAAAACACTCTTGAAATTAAATAATAAACAACTCAACTAAAAGGTGAACAAAATAACCTGAAAAACATTCACCAAAGACTATATGTGCAGATAGCAAATATGCATATGAAGTGATGCTTGATACCCACTGGTCATTAGGGAAATGTACATTAAAACCCTGATGAGGTATTACTACATACCTAATAGAATGGCTAAAAGTAAACCTACTGATCATATCAAGAGTTGACAAGGATGTGGAAGGACTGGAACATTCATCTGCAGGTGGGAATGTATAATGATACAACCACTTTTGAAAATAGTGTGACATTTTCTTTAAAAAGTTAAAAATACACTTAGTATACAATCCAGTCATTCCACTCCTAGGTATTTCTTTGAAGATGAAAGCATATGTACATACAACATTTTGTTAATGTTCATAGAAGCTTTACTAGTAGTAGACAAAAAAATGAAAACAATCCAAACCTCCATCACAGATGATTAGACAAACTGTGGTATATCTATACATGGAAAACTAATCAGAAATAAAAAGTAATGAACTATTGGTACATGTAGCAACGTAGATGATCTCAAAATAATTTTGCTGAGTGAAACAAGCCAGACAAAACAGTATACCCTGTAAATTTTCATTTATATAATGTTATATTAAATGCAAACTAATCTATAGTAAATGAAAGCAGATACTGGTTGTCTTAGAATGGCATTGGGGGTAGAGGAAGAGTAGGAAGAGATTTCACAGGTGCTGTAGGAAGCAGTTGAAATGGATGGTTATGTTCATTACCTTGACTGTGGTGATAGTTTTTCAGCTGTATACATATGTCAAAACTTACCAAATTATACAGCTTAAATATATATAGTTTATTGAGTGTCAATTACACCTTAATAAATATGTTTTTAAGAGCTTATATTTTAAGAGCTTACATTTACATGTCTTGGTAAAAAAAGAAAATATTTTTTCTATTTTATATGCTGAGTTTATTATTATTTTTTAAGCATGTAAAATATTTTGTACATGAGAATGGGAAGGATAGGGAAAAGATGGAAAGGGCTTGGGTGTCTGATGTCATCACAAAGATGCCATATCAGCCATTTTCTGCCCAGCTATGTGTTCCTCATAAACGAAAATATTAAAAGCACCAATGTTTCAAAAACTACTCATCTTAAAAATTTTGTTGTTGTTGTTGTTACAAGCAGTTTAACTCAAATCCTAAGAAGTTGTACCTGAATAGTCATACTAAGCCATTAAAACATTAAAAATTGAATTGTATATAACACCTATAAGAGTTGTGTGTCCTGTAAATTAGGAAATCTATATTTTAAATGTAGGACTCCTTCCAGATCAAAGGTAGCCAGGAAATACAAGTACATATTTTAAGTGTTTACAAATTATGAAACCCAATCATGTGATATAAACAACCCAGGTAGGGCTATGACACTTCTATCAGTAGGCAGCAGAATCAGATATCTGTAAATGGAACCCAGTGATGTGATTTATTGTAAATCACATTGATATAGGAGTACAAGTAATGCTAAACCTGTCCCATTAGTCTCTGATAACAATCCAGTCAGCATCAGAGCCAAAAGCTCTGATTGCGAAACCAAACAGAAGTCGGGCTGAAATTCAAGTGGGATGACATAATTATTTCCTTATCAAGTTAGCATCTCTCAACTATTAAAAGATTTAGAACTAAATACAGAAAAGTTAAAAAGAATCAGAAGCATCATATTAACATTTCTATGTTACAGAATCTGAGGATATTAGGATTGTCGTTCTAATGAAAAAAAGGAATTAGCCTTTTAGAGCAACATATGTCAAGCATTTCATTCAATTTAAAATGAGTAATTTAGTGATTCATTTAGAATTTTGATTTTAAACTAAGCCTTTATTAAATGCATACATTGAAACACTTAAGAGAACTTAAGAACCAAATTATTCAGACGTTTAATATCTTTATAAGAATTAATTTTATACTTCAGAGGATTTTAAGTCATAAATCAAAGGACTTAAGAAGGAAATTGAATATTGTGTATTTATAGGTATAGCTTAAAATACTTTAAAATATTAAATGGGACCAATCAAACATTATTCAGGAACTGCTAAACTAAACTATAAGTAGGTTTGAATGTTCAACTTAAAATTTTAAAGAAGAACCTTGCTAAATTGAATATCAAATTTTAATATAAAAAGAAATCCTTGGATGATCTCTTGCACTGAAAAACTGTTTTTAAGGGTATACAAATCTCACATTTAATAAGACCTTCCTGGTGTGTTTTTTTTTTTTTGAACTTTGTCCCACATCCCTACTGCCTCTTAAATTCTTACATTTTTAGCTTGCAAATTATCCAGTCACAGAGTTTTCAAGGACATAATTCTCAAAATTGTAGAAAACTGTCCTATATATATACCTGTGTGTTTCTTCTATTAGACTCTGAATTTCATCAAAGCAAGGATTGCTTCTTATTCTTTATCTTCTGTGGACTTGGTAGTAAGCTTGGCACTCAATTGTTTCTCAATAGGTACTCAACAGGAGTTCAGAGTAATAGCTGTTGAACAAACTCACTTGTTTTTCTTAAATAGAGCTCTTCCTCAACGCTCGTACACAATTAATCCCAATATGAGGACCCTTGGCTCTTGTTATGAACATTTCTTGGGAGTCTTTTGGCTGCTTAGCACCTGACTCTTCCTGTTTTTTTTTTTTTCTAGGACAAAACTATAGTTCAGTTTTTATTTCCTACATAATCTCAGCCTAGAATATAAACTCCATGAGACCAGAGACCTTAGTCATAAGTATTTCCTAGGTTTCAGTTTCACCTATATGTGTCCCTGGCCTGGTCTGGGAGAGCAGCAAATTCACTGCACAAGGGCTCTGCTCTTATGGATCTAATGATCTAGTGAGGACTTCACCAAGCAAAAAGCAATCATACCCAGCTTCAAAGCCTAAGTCTCTGCAGAAGGGCAGATAGGGAGGAGTCTCCTAAAGCCACTGGCTTCCAGGGTGCAGGAAGTCCTGAAGTTCAGAGGCTCGATCCCAGAGGCCACAGGGTGCTGACTCTTCCTTTGGTGTTTGGAAAATCTGCTACTCTGCTAGTCTTGGTGGAGGCCTCTAACTACAGAAACCAAAAAGGCCAGATTGCTGACAGCTTTACCATTGGGCTTGTGGTCTAAGCTAAGCCAGGATTTCCAAAACATTGGGGAAAACATAACATGTTTGCAAAAGACAATCTTAGAACAGATGTTTGTCTACCTATCCCACTGTATTTTACATCATATTATTTATATGTATTGCTTATTAATTCATTAATCAATTAAGTCATTCATTCAACCCTACTTTATTGTGTGCTTACTGCATGCTAAGTACCATAGTAGGTCTTGGGCTCACAACAGTAAAAAGGAAAGACACAGTCCTTTCCCTCATTGTGCTTAATTTCTAGTTTTGAAATGAATTTCTAGTCTTAAAAGTAAAATAATGTCCAGTTTCGAAATGCACTCTGCAGAAAACAAATATAAGGATAGCTGACCTAGAAAATAGTGGCAGTCAGTAGCCATAAGTCTAAACAGTGGGGTGCTTAGACTTTAATTTCTTTTTTAAGGATCTTTACTAGGGATCATAAAGGGCCAAGATAATTTTTTTTTTTTTTTTTTGCGGTACGCGGGCCTCTCACTGTTGTGGCCTCTCCCGCTGCGGAGCACAGGCTCCAGATGCACAGCCTCAACGGCCATGGCTTACAGGCCCAGCCGCTCCACGGCATGTGGGATCCTCCCGGACCGGGGCGGGAGGCAGACTCTCAACCACTGTGCCACCAGGGAAGCTCCGCAAGATAATATTTTAAGCTAAGACTAAAGGATGAGAAAGAACTGGTCATGCAGAGTAAAAGGAAGATTCGTAGCAGAAGAAACAGGATGATCAGAGGATCTGAAGTTAAGCAGAGTTTGTCATGTTCAAATAAATGAAAGATCATATGACCAGAACACATGGTATGGTAGGGGGAAGGTGATGGGGAATAAGATGATTTGGGAGAAGTAACAGGGACAAGATCCATAGGGTCTTGCAGAATGAGTGTTCTCCACTGATAAACTTTCAATAAATTTTTTGTTGCTCCTCTGTGATGTTTTTGTCTCTTCCCCCGATTTTTTGAATTCTAGAATATGATGCCAAATCATTCATTTAGTCTTTAATATTCTTGCATGTTATTCTGCTCTTGCTAGCACTTTAATTGTTATTGTATAGTAATTACAATTATTCATTTCTTTCTACTTCAAAATAACCCATGCAACTTAAATTTTTATTGTTAATTCTGCTGTCACCAACTTCTCTGGGGTTTTTAAATGCCTGCTTCTAAAATAATTCCTCTAATGACGGGTCACACATAGGTATTTTTGCCTACATATTCTTACATTTTCTCCTCTGTTGCACAACTTCCCTTAAGGCATATATTTTTTGTTCATTCTTGCAAACAGACCATTACTTTCACCAATTTCCTCTCATGCCAACAGTAGCCTACCATGGCATTGCAGTTAAGTTTTTTTCAAGAGTACTTAAGAATTTTTAAAAATTCAATACTCTATTTTTGCCTTTGAATTTCTTCATGTAGTCCTTTCTTGATACTCAAAGAAATACAGACTTGAGTAAACCTTGGAGATTCTTTAGTCTCTCACCTTCATTTTACCAACAAGCTCTTTTAAATTTATCATTCATTATTCAATGTTTAACAATCTCATATGTACAGCTTTAATTTCTTAATATCTCTTTGTTTAAAATGGCCTAACTTCTCACAATACCTTACAGGGGTCAGTTGGTATTAAAAATGTCCATGTAGTCTTTCTTAGCAAAAGTTAAAATAAAATATTAAACACACACACAGGATTAATTATCCCTAAACTCCTAAGTAAACAGATTTACAGGTCATTTGCAGGTCTTTGATACCAATTTTACTTTCATATTCATAAAATAATAGAAATGTTATTGATAATATAGCCATTCAACTGGAAGTAAGCAATATGAAAAATTAAATCAAAAGGCAATTATTTACATTGCTTAATTAAATTAGATTCTCTTTTTATACTCTGCCATTCTTCGTAAAGCTGTCCAGGAGATAAGCAAAAGGAAAGCAGTGAGGCTTTCCTGGTCACCAGCTGGGATCCTCCAGCCAAACTTCTCTTACCTCAAGGCTGGGAGGAAATCTACACATATCTTTTTCTCTTGTTCCCCTTCATTTAAGTAATTGAATGATCCAATAATGCTTTCAGGTTTAAACATGTTTAAACATTTTCGTTGTTGCTAGTTGTCTAATCTGTTACCGAGAAAAAAAAGCCCGAGCAGATGTTCCCAGAAATGAAGTTTCCCAGGTGTTGAAAAGGAAAATGCTGATCTGCATGTTACCATGGAGTTAGTGTCTGCTCACTGTTGCCTTCCTTCATGGCAGGTAAAGAACAGTCTAATTACCTGAAAACAGCAACGCTTCATCTGTTGTTGTAATGCTACAGAGATTCTATGATGAAAATCATGAATTTCTTTTTTTAAGTATCTTAGGAAAGAACAAAATTCATTCATGAGAAAACTCTTTATAAGAAGAAAATACTATATTTTAAGCGTTCTATCAATAACACTATGTATTTGGTGAGAAAAGACAATCACTGATGTTTTCTGCAGTTGTTCTTCCTAAGAACAAGAATTTAATGCCAGTTGTTTTTATTTCCTACTATCTTAGGCACTGCTATTTTCACATGTGGAATTCCTATTCTCTTGAAAGGTAGCACCGAACCCAGGATAAATCACCGAACTCAGCTTTTGTACATGTGAAAGAGGAAAGTGCATGTTGACTAATAAATTGCTATTAAAAAATACATCTACAGGTAAATAAATAAAACCATACCAGTGGCTATAAAATGAAAAGTATAAATGTCCCTCTGCCTTCTCCCCCATCCCTCCTCCCCTCCTAGTTCTACCAGGACCATCCTCTAGAAGCAGAGGTTTCTACTTTTAGTTATTTTGGTTGCTACCATCAAGGTTGAATTTACTTTGCAGCTAAAGAAATTTTAACTTCAGTGTCCTCCTGGTGCATAAGTCTCTCCCAACACCCTGGGAGTGGCCCAGAAGTGGATCCAGATTATGTGGGGCCTAAAATGTATACATTTGGGAAGACACATCTGTAAGAAAATAAATGCAAAATTACATATACAAAATTGCTAGCTCTCCCCCAATGCCTTTCAAGGAGCCCTTGCAGGTGAGGATTCCAGAAGGACTAAGGATTAAGCTTCATTAGTTTCAAGGTCAGTAGGTCCCTGGTTGTCATTTTTAGATTTACCAACAACATTAGACAGTATCTGTTGATTACCTACTCAGAAGCATGAGGACATTTAGTGTACCTACCTTACCTCCCAATTTCTCTTTCCCCCACTTACCTTCTGGTTTTTATAGTTGTGTTATTGTGTTATTATATTGATAGCTAAGGTTTATGACAGTCACTAAAATTATGTTTGTAGATTCATTCCAAAAACCAATCAACAGTAATACAATATTACTATATAAATGATATTTTCTGTTGAACCAAGTAATATGGTTGAATGCCTAAACAAATATATGTAACCTTGTATCATTAAATTTTCTTACTCTAAGGGAAATCTTCCAAGCATCTTGCACTTATGATATTCTTATTGTTTTTCAAACTTTGTTCTTAACTTCTTCTGGGTAAGACTTAGCTGGCCTGTTTCTTATATCTTGTTTCCCCTTTTTGGTATTTCATTACACACTGCCTGGATTAACTCCTCATAATTTTTTATGCAGTTTTGTAGGAGGTAGAGTTTGTGAACGTCCTTCAAAATTGAATGACTTCACAGACTATTGTTAGTTGCAGAAAGTGTTCTTTAGGGAAAAATTTCAAGAACATGTTTAATTTAGTTATCAGGTATATACTTTATCATAACAACATGTCTTTAAGAAGAGTTTCAAAGAAAATTATAGGAAGGGAGGAAAGCATGGTAGGCATAAGGAGGTAATGTTTAATTTATCTCAAGGTAAATGAGACCAATCTGAGATGAAATCACCTTTTGTAATTGCTAAAAAGCATGCATTTATGTGGCTAAAAGCAAAGAGGAAACAGTAGATGTCATGCTATTCAACTGGAACTATTTTCTAAAAATCTAAACTTTTCCTAAAAGGTTTTTTTTCCTTTTTGTTTTCTCAGTATTCAGGCTGAGAACAACCATGCTTTGTGGACAACCAACAAATGCTCTTAATTCATATCTCAGAAGGACTTAAGAGGTATGATAAGCACTCCCTCAACGATTCAGTATACTAAAAGTAATCACCCTTTCCTATTGAGGCTTGTGTGTGTGTGTGTGTGTGTGTGTGTGTGTTTGTGTGTGTGAAATAAATTGTTTATACTCTGGAAGCCTAGGAAAATAGTTCATTCTACTACAACTTTAGAAACTCTACAAAGTAATACATTTATAGTGTCTAATAAGAGATTATATTTTCTTCCTGCCAATTTCCTTAATATTTTCAATAATCAGTAATGCTGGTAAGAGATGAGAATACCACTCTATATAACTTTTAAAATATTTGTGCAAAAAACGTGTTCATGACTCATTCATAATTCTATGGGAATCCAATAATCCCAACTCTTTTCCCCACATAGAAGAGGGTGGGTTTTAGTAAACACAAGCAGACATGACCAGCACGATTGTTTTTTATGTACTTATTGTTAGCCTGAATAGCTGTCCAGTAGAGAATGGTGTTTTTGCCATAGTCATGAGTGGGTTGAGGCAGGATAAAAGGAGACGGCTTTGGCTTTCTGTTTTGCCATTCCCTGATCTTTATGTTCATTTCCTACCCCTGGCTTACCTGATTTCCTATCCCTTACCATTGTATCCATTCTAGCATGTTTTTAAAGTCTATCCATCAATTTAGTACATAGCCCTGTGCTAGGTCATATGAGGGAAGCCAAAGAATAATGATAGTAATGCCCAAATAGTTTACACTCGAGCTAAGGAGGCAGGATTAATCCCGGTGGGATTAGAGAACATTGATGCTGAATTTTGTGGTGTGGACTGTTGATTCAATAGGTATTTAGAGAAAGAAATGATCACTTTTGGTTGCAATTGCATATAATTTAGGGTTCTTTGATGGCTAGCAATAGGATCTGATTGCCTAATGTAAGAAAAAATAATTTTAATTGGAAAGATATAATGATATCCTTACAAAAGCTACAAGAATACTAAAGAGCTGCCCATAAAATGACAGAATCCAAAGGCTAAGATGCCAGAATTGCTTAGCTGTGTTGTAAGAATGCTGCCCTGGAGTAAGTATGCTTTGTCTATTCTTTCATGTCGTGTCACTTCACTCACATATCAAAATCTCAGGAGAGAAAATGTGACTGTTCTTACTTAAGTCAAATGACAACTCTTTGACTATGGTAGTAGATCAGGGCACCTTGATTTTCAACCCACAAATACTGTATGTGGACTTCTGCTTTTGCCTGTGATGGAATAGGCAATGATGGAATAATACAAAAGCCAGCTGTTTGAAAGCAACGGTCTGTGAATTACCCCTCAGCTCTTCATTACACCTCTGTTCTTAACTTGGAATAAAAAAATGACAATGCAATGAATGCAAATCTAAATAGATTTCCTACAATATTTACACCTATAAAATGGATGATTTCTTTTGTTATTCCAGATGATGGTTTGAAGGCAACAGGTTTGAACTGGAATTCTGGCTTAGGTGTTTAGAAACTGTTTGACTTTGGGTAAGTTGCTTCCTATAACTCCTCAGTTTCCTACTTTACAGGATTATTGTGGGGATTAAGGCCAATTCACAGAAGAGCTGATCACAATAGATGTACAAAATAAATGGAAGCATTTGTATTATTAATGAATAAGCAAATGCATCCAGAATAGACATAGCTGATGAGGTAGATAAGACTCCACTTTTCTGTTAAATAAGCTTTCTTACGCTTCTGTCCACACTAGGTAAAAATTATTAATCCAACAAATTTCCTTCAAATCTTTATTGAATGAGAAAAAGTATAAATTATTTTAAATAGAATAAAAAACAATCACAGGAATTAGAGTTTTCTAGAATGGTTCATGGGAAGAAATTATCATGTAAAATAACCTTGTATTTTGAGACATGTTCAACCACCTGTTTTTGTTTAGTTTTGTTTTTTGTATTTTAAGGTAATGGTTTGAAGTCAAGTTTACAAAAGTATAACACATCACCAGCTGCTAATTAGACTGTTTTTGACCTTGATCACTGTTCTGTTACCACATTCAATGGTATATTCTGAGTATCTTATTGGTAACCTGTACATTGTTATGTTTGAACACTTATAGTCCTGAAATCTAACAAAAGGCAAAGAAAGCCATTTTGTATTGGTAGTGGTAATTATTTCTGATTTTTACCATGAGGAGCTAGTGTTCTGACTACAAAATGAAGGCAAGGAGATAAATAACTGGGACCTACAGAGTGCCTAGGGGATGCCCCCTGGATGTCTTTTGGTGCTACCATGCCCAGTGAAAATTGTGGATGGAAGATTGCAGCAACCACAGACTGCCAAGCACAAGGAAATCAAGGGCACAGACCCTTTGGGGGTCTGGGTCACCTCAGAAGGAAACAACATAAATCAGCCAGGCCTAAGCTGAGAGAATTCTAAATTTGTTAATGGAGGAGGGAGATAAATAATGTTTATTGTGGCCTTGGAATCAGGTGTAGCATTGGGGATGGCAGCTTGTTTCACTACATTCAGTCTTTGCAGAGATTCCAGCTGGCCACCATATTGAAAGGAATTCTGTAACTGACTGGACTTTATGGGAGGAAAAAGGAAATGTTGAGTGGTAGGCACAGAGAATAGACTATTGGAACAACTCTTGTGCATCTCTTCTAATCCTTTTATTCTGACCTTAGCTGTGGATACTGGTTCCCCTGAAGACTTCAACCAGATGCATTCAGGTGAAACCTGACAGCACATTGCCTCAGGCCAATGCTGAGCACCTCTTACTTTCTGCTGGAGGGCTTCTATTAGCCAAGTCATTAGATACCACAGAATTCTCTCAGCATTCATGCTCGTGAACTAAGAAGTCCAGAGGTGTTAATGCCCTGTAGTCTAGCCTTGATCAGTGGAGAAGGGATTGATAAATGCTTTTTCTTTTGCTCCCCCAGTAAATGGTTCTGAGATGCATTTTGCTTGTGCAGGACTGAACTCTTTGTCATCAAAAAGTGGGTAGCCAACTCAGTGTGCATTCCTCTGCTGGCTTTCTCTTCTCCATTCTTACTCTCTCTGACTCTCAATGCTGTTCTCTGGAATCGTGTTCCTAAAACATTGCAGTTATCCCTAGGTATCTGTTGTGGATTGGTTCTAGGACTCTTGTGGATAACAAGATCCACAAATGTTCAGGTCCTTTATATAAAATGGTGTACTATTTGAATTTAATCTACTTACATCCTCCCTATACTTTAAATCATCTCTAGATTACTTTTAATACTTAATACAATGTATTGGGTTGGCCAAAAAGTTCATTCGGGTTTTTCCATAAGATGTTACATAAAAATGCTACATAAATAGTTGCCAGTGCATATTCAAGTTTTGCTCTTTTGGAACTTTCTGGAAGTTAAAAAAATATTTTTGATCCACAGTTGGTCAAATCTGCAGATGCAGAGGCTGTGGATACAAAAGGCAGACTATACTCTCAAATATGCTTTTCTCTCAGTTGCTTTTTGTTTTGTTTAATTCTTTCTTTTTTTTAAACCCACATTTGTTTATTTATTTATTTTTTTGGCTGTCTTGGGTCTTCGTTTCTGTACGAGGGCTTTCTCTAGTTGTGGCAAGCGGGGGCCACTCTTCATCGCAGTGCATGGGCCTCTCACTATCACGGCCTCTCTTGTTGCGGAGCACAGACTCCAGACGCGCAGGCTCAGTAGTTGTGGCTCACGGGCCTAGTTGCTCCGCGGCATGTGGGATCTTCCCAGACCAGGGCTCGAACCTGTGTCCCCGGCATTAGCAGGCAGATTCTCAACCACTGTGCCACGAGGGAAGCCCTCAGTTGCTACTTTTGAAAGAACCTGGACTGAGACAAGAATATAATTTGTATTTATTTAAATCCTATTAGAGACTTACTGTGATTCAAGGTATGCTTTATTCTTCTTGCTTACTTTTAAACTGATAAACTTGCTTATTCACATATAAAATGAATAAATCTGGACTATTTTAAAGAAAATATCTGACATATTACATCTATAAATATATTAATATGTATCTCATATATAAGGTCTTTAAAAAATGTAACTACAGTCCCATTATCACGTTCCTACAATTAACAATATTTTCTTAATATTATCTAATACCTAATACGTGTTTAGTTTTCCTTAATTGTGTAATAAATGTCTTTTTTATAGTTTACTGGAGTCAGGATTATAACAAGGTCGTACAACTCTCTTAATCTACAGCAGTTCTTTTCTTTCTTTCTTTCTTTCTTTCTTTCTTTCTTTCTTCCTTCCTTCCTTCCTTCCTTCTTTCCTTCTTTCTTTCTTTCTTTCTTTCTTTCTTTCTTTCTTTCTTTCTTTCTTTTCTTTTCTTTCTTCCTTCTTTTTTCTTTCTTCTTTCTTTTTTTCTTTTTATTCTTTCATTTATTTACTGAAAAATTGGATCATTTGTTCTGTAGAATTTCCCACGTACTGGGTTTGGCTGATTGTTTCCTCAAAGTTCACTTTAAATATCAACCCTTATTAAAAAATGTAAGCATCATTTCTAAAAAGTTTGCTCTGCAAAATGTGTGTTACTGATTATCTGGGAATGGTTTCTGTCTCTGCTTCCTTGTGCTGACTTTTCTGATTTCTGACTTGAGTGCTTTGCATTCTCCATCTGCTGAGGCAAAGGAAAACTCATTTCCTGTTCACTTGGAGGAAAGAGTGACTTCTTTATTGTGTCTATACTGAAAATGTATTTCTACATTGAGTTGCATTTGGTTATTTACATCATACCTCATTCCATAATGACTTGAGGGGTTATACAAACCTACATACAAATCAAGAATTTTAAAATAATGTATTAAAGAATTAAGGGCAAAAGGAATACTAAGGTAGGAAAAATAAATATAAAATTTAAGGTGTGACTCTGAATGATGGTAACCAAGACGCTTCATATAAAACACAATTGGTCATTCTGTATGATTGTAACTTATCAATGGTAGTACTATTTACCAGGGCTTATAACAGTACCTGACCCACAGGAGGAATCAAAAACTATTGCTGACTTTTTAACTATTTATGCTCAGTCACACAGTCTCCATATGTGACTGGCAGAAGCTATGTAAGCCATACAGACAATTTAAAACATAAATTCTATTATGTATGCATTCTTAGTATAGTCCTACTGTGAATTAAATATGAAGACATTGAGAGCAGATAGCATGTAAGAATAAGTTCAGTAGGTTTCAAAGATTTAGGTTCAAGGGTAAGATAGGACAGAAAGTTATTTCTAAAGCCTGGAAATAACAGTTACTGCTTTTCTACTATTAAAGAAAAGATATATTTATAAGAGCATTGCAATGCATTGCAAGAATAAGGAGTACCTTCAAAATAAAGTAGTGACTTGACATTTTACCTTAACAACTGGGAAAAATACTTCATAGAAGCAATTTGGAGCTAAAGGTCATCCATAGAAGTGATTGGAATACTTCAGATTAGAGCTACATATTTCCCTGAATGATACCTATGTATTTTAAAATAGAAAACAATAATTTAAAGCTCATTTGAAAGTATTATAAAACCCAAGACAGACCATTTTTAAAATTGAAAACAAAACTGAAACACAATGAAAATATTTTTTAAATATTCAGATAAAAATAGGATTTTGATTTTTAGACACAGTAAAATGCAGAAACACAGTTTTGTTTCTTGTTAGAACCATTGAGGATTCAGGAGGATTAAATAAAATAGACATACCAACAAATGTTTCGCAGGAGAAAATTAACTTGAAAGTACTTTTAAATTTAAATTGCTATGCGAATGTAAAATTATTACTCAGTCTTACTCTGTACTTAGCATTGTCAGGCACTGAAGGCAAGGAAAAAATAAGCAAACAGATAAACTAACCATAGCTTTTGGATCTTGCTGAGAGTGGCTGACAGGAACTCCCTGTCATTAAAACAGTGTAATCAATGTTCCTGGAAGTATCTTGACCTTTTGTTTCACAATTTGGATCAAGATATTCTGGTGGCCAGAGATTTTTATATTCATGTGCACACAAATGTCTACCAACTGAATGTTAAGTCAAGCTCAAATATTTTTTTAACTATAGTATACATAAATGACAGTTTGCAAAAATGAGGAAAAATAAAATTATAAAATTTAATTAAGTGACGTCTGTAGTATACCAAGCCTTCTTGTTTAAGAATCAACCAAACTGAAACCCAATTATTTAGTGGGTTCAATTCAAAGCATTTTGTGTAGCAGGGTAATAATTTTGGGTTCTTGTGTTACAAGAATAACCAATATATGGTCAGCCATACATTTAAGTCAAAACGAGTTTAGTTGATTAAATTTATTCCTGTATTCATTAATTCAACAAACTTTTATTACTCACTACTATAGCCAAACACTTTACTTCGTTCTAGGACTGTAGAGGCAAGAGAAGCACATTCCTTTCCCTCAAGAGCTGACAATTTAGGGACTTCCGTGGTGGTGCAGTGGTTAAGAATCCGCCTGCCATTGCAGGGGACACGGGTTCGATCCCTGGGCCGTGAAGATCCCATACGCTGTGGAGCAACTAAGCCTGTGCACCACAACTACTGAGCCTGTACTCTAGAGCCCGTGAGCCACAGCTACTGAGCCCGCGTGCCACAGCTACTGAAGCCTGCGCGTCTAAAGCTCGTGCTCCGCAACAAGAGAAGCCACCGTAATGAGAAGCCTGCACACTGCAACGAAGAGTAGCCCCTGCTCGCCACAACTAGAGAAAGCCCATGCGCAGCAACAAAGACCCAATGCAGCCAAAAATAAATAGATAAATTTATTTTTTTAAACTACTAAAAATTAATAAGGAAAACATTAAAAAAAGAGTCAACAATTTAATAGAGGAAATAAAAGCAAATCTAGGATTACAATTTACTCTGATATGAGCCAAATTAGAAAGATGCATGTAGAGGCAGCTTTAGGTGAACAAATGGGGGGCATCAAAGTCGGCCTGAGGTTATGCCTGGGGAGGTGGGTAAGGACTTCATGGACATAGATTATTTTTAATGGATAAGGGAAAAGTGAGAAGAGTATTTTAAGAAAAGGAAAACCACATTACACACTGGAGGAAATCTAATAAATTCCCTTTGGCTAGAGTGAAGGTTGATTATTTGGAAGAATGGGAATGGAAGGATATAGTGAAAAGTGGGAATCAGGTAGTATTAGAAACTTTAGGCAAGTTTAAACCTGTTCTTTCATGTAGAAGTACTGATGGATAGTTAAGTAAAGGGGTGATATGACCAGATTTAAATATTAGAAAGATGAGTCTGAAACAGTGTGGAGAATCAAATTGAATGATAGGGCAACTGGTTAGAAGCTACTGCAGTAAGCCAATTCTGAGCATGAAGTGCAGCATGATGAGGGAGAACAGAGTAGTGGAAGAACGTGGCAGGACCTGGTAACTGGTGCCATGTGGGAGAGGAAGGAGAAGAAGCCAAGGGTAGTGCTCAGACTTGAACAACTGGGTGAATGGTGGCACCCTTCACTGAGAGAGAAAGCATCTAAGGAGGGGGAATATTGAGGAGAAAATAAGGAATTGAATTTTGTAATTGAGTTTGAGATATGCTGTCCAATTATAGATGTTTTGTAAGGAACTGGATACATGGAAAACATCAGTATTTAAGAGGACAGAGAAGGAAGAGTCCACAAGAGAAACTGCAAAGGAGTGAGAAATGTGGAGAACTGTGAGGCCAGTGCAGGGGGGTTTCCAGGGTAAAGATCCATGAAACCATCAAAGGCCAAGAGAGGTCAAGTAGGAAGACAAAAACATATCCATTGGCCTTAGTGGCCTCAGCATGGGCAATTTCAGTAGACGCAACCTTCCAGTAGATTAAGGAGGGAATCATGGTGAGAAAGTGGAGAGGGGATATCAGTTTCTTTTTAAAGAAATTTGGTTAAAATGTGCAGTAGAGATCTTAAATACTAACCAGGTGGGAATATGAGGGATAAGAAAAAGGATTTTTTTTTTTCTTTACAAAGTGTGGAAATACTGAGGGGAAAGAACTTATAAACTTTGAAAATAAAGGCATAGATGAAAAAATCATTGATAGTAAGCCCTTAAGGGCCAAAAGGGGGTGGATAAAAGACCCATGCATAAAGGAGGAAGAACATGAAAAGAGAGGAAAAACTGAGGAAATTCTGGCTTAATTGGATAATTCTCTTAGTCAAGTGGGTAGCTATGTTTTGACCTCTCTGATACGGTCAGGTAGACATGGCCTTGGAGTTTGATGTCTTGTCAAGAGAGAAGAAACAGTAGCAGCTGGTACCAAAATAAAAAACAGTGCACAGGTTAATGATTATTTTAAAATATCTTGTAACAACTTCTGTCTAATACTTCAAAGAATTATTAATAATCTTAGCCATTAAAGAAAAACACTGTCATTTTTCCTTAATAAAAATCTATTCTCACCACAGCTGCTATTATCTTATCAACATCTGTCCATGCCTTATGGAAAACTTTGTTTTTCAAATGAAACTAGAAAAACAAGCCTGACATTTAATATACTTAATATGCAATCTGTCTCATGATGCGTCAATGAATTTATTTTCAATATGAAATCTAGATGAACATTTTTCCATAATTCAAAAAGAAGCATGTACCACAATGCTCATTACAGCTCTATTTACAACAGCCAGGACACAGAAGCAACCTAAGTGTCCATCGACAGATGAATGGATACAGAAGATGTGGCACATATATACAATGGAATATTATTCAACCATGAAAAGAAATGAAATTGAACTATTTGTAGTGAGGTGGATGGACCTAGAGTCTGTCATACAGAGTGAAGTAAGTCAGAAAGAGAGAAAAAAAATACTGTATGCTAACACATATATATATGGAATCTAAAAAAAGAAAAAGAAAAGAAAATGGTTCTGAAGAACCTAGGGGTAGGACAGGAAAAAAGACGCAGACATAGAGAATGGACTTGAGGACACAGGGAGGGGGAAGGGTAAGCTGAGATGAAGTGAGAGAGTGGCATGGACATATATACACTACCAAATGTAAAATAGATAGCTAGTGGGAAGCAACCGTATAGCACAGGGAGATCAGCTCGGTGCATTGTGACCACCTAGAGGGGTGGGATAGGGACGGTGGGAGGGAGAGGTAAGAGGGAGGGTATATGGCGATATACGTATACATATAGCTGATTCACTTTGTTATACAGCAGAAACTAACACAACATTGTAAAGCAATTATACTCCAATAAAGATATTTTAAAAAAAGGAGGGGACTTCCCTGGTGGCGCAGTGGTTAAGAATCCGCTTGTCAATACAGGGGACACGGGTTTGAGCCTTGATCGGGGAAGATCCCACATGCCGCAGGAGCAACTAAACCCATGTGCTACAGCTAACTACTGAAGCCCATGCACCTAGATCCCATGCTCCACAACAAGAGAGGCCACCACAATGAGAAGCCTGCACAACGAAGAGAAGAGTGGCCCCCACTCGCTGCGACTAGAGAAAGCCCGCACACAGTAATGAAGACCCAACGCAGCCATAAATAAATAAATTATTTTTTAAAAAAGGAAATTACAAGTGTAACTATATTTTAAATATGATTCCATATGTCATGAATTTATCCATAGGATTACTAGTTTAGCTGAAGACATGATAACATTCTTTATTAGAACTGTGATTTTACTTTAATAATGAAAAGTACTTTGTAGATTTGGTTATATGTTTGAATTTTCTATCAAATTATTTATATAAAAGTTACTTGCTATGATGTTTTCACAATGATGTGAATACACTTAATGCCATTGAACTGTACATTTAAAAATGGTTAAAATGGTAAATTTATGTTATGTATATTTTACCACAATAAAAAAGTCACTTACTATACAATTTAATACTCTTTAGGCTGAACAATTTTTTATTGTGAAAATAAAATATAAATAGTGAATTAGATATTTTGATGTTGCAGTGAAAGGGCATTTGAGTGTTAAATAGTATTTGAGTGCATTAGAGAAAGGAAAGGGCAGAGAAAAATAAATGTCCCTACCAACCTCTATTACCCTCTGTTGCTGTACTTTGAGAAAATAATTTTTTTAATTATGCTAAAACCCCTTGTAGCTAACGAGGTCTATAACTTTAAAAGAGTGTAGTTTTTCACAAATTAATCAAGGAGGATATGAAAGAAAGCACAGGAGTTAAACTAGAGACTCACTCCACCCCTTTTCCTGGAAGCTTCTCTGTCTTTGTTATTCTGGAAGGTAACCTGTTTGTCAAGAATACACATTTGACACACATAAGATTTGAAAACCATATACTTGAGCTATGGAGTTTGTCTTAGTCCATTCTGGCTAAAAAACTACATAAATACAGACCCATTAGCAGTCACTCCATTTCTTCCAAGCCCCCACCTGTCAACATAGGAAAATGTTGATTTACTTTGTTTTTATAGATGGATTCTGGACATTTCATACAAATAGTATGTAATATGTACTCAGACTGGCCTCTTTCACTTAGTGTAATGTTTTCAAGGTTCATCTGTGTAGTAGTATGCATCAATACTTCATACCTTTTCATTGTTAAATAATGTTCCATTTCTGGATATGCCACATTTTTTAAAACCATTAAGCTGTTGAAGGAATTTGGGTTATTGCTACTCTGGCTATTACAAATAATGCTGCCATGAATATTAATGGATAAGTTTTTGCATGGATATATGTTTTCACTTTGGGTGAGGGGTGTAGTGATTCCTAGGAGTGGAATGCTGAACTCTATGTTTAACTTTTTGAGGAATTGCCAGACTCTTTGCCAAAGGGGCTGCACCTTTTTATATCACTACCAGCAATGTGAGAGTGTTCTAATTCCTCTACATTCTTGCTAACGATTTTTATTTTTTGTCTTTATTTTGGCCATACTAGTCACCTGGAAGTAGTATCTCATTGTGATTTTGATTTGCATATCTTTAAGGCAGATGATTTTGAGCATCTTTTCATGTGTTTACTGGTTATTTGCCCACTTTCTTTGAAGAAATATCTATTTACATTATTTGTCAATTTTATTTATTTTTTTATTTGTCAATTTTAAATTGGGTTGTCGTATTGTTACATTTCATTTTAATTTTTTATTATTATTGCATTTTAATAATTGTTTATTTATAGATAGATACCAGTTCCTTATCCCATATATTTTTTTGCATATATTTCCCCCCATTCTGGGGGTTGTCTTTTCACTTTCTTTATGGTATCCTTTGAAGCACAAAATATTTCATGTTGATGAAGTCTAATTTGCCAATTTTTTTTTGTTGTTTGTGCCTATGTTGTCATATTTAATAAGACTCTGCATAACCCAAGGTACATGAAGATTTACTCCTATATTTTCTTCTAAGAGTTTTATAGTTTTACCTCATAAACATAGGCCTATGAGCCATTTTGAATTATTTTTGTGTATATTGTGGGGAAGGCATCCAACTTCATTTTCTGTATATAGATCTCCAGATATCCTGGTATCATTTGTTGAAAAAACTCTTCTTTCAAGCATAGCTCTTACTTTTCAATATTATTTTGGCTTCTCTGAGTCCCTTAAATTTCTATATGAATTTTAGGATCAGCTTGTCAATTTCTGCAAAAAAGCCAGATGGGGTTTTGAGAGGAATCTGATTGAATCTGTACATCAGTTTGAGGACTACTCTCATCTTAACAATATTAAGTTTTCTGAACCATGAACATGGGATGTCCTCCTATTTATTTATGCTTTGTAGTCCTCAGTAGGTACAAGTCTTACATTTCTTTCATTAAATTTATTTCTAAGCATTTTATTCCTTCTGAGGCCATTGTAAATGGAACTGCCTCGTTAGTTTAATTTTCATATTGAACATTGCTAACATATAGAAATGCAATTGATTTTTGTATATTGATACTGTAACTAAGTAAATATAGGACATTTAGTTTATTCTACTTTTTGAGGTTTTTTATAAAGTTACATGTTTTTATGACCATCTGCATAATCATGATCCTTAGAAATTTGAATGATCTGAATGATGATTTAGCAGATTGCCCAACTGACTTCCATATAAATCCAGCATCTACTAATGCCTTACATTGGAAAGTGGCATGTTGATTTAGAAAAAGGGTTTCCAAAACTGACAGCTCTTGAGAAATACCTGGGGAATTTTTTAATATACATTGTCTCTTTTTATTTTAGACTGACTGAATCAGAATTTTGGGGGAAGAGTCTAAATTCTTTACTTAAAATAATATCCTAAGTTAATTTGGCGCAGTCTACCTGTGAACGTGCATTTAAGAAGTACTATGTTATGCTTCCATAAGGCAAACATTCTTGTTAATTCACCTTGATGGGCCTACTTGCACGTAGTTTTTATTAATTCATTCAAAAATTTTCCACTGTAGTGAACAAAATCAAATTCCTGGTTACATGGAGCTGACATACTAGCATGGGGGAAGTTAGACAATAACAAATAAGTGGCAAAAAGCAAGCCAAGGGTTTAAAGAATGACAGAAGCACAATTGTAGAGTGTGGTCAAGGGAGGCCCTTCCTGTCAGTTGATATTGAAACAGAAACCTGAATGAAAAGGAGAAAATGACCCACAGAAATCTCTAAGGAAAAAAAATGCTCTGTGCAGAAAGAATAGAGAGTGTAAAGACCTACTGAGAAGGACCTTACTTGAAATGTCCAAGAATAAGGAGGTGACTAGATTTGAGGAAGGTGAGCAACGGAGAAAGTAGTAAGAAATGAGATTGGAAAGATCAGAACACACCACATTATTCTGCATGAGATGAGAAGTTCATGTAGTTTTGTACAGAAGGGTAACATGATCTGATTTAGAGTGTTAGGGGGAGAAAAGATTATAGAAGGGCTAGTAGGAAGCTGTGGCTATTGTCTTGTTGTATACTTCTCAATGTGTAGTCTAAGGAACTCCAGGGAAATGCTGAGAACCTTTCAGGAATCCATGAAGTTAAAACTATTTTCTTGATAAGTAAGACGTTATTTGCCTTTTTCACGGTGTTGACATATGCTCTGATGGTGCAAAAGCAATGATGAGTAATACTGCTGTCATCTTAGCATGAATCAAGACAGTGGCACCAAACTCTACTAAAAGTCACTGCTTTCTCTACAACTACAACTGTGCACATCAAAAAAAAAAAAGTCTGTATATCCTTGATGTAGTAATAGAAATTATTAATGTTATTAAATCTCAACCTTTGAGAATATGTCTTGTTAATAATTCTGTGTGATGAAATGAGAAGCACACATAAAGGTCTTCTGCTGTTTATGAAGGTATAATGGTTTTCTTGAAGAAAAGCATTTGTGCAAGTGAGTTGCAAGTTGAACAAGCCACTTGTATTTTTAATGGAACAGAAGATCATTAAAAGAATGTTGACAAACTATATCTATTCAGATTTGGGTATTGGGCAAATATTTTCTTGAAAATGCATAAAGTGGGTTTGCGACTTCAAGGAAAACAACTGACAGTAGAGGTTGCCAATGATAAACTTTGAATTTTAAAGGAAGAATTAAATTTTGGAAAATGTGTGTCTCTCCGTATGAAGTTAATGTTCCCCAATAGTTCAAACATTTTAAGGAGACTGGTGGTGATATGTAAAACTATGTTGCGGGAGACCTTCAAGATGGCGGAGGAGTTAAGACGTGGAGATCACCTTTCTCCATCTATATGTGGAACAACTGCTACAGAACACCTACTGAACGCTGGCAGAAGACCTCAGACGTCTCAAAAGACAAGAAACTCCCCACATACCAGGGTAGGGCAAAAGAAAAAGAAAACACAGAGACAAAAGAATAAGGATGGGACCTGTACCTCTGGGAGGGAGCTGTGAAGGAGGAAAAGTTTCCACATGCTAGGAAGCCCCCTCACTGGCAGAGACAGGGGTGGCGGGGGTAAAGCTTCAGAGCCACAGAGGAGAGCACAGCAACAGGGGTGCAGAGGCAAAGCAGAGAGATTCCCACACAGAGGATCAGTGCCGAGAGGCCCTCACCAGCCTGAGAGGCTTGTCTGCTCACGGCACAGGGTGGGTGGGGGCTGGGAGCTGAGGCTCGGGCTTCGGAGGTCAGACCCCAGGGAGAGGACTGGGGTTGGCTGCGTGAACACAGCCTGAGGGGCTAGTGTGCCACAGTTAGTCAGGAGGGAGTCTGGGAAAAAGTCTGGAACTGCCTAAGAGGCAAGAAACCATTGTTTTGCAGTGTTCGAGGAGAGGGGATTCAGAGCACCACCTGAACGAGCTCCAGAGATGGGTGAGAGCAGTGGTTATCAGCGTGGACACCAGATACTGACATGAAACGCTAAGACTGCTGCTGCAGCCACAAAGAAGCCTTTGTGCAAGCACAGGTCACTATCCACACCTCCCCTACCGGGAGCCTGTGCAGCCTGCCACTGCCAGGGTCCCAGGATCCAGGGACAACTTTCCTGGGAGAACACACGGTGCGCCTCAGGCTGTTGCAACATAACACCGGCCTCTGCCGCCTGTAGCCTCGTCCTGCATTCCGTACCCCTCCACCCCCCCACCTGAGTGAGCCAGAGCCCCCTAATCAGCTGCTCCTTTAACCCTGTCCTGTCTGGGCAGGAACAGATGCCCTCAGGAGACCTACACACAGAGGTGGGGCCAAATCCAAAGCTGAACCCCAGGAGCTGTGTGAACAAAGAAGAGAAAGGGAAATTTTTTCCAGCAGCCTCAGGAGCAGTGGATTAAATCTTCACAATCAACTTGATGTACCCTGCATCTCTGGAATACCTGAATAGACAACGAATCATCCCAAAACTGAGGCGATGGACTTTGGGAGCAACTGTAGATTTGGGGTTGTTTTCTGCATCTAATTTGTTTCTGGTTTTATGTTTACCTTAGTTTAGTATTTAGAGTTTATTATCATTGGTAGATTTATTTATTGATGGTTGCTCTCTTCCTCCTTTTTGTTTATATATAGATTTTTAAATATATTTCCTTTTTCCCTTTTCGTGAGTGTGTATATGTATGCTTCTTTGTGTGATTTTGTCTGAATAGCTTTGCTCTTACCATTTTTTCTAGGGTTCTATCTGTCCTTTTCTCTGTGTGTGTTTTTTTTTAAGTATAGTTTTTAGCACTTGTTATCATTGGTGGATTTGTTTTTTGGTTTGGTTGCTCTCTTTTTTCTTTCTTTTTGTTTTACTTAAAATTTTTTATTTTTAATAATTTTTACATTTGTTTATTGTATTTTATTTTTTCTTTTTCTTTTTTTCTCCTTTTCCTTCTGAGCCGCGTGGCAGACAGGGTCTTGCTGCTCTGGCCAGGTGTCAGGCCTCTTCCTTTGAGGTGGGAGAGCTGAGTTCAGGACATTGCTCCACCAGAAACCTCCTGGCTCCACACATTATCAAATGGTGAAAGCTCTCCCACAGATCTCCATCAAATGCTAAGACCCAGCTCCACTCAACAACCAGCAAGATACAGTGCTGGACATTGTATGCCAAACAACTAGCAAGACAGGAACACAACACCACCCATTAGCAGAGAGGCTGCCTAAAATCATAATAAGGTCACAGATACCTCAAAACACACCACTGGATGTGGTCCTTCCCACCAGAGAGACAGGATGCAGCCTCATCCACCAGAACACAGGCACTAGTTCCCTCCACCAGGAAGCCTACACAACCCACTGAACCAACCTTACCCACTGGGGACAGACACCAAAAATAATGGGAGTTACGAACCTGCAGCCTGCAAAAAGGAGACACCAAACACAGTAAGTTAAGCAAAATGAGAAAACAGAGAAACACACAGCAGATGAAGGAGCAAGGTAAAAACCCACCAGGCCAAACAAATGAGGAGGAAACAGGCCATCTACCTGAAAAAGAATTAAGAGTAATGATAGTAAAGATGATCCAAAATCTTGGAAATAGAATGGAGGAAATACAAGAAATGTTTCAAAAGGACCTAGAAGAACTAAAGAGCAAACAAACAATGATGAACAACACAATGAAATTAAAAATTCTCTAGAAGGAATCAATGGCAGAATAACTGAGGGAGAAGAACGGATAGTGACCTGGAAGATAAAATAGTGGAAATAACTACTGCAGAGCAGAATAAAGAAAAAAGAATGAAAAGAATTGAGGACAGTCTTAGAGACCTCAGGGACAACATTAAATGCACCAACATTCTAATTATAGAGGTCCAAGAAGAAGAAGAGAAAAAGAAAGGGACTGAGAAAATATTTGAAGAGATTATAGTTGAAAACTTTGCTAATATGGGAGTGGAAATAGTCAATCAAGTCCAGGAAGTACACAGAGTCCCATACAGGATAAATCCAAAGAGAAACTTGCCACGACACATATTATTCAAACTATCAAAAATTAATTTCACAGAAAAAACATTAAAAGCAGCAAGGGAAAAACAACAAATAACACACAAGGGAAACCCCATAAGGTTAACAGCTGATCTTTCAACAGAAACTCTGCAAGCCAGAAGGGACTGGCAGGATATATTTAAAGTGATGAAAGGGAAAAACCTATAACCAAGATTACACCACCCAGCAAGAATCTCATTTCTATGGAGAAATTAAAAACTTCACAGACAAGCAAAAGTTAAGAGAATTCAGCACCACCAAACCAGCTTTACAACAAATGCTAAAGGATCTTCTCAAGGCAGGAAACACAAGTGAAGGAAAAGACCTACGAAAATAAACCCAAAACATTTAAGAAAATGGTAATACGAACATACATATTGATAACTACCTTAAATGTAAATGGATTAAATGCTCCAACCAAAACACATAGACTGGCTGAATGGATACAAAAATAAGACCCATATATATGCTGTCTACAAGAGACCCACTTCAGATCTAGAGACACATACAGACTGAAAGTAAGGGGATGGAAAAAAATATTCCATGCAAATGGAATTGCTACAAATTGCTACTCCAAAAGAAAGCTGGAGTAGCAATTCTCATATCAGACAAAATAGACTTTAAAACAAAGACTATTAGAAGAGACAAAGAAGGACACTACATAATGATCAAGGGATCGATCCAAGAAGAAGATATAACAATTGTAAATATTTATGCACCCGACATAGGAGCATCTCAATACATAAGGCAAATACTAACAGCCATAAAAGGGGAAATCGAAAGTAACACAATCATAGTAGGGGACGTTAACACCCCACCTTCACCCATGGACAGATCATCCAAACAGAAAATAAATGAGGAAACACAAGCTTTAAATGATACATTAAACAAGTTGGACTTTATTGATATTTATAGGACATTCCATTCAAAAGCAACAGAATACACTTTCTTCTCAAGTGCTCATGGAAATTTCTCTAGGATAGATCATATCTTGGGTCACATATCAAGCTTTGGTAAACTTAAGAAAATTGAAGTCATATCAAGTATCTGTTCCAACCACAATGCTATGAGACTAGATATCAATTACAGTAAAATCTCTGTAAAAAATACAAATACATGGGGGCTAAACAATATGCTACTAAATAACCAAGAGATCACTGAAGAAATCAAAGAGGAAATCAAAAAATACCTAGAAAGAAATGACAATTAAAACATGACGACCCAAAACCTATGGTATGCAGAAAAACAGTTAGTTCTAAGAGGGAAGTTTATAGCAACACAATCCTACCTCAAGTAAAAAGAAACATCTCAAATAAACAACCTAACCTTACACCTCAAGCAATTAGAGAAAGAAGAACAAAAATCCCCAAAGTTAGCAGAAGGAAAGAAATCATAAAGATCAGATCAGAAATAAATGAAAAAGAAATGAAGGAAACAATAGCACAGATAAATAAACCTAAAAGCTGGTTCTTTGAGAAGATAAACAAAATTGAAAAACCACTAGCCAGACTCATCAAGAAAAAAGGGAGAAGACTCAAATCAATAGAATTAGAAAGGAAAAAGGAGAAGTAACAACTGACACTGAAGAGATACAAAGGATCAGGAGATATTACTACAAGCAACCGTATGCCAATAAAATGGACAACCTGGAAGAAATGGGCAAATTCTTAGAAAAACACAACCTTCTGAGACTGAACCAGGAAGAAATAGAAAATATAAAGAGACCAATCACAAGCAATGAAATTTTAACTGTGATTAAAAATCTTCCAACAAACAAGAATCCAGGACCAGATGGCTTCACAGTTGAATTCTATCAAACATTTAGAGAAGAGCTAACACCTATTCTTCTAAGAGCTAACACCTCTTCCAAAATATACCAGAGGTAGGAACACTCCAAAACTCATTCTATTAGGCCACCGTCACTCTGATACCAAAACAGACAAAGATGTCACAAAGAAAGAAAACTACAGGCCAATATCACTGATGAACATAGATGCAAAAATCCTCAACAATACACTAGCAAACAGAATCCAACAGCACAAAAAAGGATCATACACCATGATCAAATGGGGTTTATCCCAGGAATGCAGCATTCTTCAATATATGCAAATCAATCAATGTGATACTCCATATTAAAAATTGAAGGAGAAAAACCATATGATCATCTTAATAGATGCAGAAAAAGCTTTCAACAAAATTAAACACACACATTTATGATAAAACCATCCAGAATGGAGGCATAGAGGGAACTTCCCTAAACATAATAAAGGCCATATATGACATATCCACAGCCAACATCATTCTCAATGGTGAAAAACTGAAACCATTTCCTCTAAGGTCAGGAACAAGACAAGGTTGCCCACTTTCACCACTATTATGCAACATTGGTTTGGAAGTGTTAGCCACAGCGATCAGGGAAGAAAAAGAAATAAAAGGAATCCAAATCAGAAAAGAAGAAGTAAAAGCTGTCTCTGTTTGCAGATGACATGATACTATACATAGAGAATCCCAGAGATGCTACCAGGAAACTACTAGATGTAATCAATGAATTTGGTAAAGTAGCAGGATACAAACTTAATGCACAGAAATCTCTGGCATTCCTATACACTAATGATGAAAAATCTGAAAGTGATATTAAGGAAACACTCCCATTTACCATTCCAACAGAAAGAATAAAATACCTAGGAATAAACTTACCTAAGGAAGCAATAAGCCTGTATGCAGAAAACTATAAGATACTGATGAAAGAAATTAAAGACGATACAAACAGAGAGATATACCATGTTCTTGGATTGGAAGAATCAACATTGTAAAAAAAACTATACTGCCCAAAGCAATCTACAGATTCAATGCAATCCCTATCAAACTACCAATGACATTTTTCACAGAATTGGAACAGAAAATTGCACAATTTATACGGAAACACAAAAGACACTGAAGAGCCACAGCAATCTTTAGAAAGAAAAATGGAGCTGGAGAACTTAGGTTCCCTGACTTCAGACTATACTACAAAGCTACAGTAATCAAGACAGTATGGTACTGGCACAAAAACAGAAATATAGATCAATGGAACAGGATAGACAGCCCAGAGATAAACCCATGCACATATGGTCACCTTATTTTTGATAAAAAAGGCAAGAATATACAATGGAGAAAAGACAGCCTCTTCAACAAGTGGTGCTGGGAAAAGTGGACAGCTACATGTAAAAGAATGAAATTAGAACACTCCCTAACACCATACACAAAAATAAACTCAAAATGGATTAAAGACCTAAATGTAAGGCCAGACACTATCAAACTCTGAGAGGAAAACATAGGCAGAACACTCTATGACGTACATCACAGCAAGATCCTTTTTCACCCACCCCCTAGAGAAATGGAAATAAAACCAAAAATAAACAAATGGGACCTAATGAAACCTAAAAGCTTCTGCACAGCAAAGGAAACCATAAACAAGACAAAAAGACAATCCTCAGAATGGGAGAAAATATTTGCAAATGAAACAACTGAGTATACAAGCAGCACATGCAGCTCAATATCAAAAAAACAAACAACCCAATCCAAAAATGGGCAGAAGACCTAAATAGACATTTCTCCAAAGAAGATATACATGTTGGCAACAAACACATGAAAGAATGCTCAACATCATTAATCATTAGAGAAATACAAATCAAAACTACAATGAGATTTCACCTCACACCAGTCAGAATGGCCATCATCAAAAAATCTACAAACAAATGCTGGAGAGTGTGTGGAGAAAAGGGAACCCTCTTGCACTGTTGGTGGGAATGTAAATTGATTCAGCTACTATAAAACAGTATGGAGCTTCCTTGAAAAACTGAAAATAGAACTACCATATGACCCAGCAATCCTGTTACTGGGCATATATTCTGAGAAAACTGTAATTCAAAAAGAGTCACGTACTGCAATGTTCATTGCAGTTCTATTTACAATAGCCAGGATATGGAAGCAACCTAAGTGTCCATTGCCAGATGAATGGATAAAGAAGATGTGGCACATACATACATTGGAATATTACTCAGCCATAAAAAGAAACAAAATTGAGTTATTTGTAGTAAGGTGGATGGACCTGGAGACTGTCATACAGGGTGAGGGTGAAGTAAGTCAGAAAGAGAAAAACAAATACCATATACTAACACATATATGTGGAATCTAAAAAAGAAAAGGAAAGAAAATGGTTCTAAAGAACCTAGGGGCAGGGCAGTAATAAAGATGCAGATTAGAGAATGGACTTGAGGACATGGGGAAGGGGAAGAGGAAGCTGGGACGAAGTGAAAGAGCGGCATGGATGTATATATACTACCAAATGTAAAATAGATAGCTACTGGGAAGAGCTGCATAACACAGGGTGGTTACCTAGGTGCTTTGTGATCACCTAGAGGGGTGGGGTAAGGAGGGTGGGAGGGCGACGCAAGAGGGAGGAGATATGGGGATATATGTATACGGATAGCTGATTCACATTGCTATAAAGCAGAAACTAACACACCATCATAAAGCAATTATAGTCCAATAAGTATATTAGAAAAAATAAAAAATAGAACTATGTCATTCTTCCAATTTTTAAATAATATAGTTATTTGGTGGAGACCGTGATGGTGAAATTGAAAGATGTAGAGCCCACCGTCACCCATAAAAACACCAAAAATACAATCCAACAGAGCAAAGAAGAGGCCCCGTTCAACATAAAGTGCAGGCTCTGGTCCCCACAACACCAATCACAACCCCAATCAAGGCGATAACAGCCAGAACATCCTAATGAGAGATGTGGCAGTCATCCATACCAAAAGCAACCAAAAATATTGGATTCACACAGTCTCCTCAGGGATGCTCCCACATAAAAACTGCTCTTCAAGACCACAGTGGATAACTGTTTCTCCTAAATTTATAAAATCAGGGAAATAGAAATAAAATGAAGAAAAGGGAACCACTCCCAGTTTAAAAAACAACAAAATCCTCCTTGAAGAACAAATAGTGAAACAGACCTCTCCAGTCTATTAGACCCCAAGTTGAAAAAGGAGGTAATAAAAATACTGATGGGGCTTCCCTGGTGGCGCAGTGGTTGAGAGTCCGCCTGCTGATGCAGGGGACACGGGTTCGTGCCCTGGTCCGGGAAGATCCCACATGCTGCGGAGTGGCTGGGCCCGTGAGCCATGGCCACTGAGCCTGCGTGTCCAGAGCCTGTGCCCTGAAAAGGGAGAGGCCACAACAGTGAGAAACCCGTGTACCGCAAAAAAAAAAAAAAAAAAATACTGATGAATTAAGAAAGGTTATCAGTAGAAATGCAGATAACAGTAACAAGGGACTAGAAACTGTAAATAAGAGCCAATCAAAGTTGGACAACTCACCTCTTGAGATGAAAACTGAGCTAAAGGTGATAAACAGCAAACTAGATAATAGTAATAGGAGTGAATAAGTGATCTAGAAGATAGAATAGTGGAAATTAATCAGAACAGCAGATAGAAAGCCAAATGAAAAAAATGAAAGCAATATAGGAGACTTATGGGATAATATAAAGTGTGCCAATCTATGTATAAAGGGAATCCACAAGGAGAAGCTAGAGAGAAGGTGATTGGAAATGTATTTGAAGAAATTATGGCCCAAAATTTCCTAAACCTAAAGAAAGAAACAGATATCCAGGTACAGGAAACACAGAGGGTCCCAAACAAAATGAACCCAAACAGACCCACACTAAGACATATCATAAATAAAATTGAAAAATTTAAAGATTAAGAGACGATTCTAAAAACAGCAAAAGAAAACCAAAGAGCCAGTTACAAGGGAACCCCCATGAGACTATCAGCTGATTTCTCTAAAGAAAATTTGCAGGCCAGAAGGGAGTGTCATGATATCTTCAAAGTCCTGAAAGGGAAAAACCTGCAACCCAGGGTACTCTACCCTGCAAGATTATCATTTAGAATATAAGGAGAGAGAAGGAATTCCACAGACAAGCAAAAAACTACAAGAATACAGCAGTACTAAATCTAACCTAAAGAAATATTGAAAGGTCTTCTCAAAACCAGGGTAACCACAAATCAAAATATACAATAGATTCACAAAAACCAAAAAGAAGAGAACTCAAGCATAAATAATACAAAAGAAAACCATTTAAACCACAAAGGAGAAAGGAACAGGGTTTCCCTGGTGGCGCAGTGGTTATGAGTCTGACTGCCGATGCAGGGGACATGGGTTCATGCCCCAGTTCAGGAAGATCCCACATGCTGCGGAGGGGCTGGGCCCATTAGCCATGGCCGCTGAGCCAGCACGTCTGGAGCCTGTGTTCTGCAATGGGAGAGACCACAACAGTGAGAGACCCGCGTACTGCAAAAAAAAAAAAAAAAAAAAAAAAAAAAAACGAAAGGAACAAAAAAGAAATATGAAAGCAACTGGAAAAAAAAGTTTACAATGACAATAAATACATACCTATCAATAATTAGCTTAAATGTCAATGGACTAAATGCTCCAGTCAAAAGACATAGAGCAGCAGATTGGATAATAAAACAAGAGCCAACAATATGCTGCCTATAAGAGACCCACTTTAGGGTGAAGGACACATAGATTGCAAGTGAGGAAATTGAAAAAAGGTATTTCATGCAAACAGAAATGACAGGAGTGTGGTAGTAGTGATACTCACATGAGACAAAATAGACTTAAAACAAAGGCCATAAAGAAAGATAAAGAATGACACTATATAATGATATAAGGATCAATACAAGAAAAGGATATTACACTCGTTAATACATATGCACCCAATATAGGAGCACCTAAATATAACACAAATACTAACAGACATAAAGGGAGAAACTGATGAGAATATAATAATAGTAGGAGGCATTAATACCTCACTCACATCAATGGACAGATCTTCCAGATAAAAAATTAATATGGCAACAGAGATCCTAAATGACACAATAGAACATTTAGACTTAATTGATATTTTCAGGACATTACAGCCAAAAAAACCCGAGAATACACATTCTTTTCAAGGGCACAAGGAACATTCTCTCAGATAGACCACATACTAGGACACAAAAAAACCTCAACAAATTTAAGAGTATAGAAATTATTTCAAGCATCTTTTCTGACCACAGTGATATTAAACTAGAAATCAACCACAGAAAGAGATATGAGAAAAAAATGATTACATGGAGACTAAACAACATGATACTAAATAACCAATGGACCAAAGATGAAATCAAATAGGAAAATTTAAAATACCTTGAGAAAAATGACAATGAAAACAATTACAAAATCTATGGGATGCAGCAAAATCAGTCCCAAGAGGGACATGTATACTAATACAGGCTTCCTCAAAAACAAGAAAAATCTCAAATAAACAATGTAACCTACTTCCTAAAAGAATTAGAAAGAGAAGAACAAACAAAAGTTAAAGTCAGCAGAAGGAAGGAAACAATAAGATCAGAGCAGAGATTAAATAAGATAGAGATTAAAAAACAATAGAAAAGGTCAGTAAAACCAAGAACTGTTCTTTTGAAAGGATAAACAAAACTGACAAACATCTGGCCAGGCTCACCAAGAAGAAAAGAAAGAGGACCCAAATAACAAAATAAGAAATGAAAGAGGAGAAATAACAACTGATACCACAGAAATATAAAAAACCATAAGACACTACTATGAACAATTATACACCAACGAATTTGACAACCTAGAAGAAATGGACAAGTTTCTAGAAATAAATGGCCCATCAAAACTGAATCAAGAAGAAATAGATGATTTGAAGACAACAATCACTAGAAGTGAAATAGAATTTGTAATTTAAAAAATCTCCCTGCTAACAGAAGTTCAGGATCAGATGGATTCACTGGGGAATTCTACCAAATATACAAAGAAGAACTTATACCAATTCTTCCTAAACTCTTCCAAAAGATTGAAGAGGAAGAAACACTCCCAAACTCATTCTACAAAGCCAACATCACCCTGATACAAAAACCAGGCAAAGATACTACCAGAAAAGAAAATTACAAGTTCAATATCTTTGATGAATATAGGGTAAAAATCCTCAACAAAATATTAGCAAACCAAATCCAACAACACATAAGGAGGATCATACACCATGATCAAGTTGGATTATCCCAGATTCACGAGGATGGTTCAGCATACACAAATCAATCAATGTGATATACCACCACAACAAAAGAAAAGACAAAAACCACATGATCACCTCAATAGATGCAGAAAAAGCATTTGATAAAATTCAGAATACATTCATGATAAAAAAAACTCTCACCAAGGTGGATAGATGGAACATATCTCAGCATAATAAAAGCTATTTATGAGAGTGGATCAAGATGGTGGAGGGTAGGACGTGGAGTTCATCTTCTCCCCACAGATGCATCAAAAATGCATCTACATGTGGAACATCTCTCACAGAACATCTACTGAACAGTGGAAGAAGGCTTCAGACCTCCAAAAGGGCAAGAAAATCTCCATGTACCTGGGTAGGACAAAAGAAAAAAAGAGAAAGGAATGGGATGGGACCTGCACCCCTGGGAGGGAGCTGTGAAAGAGGAAAGGTTTCCACACAAAGGAAAGTCCCCTTTCTGGCAGGGAGATCAGCCAGGACAGAGGGGGAGTTTCAGAGCCCAGAGAAGACAGCAACAGGTTTGCAGAGGACAAAGCAGAGAGAAATCTACACAAATGATTTGTGCCAACCAGCACACCCTAGCCTGAGATATTTGTCTGTTGGGGTTGCTGGGGGCTGGGTGCTGAGGGTAAGGCTTCAGAGGTCAGACCCTGAGTAGAGGATGGGGGTTGGCTGCATGAAGACAGCCTGAGAGGGCTAGGATGTGGTGTGCCACAACTAGGGAGTATGGGAAGAAGCCTGGGCCCATCAGAGAGGCAAGATGCCATTGTTGGGGGACACACGAGGAGATGAGTGGGCCCACTATAGGAGCTTCTTTCTCTATGCACTCTCAGGTGACAGGGCACTGCCTGCGTGAACTACGGGGGCAGGTGTGAGCTGCCGCTGCCATCTCAGACTCCAGAGGCATGCGTGAACTGGTCTCACTGAGGGTCCTGTGGTGAGTGCAGGTCACTACCCCCACCACCCTGGGAGTACATGCAGCCAATCACCCTCGCCAAGGAACCCACAACCTGGAGCCAACCAGTGCACCTTCCTTTCTGGGAGCATGCACGTGAGCCATGCACCTGCACACCCCCTATCAATGGGATAACCACCAGCACATGCTGAGGAAAGAGATGGCAAGCATCCAAACCAAAAATATCCCTCATGCCAAAAAAAAAATTAAACCCACACAAGCTACACAGGGATGATCCCACATATAAATAGTTCTCCAAGACTACAGTAGATATTTGTTTCTCCTAAACTCACAGAGTAAGAGAAGTATAAGCAGAATGAAGAATCAGAGGAACCACTCTCAGTTAAAAGACCAAGAGAATTTCCCTGAAGGAACAAACAATGAAACAGACCTCTTCAGTCTTACAGACACCGAGTTCAAAAAGGAGGTAATGAAAATACTGAAGAAAGGCTATTGACAGAAATGCAGATTGATGTAAAAAGGAACTAGAAACTGTAAGGAAGAGTCAAGAAAAATTAGAAAACTCATTTGCTGAGGTGAAAGCTGAGCTCAAGGCAATGAATAGCAGAATGAACAATGCAGAAAAAAAGAATAAGTGACCTGGAAGATAGAATAATGGAAATTACCCAATCAAAAGAGCAGGCAGAAAGCCAAATAAAAAAAATGAAAGCAATATAAGAGACATATAGGATAATATAAAGTGAGCCAATCTATGTATAATAGGGATTCCAGAAGGAGAAGAAAGAGAAAAGAGGATTAAAAATGTATCTGAAGAAATTATGGCTGAAAACTTCCCAAACCTAAAAAGGAAACTGATATCCAAATACAGGAAGCACAGAGGGTCCAAAACAAGATGAACCCAAACAGACCTACACCAAGATATATTATACTAAAAAATGGCAAAAGTTAAAGATAAAGGGAGGTTTCTAAAGGCAGCAAGAGAAAAACAAAGAGTTAATTACAAGGGAACTCCCATAAGGCTATCAGCTGATTTCTCTACAGAAATACTGCAGGCCAGAAGGGAGTGGCAAAATATATTCAAAGTCTTGAAAGAGAAAAATCTGCAATCTAGAAACTCTGTCCAGCAAGATTATCATTTAGAATGAGGAGAAATAAAGAATTTCTCAGACAAGCAAAAACTAAAAGAATACAGCAATAGTAAACCTATCCTAAAAGAAATATTGAAAGGTCATCTCTAAATAGAAAATAAGCAAGAAGATATAGGAAGGAGGAAATCAAAATTGGAAAGTAAATCAGTTAAATAAACAAGTATACAGATCAAAAAAAAAACACCTATCTGTGAAAACAATGATAAACACATGGAACAGCAAAAGGATAAACATGAAGATGTAAAGAGGGACATCAAAATCATAAAATGTGGGGAAGAAGAGTAAGAAAATGCAGATTCTTTTTTTAAGAATGTTTTTGAGTTTATATGACTATCAGTCTAAAGCAAGCAGATATAGGAAGGGGTTAACATACTTGAAAAACATGGTAACCACAAATCAAAAACATAAAATAGATTTATAAAAACCAAAAAGAAGAGAACACAAGCATAAAATAAAAGGAAACCATCAAACCACAAAAAGAAAAACAAAAAGAGAAAGAATGGAATATAGAAGACATTTCCAGTTGATTTCCAACATTTCCAGTTGAAAACAAGGTTTGAAATGACAATAAATACTTATGTATCAATAATTACCTTAAATGTCAGTGGACTGAATGCTCCAATCAAAGACATAGAGGGGCAGACTGGATTAAAAAAACAAGAGCCTACAATATGCTGCCTACAAGAGACCCACCTTAGCACAAATGACACATAGATTGAAAGTGAGAGGATGGAAAAAGATATTCCAGGCAAACGGAAATGACAAGAAAGCAGGAGTTGTAATACTCATATCAGACAAAATAGACTTCAAGGTAAATAATATAAAGAAAAATAAAGAAGGACACTATATAATGATAAAAGAATAAATACAGGAAAAAGATATTACACTCATCAACTTATATGCACTTAATATAGGAACACCTAAATACATGAAACAAATACTAACAGACATGAAAGGAGAAATCAATGAAAATAGAATAATAGTAGGAGACTTTAACACCCCACTCACATCAATGGACTGATCTTTCAGACAGAGAATCAGTAAGGCAACAGACATCCTAAATGATACAATAGAACAGTTAGACTTGATATTTTCAGGACATTACATCCATAAAAAACAGAATACACATTCTTTTCAAGCTCACATGGAACATTCTCTAGGATTGATCACATACTAGTGCACAAAACTAACCTCAACAAATTTAAGAGTACAGAAATTATTTCAAGCATCTTCTCTGACCACAATGGCATGAAACTAGAAATCAACCACAGGAAAAGAAAAGAGAAAAAAACGACTACATGGAGACTAAACAACATACTACTAAAAAACCAGTGGGTCAGTAAAGAAATCACAAAGGAAATTTAAAAATACCTTGAGACAAATGACAATGAAAATAATTACAAAATCTATGGGATGCAGAAAAAGCAGTACTTAGAGGGAAGTTCATAGCCATGCAGGCTTCCTCAAAAAACAAGAAAAATCTCAAGTCAACAACCTAACCTACCACCTAAAAGAATTAGAAAAAGAAGAACAAGCAAAACCTAAAGTCAGTAGAAGGAAGGAAATAATAAAGATCAGGAAGGAAATAAATAAAATAGAGATTAAAAAACAATAGAAAAAACTCAATAAAACCAAGAGCTCTTTCTTTGCAAAGGTAAACAAAATTGACAAATTTCTGGCCACGCTCACCAACAAGACAAAGGAGAGAATCCAAATAACAAAATAAGAAATGAAAAAGGAGAAATGTCAACTGATACCACAGAAATGCATAAAACCATAAGGTGTATTACCTTATGACATATGGTGTATTACCTTATGACATATATAATTGTATGAACAATTATATGTCAACAAATTTGACAACCTAGAAGAAATGGACAACTTTTTAGAAACATACAGCCCAGCAAAATTGAATCAAGAAGAAATAGATGATTTGAACAGACCAATCACTAGAAGTAAATTAGAGTCTGTAATTAAAAAAAAAGTTCCCTACAAACAAAAGTCCAGGACCAGATAGCTTCACAGATGAATTCTACCAAACATACAAAGAACTTATACTGATTCTTCTCAAACTCTTCCAAAAGATTGAAGAGGAGGGAACACTCCCAGAGACATTCTATGAAGCCACAGTCACCCTGATACCAAAACCAGAAAAAGACACTACCACCACCAAAAAAATAAAATTACAGGCCAATATTTTTGATGAACATAGATGCCAAAATTCTCAACAACATATTAGCAAACTGAATCCAACAACATATAAAAAAGATCACACACAATGACCAAGTGGAATTCATCCCAAGTTCATGAGGATGGTTCAACTTTGCAAATCAATCAATGTAATACACCACATTAACAAAAGAAAAGTCAAAAACCACATGATCATCTTAATAGATGTAGAAAAAGCATTTGACAAAATTCAACATTCATTCATGATAAAAATTCTTACCTAAGCAGGAATAGAGGGAACTTATTTCAACCTAATGAAAGACATTTATGACAAACCCACAGCCAATATAATACTCAACAGTGAAAAGCTAAAATTCTTCCAGATAAAATCTGGAACAAGACAAGGATGCCCACTCTCACCACTTCTATTCAACATAATATTGGAAGTCCTAGCCACAGTAATCAGATAAGAAAAAGAAATAAAACATATCCAAATTGGAAGGGAAGAGGTAAAATTGTCACTATATGCAGATTTAATAATACTATATATACAAAACCCTAAGGACTCCACACAAAGACTACTAACAAATAAATTCAGCAAAGTAACAGAATACAAGATTAACATTCAAAGATTCGTTGCATTTCTTTACACTAAAAATGAAATATCAGAAAGGGAATGTAAAAAAAAAAAACCTTTTAAAATAGCACCAAAAAAAAAAAAAAAAAAACCCCTAAGAATAAACTTGACCAAGTAGGTGAAAGACTTACATGCTGAAAACTATAAAACATTAATAAAAGAAATTAAAAAGGTTTCAAATAAATAAAAAGATAGCCCATGCTCTTGGATTAGAAGAATTATTGTTAAAATGGCAGTACTACCCAAAGCAATCTACAGATTTAATGTGGTTCCTATCAAAATACCCAAGACATTTTTCACAGAACTAGAATAAATAACCCTAAAATTTACATGCTACCATAAAAGACATATAATTTCCAAAGCAATCTTGGGGGATGGGGGGAACAAAGCAGTAAGCATAACTCTCCCAGACTTCAGACAATACTACAAAGCTACAGTTATCAAAACAGTGTGCTATTGGCACAAAAACGGACAAACAGACCAATGGAACAGAGAACCCCAAAACAAACCCACACACCTATCGTCAATTAATCTTTGACAAAGGAGGAAAGAATATAAAATGGAAAACAGTGTCTCCAGCAAGTGATGCTGGGAAACTTAGACAGCCACATGTGAATCAGTGAAGTTAGAACTCACCCTCACACAATGCACAAAAAGAAACTCAAAATGGCTTAAAGACTTAAACATAAGACATGACACCACAGAAGTCCTAGAAGAGAGCATAAGCAAAACATTCTCTGACATAAATCATACCAATGTTTTATTAGGTCAGTCTCCCAAGACAATAGAAATAAAAACAAAAATAAACAAATGAGACCTAATCAAACTTACAAGCTTTTGCACAGCAAAGGAAACCATAAAAAACAGAAACAAACAAACAAAACTGAAAAGACAGCCTATGAAAGGGGAGAAAATATTTGCAAATGATGTGACAGACTAGGGCTTAATCTCCAAAATATACACACAGCTAATACAATTCAACAACAACAACAGCAAAAACCAAACAGTCCAATATAAAAATGGGCAGAAGACCTTAATAGACATTTATCCAAAGAACACATACAGGTGGCAATGAGGCACATGAAACAATGTTCGGCATCACTAATTATTACAGAAATGCAAATCAAAACTATAATGAGGTATCTCCTCACACCAGTCAGAATGGCCATCATTAAAAAGTCTACAAATAACAAATGCTGGACAGTCTGTGGAGAAAAGGGAACATTCCTACACTGTTGGTGGGAATGTAAGTTGGTGCAGCCACTATGGAAAACAGTGTGGAGGTTCCTCAGAAAACTAAAAATAGAATTACCATATGATCCAGCAATCCCACTCCTGGGCCTATACCCAGACAAAACTATAATTCAACAAGAAATATGCACCTCTACGTTCATAGCAGCACTATTCACAATAGCCAAAACATGGAAACAACTTAAATGTCCATCAACAGATGAATGGATAAAGATGTGGTATGTAAATACAATGGAATCTTACTCACCCATAAAAAAAATATGAAATAATGCCATTTGCAGCAACATGGATGCAACTAGAGATTATCATCTTAACTGAAGTAAGTCAGAAAGAGAAAGACAAATACCACATGATATCACTTATATGTGGAATCTAAAATATGGCACAAATGAACGTATCTACAAAAGAGAAACAGACTCACAGACATAAAGAACAGATCTGTGGTTGCCAAGGGGATGGGGTGTGAGGAGGGAAGGACTGGGAGTGTGAGATTAGCAGATGTAAACTATTATGTATAGGATGGATAAACAGCAAGGTTCTACTGAATAGCACAGGGAACTATATTCAATATCCTGTGATAAACCATAATGGAAAAGAATATTTAAAAAAAAGAGAATGTCTCTATGTGTATAACTGAGTCACTTTGTTGTACAGCAGAGATTGGTACAGCAATGTAAATCAACTATACTTCAATAAAAAATAAAATTAAAAAAAAGCTATTTATGACAAATCCACAGCCAACACAATACTCAACAGTGAAAAGCTGAAAGCCTTCTTGCTAAAATCTGGAACAATACCAAGATGCCCACTCTCACCACCTCTATTCAACATAGTATTGGAAGTTCTAGGCACAGCAATCAGACAAGAAAAAGAAATAAAACCTATCTAAATTGGAAGGGAAGAGGTAAAATTGTCATTATATGCAGATAACCCCAAAGACTCTAGAGAAAAACTACTAGAACTGATAAACAATTCAGGAAGTTATGAAGATACAAGATTAATATACAGAAATCTAGTGCATTTCTTTACATTAACAATGAAATATCAGAAAGAGAAAGTAAAAAAAGAAATCCCTTTTAAAGTTGCATCAAAAAAATAAAATAAAATACTTAGAAAAAAACCTGACCAAGAAGGTGAAAGACATATATGCTGAGAACTATAAAACACTGATAAAGGAAATTGAAAAGAATTCAAAGAAATGGAAAGATATCCCATGCTCTTGGAATGAAAGAATTAATATTGTTAAAATGGCCATACTACCCAAAGCAATCTACAGATTTAATGTGATCCCTATCAAATTACCCATGACATTTTTCAAAGAACTAGAACAAATAATCCTAAAATTTATATGGAACCACAAAAGATCCAGAATTACCGAAGCAATCCTGAGGGAAAAAAACCCCAACAAAGCAGTAAGCATAACCCACCCAGACTTCAGACAATACTACAAAGCTACAATAATCAAAACTGCATGGTATTGGCACAAAAACTGACATATGGATCAATGGAACAGAAGAGAAGGTCAAGAAATATACCCACACAACTATGGTCAATTAATGTTTAACAAAGGAGGCAAGAATATACAATGGAAATAAAGACAGTCTCTCTGGCAAGTAGTGCTGGGAAAGCTGGACAGCCACATGTAAATCAATGAAGTTAGAACACTCCCTTGCACCATACACAAAAATAAACTCAAAATGGCTGATGTAAATATTATATGACATCATAAAACTCATAGACAAGAACATAGACAAAATATTTTTGGACATAAATCATAGCAATATTTTCTTAGGTCACTCTCCCAACGTGACAGGAATAAAAGCGAAAATAAGCAAATGGAACATAATTAAATTTAAATCTTCTGCATAGTGAAGGAAACAATCAACAAAACAAAACAAAAACTATGGAATGGGAGAAATATTTGCAAATGATACAACTGTCAAGGAGTTAATATCCAAAATAAACAAACAGCTCATACAACTCAATATCAAAAACAAACAAACAAACAACCCAATCAAAAAATGGGCAGAAGGCCTCAATAGACATTTCTCCAAAGAAGACACACAGATGGTCAACAAACACATGAAAAGATGCTCAACATCACTAATTATTAGAGAAATGCAAATCAAAACTACAATGAGATACCACCTCACACCTGTCAGAATGGCCATCATTAAAAAGTCTACAAATAACAAATGCTGGACAGGCTGTGGAGAAAAGGGAACCCTTCTACACTGTTGGTGGGAATGTAAGTTGGTGTAGCCACTATGGAAAACATTGTGGAGGTTCCTCAGAAACCTAAAAATAGAATTACCATATGATCCAGTGATCCCACTCCTGGGCCTATGTCTGGAGAAAAGTTTAATTTGAAAAGTTACATTCATTGTAATGTTCGTAGTAGCACTATTTACAATAGCCAAGACATGGCAGCAACCTAAATGTCCATTGACAGATGAATGGATAAAGATGTGGTATATATATATATAATGGAATCCTACTCAGCCATAAAAATGAATGAAATAATGCCATTTGCAGCAACATGGATGAGAGATTATCATCTTAAGTGAAGTAAGTCAGTCGGAGAAAGACAAATATCATATGATATCACTTATGTGGGGAATCTAAAATACGGCACAAATGAACCTATCTACAAAACAGAAAGAAACTCACAGCCATAGAAAAAAAACTTATAGTTACCAATGGGGAAAGGGAGGAGGAGGAATAAATTAGGAGCTTTAGATTAACAGATACACACTAATATATATAAAATTAACAGCAAGTTCCTACCGTACAGCACAGGGAACTATATTCAATACCTTGTAATAACCTACAATAGAAAAGAATCAGAAAAAATATATATAAAAATACATATATATGTATTAGAATCACTTTTCTGTACACTAGAAACTAAAACAACATTGTAAATCAATTCTTCAATATCAAATATCATTCATAAATCTTATGTTAACATGTTACAATTTATTATTGTTACTTTTCAAAGGGCTAATAAATTAAAACATAGGCTTTCAGAAGGACAAATATTGTGTGATTCAACCTATATCATGACTCTAAAATAGTCAAATGCTTTCATTCTTTTACATGTGGTTGTCCAGTTTTCCCAGTACCACTTATTGAAGAGACTGTCTTTTCTCCATTGTATATGCTTGCTTCCTTTGTTGTAAATTGACTGACTGTAGTTGTGTGGGTTTATTTCTGGGCCCTCTATACTGTTCTATTGAGCTATGTGTCTGCTTTTGTGTCAGTACCATACAGTTTTTATTACTGTAGCTTTGTAATATAAAGTCAAGGAGCATGATTCCTCAAGCTCTATTCTTCCTTCTCATGATTGTTTTGGCTATTGGAGGTCTTTTGTGTTTCTATACAAAATTTAAAATTATTTGTTTTAGTTCTGCAAAAGAATGCCATTGGTATTTTGATAGGGATTGCATTGAATCTGTAGCTTGACCTGGGTAGTATAGTCATTTAACAATATTAATTTTTCCAATCCAAGAACTCAGTATATCTTTCCATCTGTTTGTGTCATCTTCAGTTTCTTTCAACAGTGTCTTATAGATTTTGAGTACAGATCTTTTACTTCTTTTGGTAGATTTATTCCAGGTATTTTATTCTTTTTGATGTTATGGGATTGTTTCCTTAATTTCTCTTTCTGATATTTCATTGTTAGTGTATAGAAATGCAACAGATTTCTGTGTCTTAATTTTGTATCCTGCAACTTTACCAAATTCATTGTCTAACACCATATTAAAAACCTAAATGAATTAAAGACCTAAATGTAAGACCAGATACTATAAAACTCCTAGAGGAAAATATAGGCAGAACACTCTTTGACATAAATTGCAGCAATAATTTTTTGGATCTGTCTCCTAAGTAAATGAAATAAAATCAAAACAAAGAAATGGGACATAATTAAACTTCAAAGCTTTTTAACAGCAAAGGAAACCATGGACTAAACAAAAGGACAACGTATTGAATGGGAAATGATATTTGCAAATGATATGATTGATAAGGGATTAATATTCAGCATATAAAAACAGCTCATACAACTCAACATCAAGAAAACAAAAAGCCTAATTAAAAAATGGGCATTACTGAATAGACCTTTTTCCAAAGAGGAAATGCAGATGGCCAACAGGCACATGAAAAGACATGGAGGGCATCATGCTAAGTGAAATAAGTCAGACAGAGAAAGACAAACACTGTATGATATCACTTATATGTGGAATCTAAAATATAATAAATTAGTGAATATAACAAAAAAGAAGCATACTCACAGATATAGAGAACAAACTGGTCATTACCAGTGGGGAGAGGAAAGGGGGAGGGACTCTAGGGCTAGGGGATTAAGAGATACAAACTATTGGGTATAAAATAACCTACAAGGTTATATTGTACAACATGGGGATTGTAGCCAATATTTTATAATAACTATAAATAGAATATAACCTTTAAAAATAGTGAATCACTATATTGTACATCTGTAGCTTACGTAATATTGTACAGCAGCTCTACTTCAATTAAAAATAAAATAAAATAAAATAGTCAGACACTTAGAAGTAGAGAGTGCAATGGTGTTGCCAGGGGCGGGGTGTGGGGGTGTGTGTAGAAATGGAGAGCTGCTAATCAACCGGTATAAAGTTCTAGTTACTCAAGGTGATTAAGTTCTAGAGCTCTGTTGTAAAACATTGTGCCTATAGTAACAATACAGCATTGCATGCTTAAAAATGTGTTGAGGGTTGATCTCATGTTAAGTGTTCTTACCACTGTAAAAAAGAAAAGAAAAGAAAACAAAAATCATGGGCTTTTGTGTTAGAAATACCAGAGTCAAAGTCACTTTGTGTGTCCTTGGGAGATTTATTTAATCTCTCTGAGATTTATTTATTTATTTATTTCAGATTTATTTAATCTGAAAAAAATATTGCTGCAATTTATGTCAAATCTCTTTCTCTGAGATTTATTTAATCTCTCAGTTTCCTTATCTGCTATGAGGAAAATACCCACAAATCTTGTAGGCTTTTTGTGCACATTAAATTAAATGAGGCAACTTACTCAGGGAACACATTACAGTTCTAAGGATATAAATGAAACATTATAAAGTTATCCTTATTTAAGTATTCCTTCTTTTCAAGATTCTTTAAGTTTTAGTCCAGCATTCTGTCAAACATTGGAACAAAGTGTCTGCACTATGGTGTTTTAGGTATGCCTTTTCTATGCTATGACATATTACAATATGTTCTCTTAACATTTATGGAGATTATTTACCTCATATGTGTTAGGGACAAATGAAAAGGACAAAGTAATGTCTAACGTATGCAAGAGATTTCATTAAAGTCAAAATCTCAAAATGTGGGAGAATAAAATTTCAAACGTTTACTATCAAGTATTAAATCACTGATGGAAATAGAGACATTCATTCATTCCTTTGAGATGAATTCACTGAGTTCGTACTGAGTCAGATATTACTAGGTGCTAGTAATCCAAAACTGGACGATAAAATGTTTACCTCTGAATAATTTATGGCTGCTCAGGGAGAACCAAAAATTCAAATAAGCCAATACAATGGTATAGATACCATGACAGAAAGGTCTAGAATAGAGAGAGAGAAAGTACGAAAGATAAAGTAGTTAATTTGCCTGTGGGAGATGAATGGCAGTCAGAGGAGGTTTCCTAGAACAGGTGATGTTGGGCTGTACCTGAAAACACAGTATGTATTTGCCTGGTGGATAATGGCAGTGGGGCTTACAGTAGAGCATTCTAAGGAAAGACAACAAAATGAGCAAAGCCACACAGGTGTGAAATAGCATGACATGCTTTAGGAGATGCTGGAATTTCCATATAATTGGAAGAAGATTTGAAAATAGGAAGTGACAAGAAATAAGCTGTGGTTTGATCATGGAGAGCCCCATATATTTGTAAGTGAGTGAGACACTAAAAGATAAAGACCCATATCTACTCCCTCACTTCCATCCAAAATCCATCTAAGATATATTTCCAGGAATAGTAGTTCAAATTTCAAAAGTGATTTTTAGATGAAATTATGGAAGGTCTTTAAAAGTAACTAAAACCCACAAAATAGTTTCTTCAAAAGATGCTTGGGTATAGTGGGGAAATTTCCAAACACTGAATTTGAATTTATCTTTGTGCCTCTGAGTGCTTTTTCTGGCAGTTACATCATGAACATCTGCTTGAATTATCTTAGTTCTTATGAAATTTTGCTTATCCACAGAGAGAAACACATATTGTTGGCCCAAGTCCAATATGCAGTTTCTTCCCCAGACTTTGAAAAAAATAGCAAAAAGGAGTTATTAAATTGCTGAATAACTTAAGAGACTTAAAAAATATCACTGAAAGATGTCCAGGATTGAGAATTTGGAAATATTTATAAATTCCATATATAGTGAGGGATGAGGATAATAGTGATATAATTTTTGAAAGTTTTTCCATTGAATAAGAGTCTAATCTTTATAACAAATGAAAGAAAACAACAACAAAATCAGCAACAAAATAAAGTATGGAAAAATATGTAACTATTATCCTTACACATGAAAAGGTTTATAAAGGCCTCAGTGAAGTACAATAAGTTGAACTGAATATACTTAGCAGGAGAGCTCAGTAACACATGTCAAACGTTATAAAGAAGAAAAGGGTATCATGGAAAAAGAAAAGACGAGTTGATATAAGATGCTGTCTTATGTCCCTTTGAAGTATTCCTTTAGATCCTGTATCTCTGGATCAGTGGCATACTGAGATGAGAACTAGAAACATCAGGGTTTCTTATTATGGGGGAAAAATCCCCCGAGAATACTGAGTACCTAATTAAAATGGTATCTGAAATAGATATTAGAGGTAGGCATACCAGTCACTTCAAAAATAAATGGTAGATGGTTATCCATTTAGTTATTTACCATTTATCCAGTTATTCATTCATAAATCTTCTTTAAAATATTATGGAGTGCTTACTATAGGCCAGTTTCTGGCTTGAGCAATTTGTTATATTTTTTGCTATTTTAGATTATATCTTCTTCAAAATTCCATTTTATAATACTCCATGCTGGTTTATAAAAATGAAATACCTAGGTATAAATCTAATAAATAATTTACGTGGTCTTTTTGAAGAAAATTATGATACTTGTTAAAGAAAACTCCAAATGGATACACATAGACTAAAATATTCAAAATGCTAAAATACTAAAAGACTCAACAGGTTTTCCTGCAGAGAATGATAAGATGATTCTAAATATACACATAGAAGATCAAAAGGTTAAAAGCAGATAAGAATTTCCTGAAGAATATTGGAAGCATGTTTTATCAAATATAAGAAGTTAGTGTGTGTTGGTTAGTGGTTATTGTAGCTGCCTTCCAAATATAGGAAGTTATATAGCTTAGTAACTAATGAAGAATTAACTCAAGTGTGTACAAATTGACCAATAAAATAGAATAAGGAGTCCAGAATCAGATCCACATATAAGTGGAAAATTTATTTATGGAAGAACTACTCTTGCAGATAACTGTAGATAAAAAGGACTTTTCAAATAAATTATGCTGGAAAAACTGATTATGCAAGTGAAAAATATTGAAATGTAAATGCTATCTTACGTATATAATTGTTAATTATCTGTACTGCGCAACATAGTAGCCCAACACTTAGGGCTAATACATTTAATTCACACAGTTTCTGCAAGTTAGAAGTTCAAGAGCAGCTTATCTGGTAGTTCTGTCTCAGAGTCTGTCATGAGGATGCAGTCAAAATGTTAACCAGGTGCTTCAGTCTTCTGAAGGCAAGACTGAGACAGGAGGACCCACTTCAGAGATGACTTATTCATATGGCTGTTGTCAACCAGTTTCTTACTGGCTCTTGGCTAGGGAGAGGTCAGCCCCTACCTACATGGACTACTCCACTGGGCTGCCTGAGTATCCTCACAACATGGCAGCTGTTTTCTCCCATAGTTAGTGGTATAAGAGAGAGCAAAATGGAAACTGCAATGCCTTTTATTATCTAGACTCAGAGGTCAAAAACCATTATTTCCACATCTACTATTTATTACACAGGTTAGCCTTATTCATTGTGGGGAGATAATACACAAGGGTAAGAATAACAGAGGTAGGGATTATTGGAGGCCATCTTGGAACCTGGCTACCACATACACACACAAAAATTATAGGTGAATTAGAGAATTCTATAATACTTTTGTAAGACAATCTATGAGAATCTTTAGTATCTCACAGCAAAGATTCTCAAGTAAGAAACAAACTACTCAAATTATAAAGGAAAAGATTGATAAATTCAATTATGTTAAAAATAAAACATCTATTTATCAAAAGAGCATATAGAAAGTGAAAAATCAAAATAGAAGATATTTGAAAGAAATTTAATTTAAAATTATTAATATCCAGAATATACAAAGAATGGCAAACCAACACTAAAAAGTTACCCAAAAGAAAAATGGGCAAACTATTTGAGAAAGCTCCTCACAGAAAAAAGAATGGTCTAAAAACATTAAAATATAATCAGCTTCATTAGTAATCAAGAAACTGCAAATTATAGCCAAAGTGTGATGTCATTACATGCCCATTTGATTTGTAAAAACTAAGAAATAATGAGTTTATCAACTTATGATGATGTGGAGCTACGGGAAACCCTTACGTATGGCTGGCAGAAGTGTAAAGTGTCCAACCATTCTGGATCATAATTTGGCATTATGTACTATAGTTGAGAATGTGTATACCTAGTGACCCAGAAATTTCTCTTCTAGAGAAAATCTTACATATATGCACCAGGAAACATGCACAAGTATCTTTGTGGAATTGCTGTAATAGCAAAAAAAACTGGAAACAACTCAAATGACCAACAGTAGAATGGATACAGAAATGACATTTATACAGTGGAATCCTATTCAGCTGTGGGTGGGTAAGGCTGAAAGAGTAAGACTGAAGGAAGATTGAAAAACAACCAACCAAACAAACAAACTAGAGACACTATAGCAAATTTAAATGTCCATTAGTAAGGAGTGGGAGGTTGAAGACATAGAAGAGACAGGTGGAACGGACATTTCTTCATTAGACATGGGGGAGCAGTTAAGAGTGAGTATGTATTTATTTAAAAATACTTATTGTGTACCCACTCTATGCCAGGGCCTGTTGATACAAAGGATGAAGGTAGCTTTGAGAATTGGGTCATAGGTATTTGATGGAAAGTCTGTATAAAAGCTTTCTTTTTCTATCTGAATATGGGGTGGAGGGTCATTTCCTAAGGGTGAGGGAAAAGCTTGGGGCTTGAGATTTAAGGAGAGTGAAGATTTTAAATTGTGTGGAAACAGGAGAGCAAACTAATGAAGGAAATAAAGCAGTTGAATTGGGCACTGTTGAAAATCCAGTTAAGGTTATTGAATTTGTAGCCAGAATACCCAGTTGTACAATTTTCACCAGCATTCCGTAGTGCAGATATATTGTTCTAGAGTTTTTTTCCCTAGCAGGTGGTGACAAAAGGATAACAGAGTTGAAGAATTTAGGACAGTGATAAGAGGTTGTTTGAAATGACAGACTACGGATGCCGGTGAGTCTGATTGCTAATTAAACTTCTGAAGCAGAGTTTACCATTTATGTGTATCCAGAAATCAAGTAATGTAATATATGTATCTGATGAGGAATCTTATTTAAAATCACAAGTGCTGTGAAGTTAAAACTCCACTAGAAGGAAACTGATCAATGAGAGGCAGGAGATGGAAAGGGTCCCGCAGATATATTTTGATCTCTTCCAGCCCCTGACTATTTGGAGATGCAAAAAGTTCCACATGTCCTGCAATACTAAGTTATGTTTTCTTGTGAAACTACAGCCAGGTCAGTAATACACCTATATATATATATATATATATATATATTTTATGGTATGCGGGCCTCTCACTGTTGTGGCCTCTCCCGTTGCGGAGCACAGGCTCCGGACGCGCAGGCTCAGTGGCCATGGCTCACAGGCCCAGCCGCTCCGCGGCATGTGGGATCCTCGCGGACCGAGGCACGAACCCGCGTCCCCTGCAGAGGCAGGCAGACTCCCAACCACTGCGCCGCCAGGGAAGCTCCATTTTCTTCCTTGCTTCACTTTCCTTTTTACCTCATTCTTACTTCCCTGGAATTTCACTTCCTGATAAAACAGCAGGGAAGCTTTATTCAGGCTCTGTGTGTTTCTGTTTGTTTGGTTTTTGGTTTTTGGTTTTTTAAGGTACTCAGAGGAAGACAAAATGAATTGCTCTGCTGAATTTGGAGTTATTCGTGGCAATTCAGGAAGGCGAGGGCAGGGAAGAGACTAGATAGAAGTGGGAAGATGAATAAGGAGCCAAAGAGATGGTGTGAAGCTGAGGGTCTATACGCAGTGAGGTAGCAATGAAAAATCCCTGGCAGTGGGTGGGATGGCTGAAGTATTTTAAACTAGGATGTCTATTATTCAATTTAAGATGATGATATTTCTTCCAGGTAAATTCTCTCCTATCCCTTTTCTCCCCCAAATTTAGTACATTATATTACATAATATGTCTTATTATTTTTTTAATTTTATGGTACTATAATAAATGACTGAGTTTCATATCTGGGTTAATATGACCTGGAACAGAAAGGATAGTTAAAAAGGTGAAAAGGTAAAAAAAAAAAAAAAAAAAAAAAAAAAAGGTGAAAAGGTAAACTAATTCAAAGAGCAGAAAGCTAGAAGCCAGAAGAACAAAGAAAATGTAAGACCTAGATAATTTTCAGAAAACTTGAGAAAAGTTTTGTGCTGACACAAGTCATGGAATGCGATGATGGAGGAAATTTTATTCAGACATTAAGGGGACTGGCAATCCCACATGACATCTAGGGTACAGATAATATACACTTCATCAGGCAGTGTCCCTCAGAGAGGCTAGTACTGCAGTAATATTGATTTTTAGCTGTCCCTTTTTATGCATTTATATGCAGAAGTCTTTTTTCTGAAAAAAAGAAGGTACATTTATTTTCTTTAATCAATAATTTATGGAACTATGTATTGATATTAGAATTAAATTATTATGGATGCTACTTCAGATATGAGATTTTGTTGCTATGACTGTCAATACATGGGAATTGCTATTTGAGACAACTTATTCAGTCCTGTGCTCAGTTTTATTAGGGATGCCATAAGCTCTTCATGAAAATCTTTATGTTCATAAGGCAATCGTTGGTTGTTCCATGCTAATCTATTATAATCAGTGTGAAAATCTGTTATAGGTAGGGTTAAAAAAAAAAAGTATGCCTACTAAAAGGACTATAAATGTTGGAAAATGTATTTCTTCTTATTCTGGTAGAAATTTCTACTTCATAATTTATTAAACAATAATTTTCAAGAATACAATCACATACATTTACTATGAATAGAAAAATTGACAAAAATCCTTCCAATATCTTTCATAAATCATATTTTATTCATGCCAATTAAGTTCACAGATACCTAGCATTTTCTAAATCAGAATGACAGTTAAAGCTGCCTGTCATTTCTAGCATGATTCAAAATATCTCATATAAAAGTGAATTATGAGCAAGTATACAGTAGGGCTACACATATTCCTCTTGCAAATAATTTATGTGAAACAAATATACCTCATTTTTTATGTTTTAATTGAGAAAAGATTTCTTAGTGACATTGCAATGAACTCAGGTCATAGATTCATACAAGTCAACTGTCAATTTAAATTGTTATATTTATCTAGAAATATGTCATTTGGCAATGTGATTTACTCCTATCAGTAGGTAGGAAAACATCTTTTCATTTTTCACTGAGTAGAGCAATATTACTCAACTTTCCATTGCAAAGCACAGGCTCCAGATGTGCAGGCTCAGTGGCCATGGCTCATGGGCCTTGCCGCTCCATGGCATGTGGGATCTTCCAGGGGCACGAACCCATGTCCCCTGCATTGGCAGGTGGACTCTCAACCACTGCGCCACCAGGGAAGCCCTACTCAACTTTTTAAAAATCCCTTTTGTAAAGTGCCACTTGATGAAATAAGAGCCCTATAATTTCCTTTAATGTTATTTAGCAAGGAAACAGTTCAGTGAGGTGAGTAGGAACATAGATCTTGGAACCAGACATACTTGGTTTTAAATGCCAGAGCTCGTTAGATATGTGAGCTGACACTTCTACACTTGTTTCCTAATCTTTTAAATGAAGATACTAAGAGTAGCTACTGCAAAGTATTATTGTGACAAGTTAATGTTATAATACTTTTATGAGGCTTAGTATATAGCCTGGAACATAAAAAATATCTATTATTATCATTATTAATTTTCAAAGAAAATTAAATATATTAATCAAAAGTCATTATAACTCTAATATGATTTTTTCAAATTGCACATTCTCCCATGAACTCTGACACTCCCCTGTTTCCCCCTCTCCCTTCCCCATATTCCCCTCCTGCTATCCCAAGAATCTTTGGACTGTATTCTTAAGATACTGACTCACATCCTGCAAATCAATCTCTTACGAAATTAATTTATAACCTCAGAGCCCGTATACAATTTCCTTTTTCTCCCCAAAGTTTTTTCCTTTACATGGTATGTATGGAGGAACTTTTGGCTAATCCTGAAACTTGCTGGCCTAATACCATTAAAATTTTTGGATATCAACAGTTAAAACTGAACTATGCTTTTCAACACCTAAATGTGATACAACAAACCAGCTCTGGCTGGTATTTCATGGCACATATTACAATAACAGGTCATCCAATTTAGACAGAAAAGAATTATTGTTCCATTCTTCCAAATTGGTTGTACCAATTAATTCTGTTCAACTTCATATAACAGACTGCAGTAGATTAACTTAATAGGAGCCCACTTCCCCCACATAACAAGAAGTCTGGAGGTAGGCAGTCTAAAGCTGGTGCAGTTGCTTAGAGAACTCATTAAACCAGGGTCCTTCTAATCATCCTGCTCTGCCGTCTTTAGTATATGGTTATTATCCACTTGTTCACAAGATAGCTGCTCCGCCTCCAGATATCACGTGTCTCAGATGGAAGAGAACAGAATGCAGAGCAAAATATGTGTTTTATTGGGAAAACAATAGCCTTCCCATATACTCTACCCAGGAAGCTCCCTCTTATATCTTGTAAATCTAGATTGCAGGTTTACCTAATTTAAAGAAAGTCTGGGGAGAAGAATTTTTAAACTGGCCACACTGCTACCCCTAAACTTTGAGGAATAAAGAAGACTTGAATAAATATTAAGTAGGTAATCAGCAGGATCTGCCATATGGGTCAAAAAACTTGACCTGACTTACAGAAAATGATACTGCAACATCATTATGTCACCAAAGTACACTAGTAGCAGCCTAAAAGGCAAACATTCTTTAATAATATAAAACATGTTACCAAAAAAGATTCAGTGATTAAGAGGAAGTAAGATTTTAAAAAAATTCTCACAACAGGCTAGAATAAACCATTTGGTATTGGGTTAGTGTCAGAGACTTTAGTATGAATTCCTATATCTATCTACCTAACCATTCATCTATCGTCTGTCTACAGATGGAGAGATACAGAAATAATTATATACATATGTTTATACATACATATGTTTCCTAGTTCTATTTACTGAGAGGGCCTAGAAGGAGTGACACCCAGTAATAATGAGCACACTGAGTGCCCAGATCTTGGTTTCTAAATACCATTTGCCAATAAAAGCAATCAGAGCTCCTTAGAAAAATGGTTGATTCTAGGGCTGAGGCAATAGAAATACTAGTAAATCCTAGGTGAACCTGGAGCATCTTATAATGCCAGAGAGTAAGGAGGTGCTTAAGAAAACAAAAGAATGGGGGCATGTCAAAAGGCCACGGGAACAAATTTGAAAGAGATCCCAATGGCCAAAGCTGGAAAATGTGGGCAACAAAATAAATAGTATTGGATTATAACCCAAAGTATAAAATATACATTAGTACATACTGATATAAAGAAATAACTGAATAAACAAATAAATGGAAAAGAAGAGACAAACCTTCCTTATAGAAAATTCCAAATAACATACGCAAATACTCCCCCTTCAGGAGATGGAGCTTAATTCTCCCCACCTTCAGTGTGGGCTGGACATAATAATCCCTTCCAAAGAATTGTGAAAAGAAAAAATGGAAAAACCAGAAATGTTAGAATGGAAAAACTTGGCAAGCACAATCTTAACCTAGTGATCAAGATTATCTTACCAGTGATAAGTCATGCTGATATCATGCACCTCTGATTTGATGTTATGAGGACACTGCCACATTTTCCGTATTCTACACACCCACCCCCACACACACAGACACACAGGAACACTAATTCCAGTCTAATCATGAGAAAAACATCATAAAAAACCAAATTTGAAGACAATCTACAAAATACATATTCCTCAAAACTGTCAAGGTCATGAAAAACAGGGAAAATCTGAGAGACTGTCATAGATCAGAGAAGACTAAGGAGGTATGACCACTAAATGCAAAGTGATATCCTGGATGAAAATCTGGGATAGAGAAAAACATTAGTGGAAAAATGGAATAAATTTAGGGGTTTAGTTAACAGTAATGTGCCAATATTAGTGTCTAAATTTTGCCAAATGTAACATGGTAATGTAAGATGTTAACATGAGGGGAAACTGGGTGAAGGGTATATAAAAATTCTCTATACTATTTTTGCAGTTCTTCTGTAAATCTAAAATTATTCTAAAATAAGAAGTTTTTAAATATCCTCACATAGTTACAATTGGAAATGACAATAGCCTACTAATGAGACAATGTGACATCATGAACTTATAACTAATGATCTTCAAAGCATCTCACGATGGGTAACCACAAATTGCTTAAGATACTTACAGTTAATGCATTAATACCAGACTGGTTCAAGTTCCAGATCCTAAGGACACAGAAGCCAAAGTGTAAAAAGACATTTAATTTGAACTTTTCACTAAAAAGTATTTCTAAGGAGATCTCTGGATGACTCTAACCTTTCCAAGGTCAAGTGAAAGCTGCCAGCAGGTGCAATTCATCTTTCTATTGTCTTCTTCAAAATTAGCATATTCATGATTAGGAACTTATGTTTGTAAAAGAAATTTTTATCAAATCCTATAAATTATTTCCCCCTACAAAATAGAATTACCTTGAAAAATCCCATTCAAAAAAAATTGCTTCTACTTAAGAACATACATTTTTAGAGCAGCAGCTTTGGCAATCAGCTAAGATTAGCATAGGAAATCAGTACATCAGAATTTTAATCTTGCTTTGCCACTCATTCTTTCAATGACCTTTAAAAGTTTACTTAACATGTTCCTTGGCCACCAAATGAGGTTAATGAAATTCTCTAGGTTAAAAAACAAAAACAGGAGAAACAATTACATAATCATCAAAAAGCAACTTAAAATAAAAGTGTTAAATAAAAATATCTGTTGTGGAAAGATATCATACCACTTTGTGGTGATCAAAGAGATATTTATTTTCTTCAGTTTCCTATTTATTAACAGCAAAGTTGGATGGCAGTAACAAAAAAGGTGTCATTTCTACTGAGAAACAGAACAAAATGCAGTGATGAATGAAATAAAGTTAATCTTAAACCACCTCCCCCCAAAAAGATCCACTCAAAATGTTTTCTTTCTTCATGTACAGAAGCTTCTTCCAGAAACCCAGTATGAATTTGAACATACTAGGTTACAATTAGCATAAAAGCCACTGAGCTTCAACCTTTAAAACTTCCAAGAAAAGAATAGTCTTTTGAATGTCAGCTAAGAAATTAAGAGAAAAGAATCTCTCCAAAATATATCAGCATCCTTCTTTTAGTCTCTGATTCTGGATTAACTTTTGGGAGGTGTTTGAGTCCTTTGATATCAAGGAATGCAAGCACAACAAGGCTTATGTGCAGGAACTGGAATATATGATTCAGAAGAGCTGTGCAATTTTAGAGAACTTGTTCATTATGAATTTTGCCACTTCACAGAGGTCCACAAGGGGGCACTCTTTTGCTGAAATTTTCTACACATTTTAAGGTAAAAACAGATTTTATGATAAGGAAATTTGGTACCAATAAATAGATATGCACGTTTAGTTTCTCATGGTTATTTCAGTTGCATTATTCTAGTCAGTTTCTTCCTTTGCTATGTTTCTCCAGGTGATTCTTTTTTTAACTGTGGTGAAATACGCATAACATAAAATTTGCCATTTTAACCATTTTAAAGTGTACAGTTCAGTAGCATTAAGTACATTCACATTGTTGTGCAACCATCATCACCATCCATATGCATAACTTCTTCATCTTTCCAAACTGAAACTCTGTACATATTAAACAGGCCCACTTCCCTCTCTCTCTGTCATAGATCAGAGGTGCATGATATCAGCATGACTTATCATGACAAATCAGAGGTGCATGATATCAGCATGACTTATCACTGGTAAGATAATCTTGATCACTAGGTTAAGCTTGTGCTTGCCAAGTTTTTCCATTCTAACATTTCTGGTTTTTCCATTTTTTCTTTTCACAATTCTTTGGAAGGGATTATTATGTCCAGCCCACACTGAAGGTGGGGAGAATTAAGCTCCACCTCCTGAAGGGGGGAGTATTTGCATATGTTATTTGGAATTTTCTATAAAGTCTGGCTACTACCAGACTTTCTGTCTCCAAATTTGACTACTCTGGGTATATCACGTATAAGGGGACTCATATAGCATTTGTCCCTTTGTGACTCATGTATTTCACCTTGCATAATTCTTTGAAGTTCATACATGTTCTAGATGATTCTTAAACGGTCTGTCTCTAACCTTACTAAGTACCAAAGCTTTACCAAAAACTGTTTTAAATGAGGCATATGTTATTGGCACTTCTGTGTTTGTGCCAGATTGTATCAATCGGTTACCAATTTTTTTTGTTTGTCCATATCCCTCAACTTCCTGACTCAATATTATTTGGTGAGTCAAATTCAGAACAACCTTCTTTACTAAATTCATCATAGAAATTCATGCTTTACTGTGATATTTAATTCTCATTTAAAGGACTTGTCATCCCACATTTGCAGGTGAACATAGTTACAACTTTTGTACAAGGTCAGTTCTGGCAAGCCAGCCAGGGCTTCAAGTAGTTTTCAATCTGCTGCCTCCATGCTGTGACTGGGAGTAAGCAAGTCTATGCTTGCATGCTTTAATCACAGAGGCTTGGTTCTCTTACAGTCCTCCAGTAAGCCACACCGTTGTGTTTTTTTTAACATCTTTATTGGAGTATAATTGTTTTACAATGGTGTGTTAGTTTCTGCTTTATAACAAAGTGAATCAGTTATACATATATATATATATATATGTTCCCATATCTCTTCCCTCTTGCATCTCCCTCCCTCCCACCCTCCCTATCCCACCCCTCTAGGTGGTCACAAAGCACTGAGCTGATCTCCCTGTGCTATGCGGCTGCTTCCCACTAGCTATCTATTTTATGTTTGGTAGTGTATATATGTCCATGCCTCTCTCTCACTTTGTCACAACTTACCCTTCCCTCTCCCCATATCCTCAAGTCCATTCTCTAGTAGGTCTGTGTCTTTATTCCCGTCTTGCCCCTAGGTTCTTCATGACATTTTTTTTTTTCTTAGATCCCATATATGTGTGTTAGCATACGGTATTTCTTTTTCTCTTTCTGACTTACTTCACTCTGTATGACAGACTCTAGGTCCACCCACCTCACTACAAATAACTCAATTTCATCTCTTTTTATGGCTGAGTAATATTCCATTGTATATATGTGCCACATCTTCTTTATCCATTCATCTGTTGATGGACACTTAGGTTGCTTCCTTGTCCTGGCTATTGTAAATAGAGCTGCAATGAACATTGTGGTACATGACTCTTTTTGAATTCTGGTTTTCTCAGGGTATATGCCCAGTAGTAGGATTGTGCCCCACCAGTTTTGAAGCAAGATAAGGAGGCTTGTTTTCCTGGTGTCTGACCCCAGGGCTAGGGTGCCTAATATGTGGCTTGAACCCGCTGCTCCCTGGGGAGGATCCCTGAGGCTGTGATATCCCCCCTCCACTTCTGTGTTACCTAAAAGACACAGTGCAGGTCCCAACCAGATCCCTTCTCATCCCTTCCTACCAGACTCTGTGTGGATCTTTCTTTACAGCCTTGGTTGCTGAAGAGCCGTCCTGCTAGTCCCCAGGTTGATTTCAGCAAGCGTCAATATACAGTGGTAGATTTGATGTGTTCGTGAGGGGAGGTGAGCCCAGCATCTTCCTACTCTTTCCTCTTGATCCCTTTCTTGGCAGTACGTAGTTTGATATTGTTCTTAGCAATATTTTTGGGATATATGTCTCCTTAGGCATGGGAAATAAAAGGAAAAATAGGCAAATTGGATTACATTAAACTAAAAAGCTTTTGCACAGTGAAGGAAACTGCCAACAAAATGAGAAGGCCATCTACTGAATGGGAGAAGGTATTTGCAAATGATATACCCCATAATAGGTTAATATCCAGGGAATTCCCTGGTTGTCCAGTGGTTAAGACACAGAGCTTTTACTACTGGGGCCCAGGTTCAATCCCTGGTCAGGGAAGTAAGATCCTGCAAGCTGCATGGCACTGAAAAAAGAGAGAGAGAGAGAAAGGTTAATATCCAAAATATGCAAAGAACTCATATAATTCAACATCAAAAAACAAACAACCCAATTAAAAAATGGGTACAGGGTCTGAATAGACATTTTCAGAAGACATACAGATGACCACCAAGCACATGAAAAGATGTTAAATATCACCAATCATCAGGGAAATGCGAGTCAAAACCACAATAACACTTCACACGTGTCAGAATGGCTAGCATCAAAATGACAACAAATAAGAGTTTGCGAGGTTATGGAGAAGAGGAAACCCTTGTGCCCCATTTGTGGGAATGTAAATTGGTGCAGCCACTGTGGAAAACAGTATGGAGATTTCTTTTAAAAATTAAAATCCAGGTTTCCCTGGTGGCACAGTGGTTGAGAGTCCACCTGCTGATGCAGGGGACACGGGTTCGTGCCCCGGTCCGGGAAGATCCCACATGCCGTGTGGCGGCTGGGTCTGTGAGCCATGGCCGCTGAGCCTGCACGTCTGGAGCCTGTGCTCCGCAACGGGAGAGGCCACAACAGTGAGAGGCCCGCGTACCGCAAAAAAAAAAAAAAAAAAAAAAAAAATTAAAATCCAGCAATTTCATTCCTGAGTATTTAACTATTTCAAAAAAATATATTCACCCCTATGGCATTGCAGTATTATTTAAAATAGCCAAGACACGGAAGCAATCTAAATGCCCATCAATAGATAAATGGTTTAAGAGCCTTTTCCTTAAAAGAATATTTAAACCATGGCTCAAAGCTCAAATTAGGCAGAGTTCCTCATACTTCATAAATTTTTATTTTGTTTCCTTAATCTTTTATTCTCCATAATAGCTAGAATCTGGTTTAAAGGCTCAAATGAGAGTTTTAAATGGAAATAAAAACCTTTATTTCTTAATCTCTATATTATATGTGGTTATGTTCTGGGACAGGTGAATTTACTGAAAGCTTAGGACAGCCATTCCAAAGAATTTCTTTTTTTAAAGAAAAGAGAATTTTAAAGAGACTGAATAGTTGGTGATCTAGATAAAATTTTAAAATTTGGAAGTTTGACTTCACAGTTCCATTGAATGTAGGATGTTCCCTTCTTTTGAAGATATTGTTATTTTGGGACTTAATAGATTTACTCTATTAATAGGTTTAGATTTTCTGGACCGTTGAATAATAATAATTGCAATCATGTGTTTAATCTACGTGTGGTGCAATTACATGGATATTATGTGCATTGTCTCATGTACTCTTCACAATGATCCTGCAAGATAGTTTCGAGAAAACTGAAGACCCTACAGATTAACTTGGTAGTTTGTATATAATTGAAGAATTATAATACAAGCCAAGGCAGTCTCACTCAATACTGGTTCTGTGCTCTTAAAATACACATGTTATGTATATTTATGTCATATTATGTGTATTTTACCACAGTACATCCTGCTCCCTCCCTGAAGGAATCCTTAATTTAAGCAGAAAGGTTTTTACACATCCCATTTTTGCAACTAACTAACTTTTATGACTTTGGCAAAGCATTTGACCTGCATTCTGATCTATACAATGAGGGTCTTGGATTAAATGATTTCTCAGGTCTCTTTTCCTTTCTTTTGGCAAGGGAGAGTACTCCTGTTGAGTGAAGTCATTTTTCTTTGATTGGCTGGCAGAGTGGTTTTGGCTCACCTGTAATGCACAGTTTAGCAGAGGCAGTAGAGGATAAAGTCTGTTTCACTCCACAAGCCAAGAAGGAGCAGGTGGTGTCGATTTCTTGTGTTCTGGGGAAAGCTATTTGTCAGTGATAACCTAGATAACTTTGGATAGGTGCAACAACAGCATATGGTATGTTTAGATGCTAATTACTGCCTCTGTGAGCACTTCAGTCTTTATTTTATGCACAAGCCTGGTGAATATAAAAATAAAGGTGAATTTTTAAAAACCTGAATTAACAACCTGAAATTATATCTTTTCTCTTTCTGGTTAAATTATATCTCTTCTCTTTCTGTTGTTAGCTGAAAGTGTTTTACTAGTTTTTTGGTCATTTAAGATAGAAGAGGTAGAATGAAGATGCTTGATAATGTAGTTACTGTGCAGCCTTACCGTTTCTACGTACACAGGTGATACATAGGGAGTGATAAAGCATGCGCAAGCAGTGAGCACACAGAAGATATTTCTCATGTGACAGAGCTAGAGTCTGAGATCTGGAATTGGAGAATCTATAGGTAAGAAAGAAATACAGAAAATTACAGAGGCCTCTATTGAGAGCAAGAATATGGGGCTTATATTACATAGCTGAATGGGCAGAAGCAAACCAGAAATGGCCTTAGCTTCAAGAAAGGGAGACAAACATGGTCCTTTGAAGCAGGATTTGCTTTAACCAAATTTCAGGGAAGATTTTAAAAAAAAAGAAAGAAAGGAAACAAAGAGTATGGTATGCTCTGTTCTTATTTAATAAGCCTTGCCTAATTTAATCCTTACAACAATTTGGTAAGGTAAGTGGTACTAATTTCATTGCATAAGTGAGAAAATGGAGATTTAAGAGATGTTCAGTAGTTTACGTCCAGTATTTTTATCATTATATTATGCCTGGTAGGTGAACATTCACACTTATTGTTTCTTTCATATTATTAGTATTCTCTTTTATGAATTCAACAGAGGAAGACTATTCTGTTGTGAATTTTCTTTGTATTTTTACTAAATATGAGGGATTTAACTCTGACCCTTCCTGGTGAGCTTACTGAATTCCAGAACAAGCTACATACTAATTTTATTGCAAATATTGCTTTCATAAAGAATTTCCTCAAATTATCACAATAATTTAAATCGGGAAATTGTGCATAGTCAAGGAAAAAGACAATTACAAGTTACTTAAAGTGGTCTTTACAATTTAGCCAGTTCAATTTCTGACTCATAGATTGAAGGCCAAGATGGCATGGCCCCACTGAGGGAGTTCTTGGTGTGTCTCTGTATAGCCTGACTGAGGGCAGGTGAGATTTCTTTTGGAAGGTGTTGTATTATGTTCTCTGGATTTAGAATAAGAGGAGAGTGATTATTTAACATCATACAGTTAGAGCTAGATACGTGCAATGTTACATGAAACATAGTGTGTTCTAATCTCGTGTCACAATAATAATGAGGATGATGGTTTATATATTGTATAATGTCTGTATGGCTTTCACATACCCCAACAGTTCATTATCACTATCACCCAGTGAGGCAAGCAGAGCATATCCTCCACTTTCCCCCATTTTATAGAAAATTCAAACAATCAAAAGGAATGAGGCTTAGACACATTAGGTGGCTTACCTGAGGTCACATGGATACAAGAGGGTGAATCAGCAGTCAGCTTTATCTTCTGGTCTTTCCTTGTCCCTTTGCTGTTAGAATCATTGGTGTTAAAAACATCTTCATTCTCATTTCTCATCTGCAACTTACCTCTCCCAGAAATTCTTTTTAATTTTGTTGTAGGGAACTTGGGCCAATGATAGTAAATTTATAGTTACCTGAAATTCGGTGAAGTAGGTTATGTTTTTTAAATGAACGATATGCAAATAAACATAGATTTCTGCATCAATTTCAAACACTTGAACACATCTTTCAGCAAAATCTTGGGTGAGAATTCTCTCACAGAGCTCAAAGGAATTACGAAGTAATTATTCCACAATTGTTCAACTGAGCACAACAAAACACATACTGAGTGACAATTCATGTGCAAATCACAGAATAGGTACTGTGGGAGGTAAAGTAATAAAATAAAATATTGTCTCTACCCATCAGTGGTTTATTAATTATGGGGAAAAAAAACACTATTCTTTATTTTTTATTCTGTCTATTGTTCCATTAAGGATTCAAGAAATTCACAGTAATATAGTTTAAATAAGTATAAAATAAAATAAAATAAGATCCCCAATCCTTCAGGTTTCTAAGGTTTCCACTATTTATTTATTTATATTGACGTATAGTTGACTTGTAATATTATATTAGCTTCAGGTTTATAACACAGTGATTCAATATTTTTTATACATTACAAAATGATCACCATGATGTCTAGTTACAATCTGTCACTGTACAAAGTAATTACAATATTATTGACTATATATATTCCCTATGCTGTGTATTACATCCCTGTGGCTTATTTTTTTGTAATGGGAGGTTTGTACCTCCCTCTCCTATTTCACTCATCCTTCAACCACTTTCTCTCTGGCAACCACCAGTTTGTTCTCTGTATCTATGAGTCTGTTTCTTTTTGTTATGTTTGTTTTGCTTTCTATATTCCACACGTGTGAAATCATATGGTATTTGTCTATCTCTGTCTGATTTATTTCACTTAGCATAATACCCTCTAGGTCCATTTATGCTATCCCAAATGGCAAGATTTCATTATTTTTTTATGGCTGAGTAATATTGTATGTATATATAGTGTGCATATATATATATATATATATATATATATACATACACACACACATATATACATATAAACATTATATATATATATATATATATATATCACATCTTCTTTATCCATTCATCTATAGATGGACACTTAGGTTGCTTCCATATCTTGACTATTTTACATAATGCTTCTATGAACATAGAGGTGCATATATCTTATTGAATTAGTGTTTTTGTTTTCTTCAAAAAAGTCCAGAAGTGGAATTGCTGGATCGTATGGTAGTTCTATTTTTAAGTTTTGAGGAACCTCCATGCTATTTTCCATAGTGCCTGTACCGATTTACATTCACACCAACAGTGCAAAGGGGTTTCCTTTTCTCTACATCCTTGCCAACACTTGTTATTTCTTGCCTTTTTGATAATAACCATTATGGCAGTGTTCAGGATACCTCATTATGATTTTATTTGCATTTCCCTGATGATTAGTGGTGTTAAGCATTTTTTCATGTACCTGTTGGCCATCTGTATTCTTCTTTGGAAAATAATTCTTTGTTGTAGTTCTGTGAAAAATGCCATTGTTATTTTGATGGAACTGCATTGAATCCGTAGATTGCCTTGGGTAGTATGGTTACTGTAACAATATAAATTCTTCCAATCTGTGAACACTGTATATCTTTCCCTTTGTTTGTGTCACCTTCAATTTCTTTCATCAATGTCTTATTGTTTTCTGAGTATAAGTTTTTTACCTCCTTGGCTAGATTTATTCCTAGGCATTTTATTCTTTTTGATGTAGTTGTAAATGGGATTATTTTCTTAATTACACTTTCCAATAGTTGTTAGTGTAGAGAAAAGCAACAGATTTCTGTATATTAATTTTGTATTCTGCAACTTTACTGAATTCATTTATTAGTTCTAATAGTTTTTTGGGTGGCATCTTTAGGATTATCTATCTATCTATCTATCTATCATATGATCTGCAAACAGTGACAGTTTTACTTCTTTCTTTCCAGTTCGGATGCCTTTTATTTCCTTTACTTGCCTAATTGTTGTGGCTAGGACTTTCAATACTATATTGAATAAAAGTGGTGAGAGTGGGCATCTTTGCCTTGTTCCTGTTCTTAGAGGAAATGCTTTCAGTTTTTTCCCATCAAGTATGATGTTGGCTATAGGTTTGTCATATATGACCTTGATTATATTGAGGTATATTCCCTCTATATTCACTTTGTTGAGAGTTTTTATCATGAATGGGTGTTGAATTTTGCCAAAAAAATTGAGATGATGATTGTGTAATTTTTAGTCTTCAGGTAGTTAAGGTGGTATATCATATTGATTTGTGGTTACTGAACCATCCTTGTATTTGTAGGGTAAATCCCACTTGTGTATGATCCTTTTAATGTATTGTTGTATTCAGCTTGCTAATATTTTGTTGAGGATTTTTGCATTTATGTTAGTTAAGAATTTTTGTTTTGCTTGTGGTGTCTGTCTGGTTTTGGTATTGGGGTGATACTGGTGCTTTAGAATGAGTTTGGAAGCATTGTTTCCTCTTCAATTTTTGGCAATAGTTTGAGAAGGACAGGCATTAACTCTTCTTTAAATGTTTGATAAAATTCCCCTGTGAAGCCATCTGTTCCTGGACTTTCATTTGTTGGGAGTTTTTTTTTTTACTGATTCAATATTATTACTCATAATTGGTTTGTTCATAATTTATGCTTCTTCCTGATTCAGTCTTGGGAAATTGTACATTTCTAGGAATTTATTTCTTCTAGGTTGTTCATTTTATTGTACATAATTGTTCATTGTAATCTCTTATGATCTTTTGTATTTCCGTAATGCTGGTTGTAACTTCTCCTTTTTCATTTCTGATTTTATTGATTTGGGCCCTCTCTTTTTTTCTTGATGAGTCTGGCTAAATGCTTATTAATTTTGTTTACCTTTTAAAAGAACCAGTTCTTGGTTTCATTGATCTTTTTCAGTGTTTTTTAGTCTCTATTTCATTTATTTCTGCTCTGATGTTTAATATTTCTCTTCTTTCACTAACTTTGGGTTTTATTTCTTCTTTTTCTAGTTCATTTGGTATAATATTAAGTAGCTTATTTGAGATTTTTCTTGTTTCCTGAAGTAGGTTTGTATTGCTGTAACTTCCCTCTTAGAATTGTTTTGCTGTGTCCCATAGATTTTGGATCCTTTTGGTCCATTTTCATTTGTCTTCAGATAATTTTTAATTTTTTTAGAAGATTTCTCAGTGACCCATTGATTGTTTAGTAGCATACTGTTTAGCCTCCATGTGTTTGTGTTTTTTGCAGTTTTTTTCTTGTAGCTGACTTCTAGTCTCATACCATTTGGCCAGAAAAGATGCTTGATATTGATTTCAATCTTGAATTTATTGAGACTTGTTTCATGGCCTAGCTTGTGATCTATCCTGGGGAATATTTCATGTGCACTTGAAAAGATAGTGTATTCTGCTGCTTTTTGAGTGGAATATTCAATATATATCTATTAAGTTCATCTGATGTAATGTTGTTTAAGGTCAATGTTTCCTTATTGATTTCCATCTAGATGATCTATCCACTGATATAAGTGGGGTGTTAAAATTCTTTACTATTATTATGTTAATGTCAATGTTTCCCTTCATGTCTGTTAATATTTTCTGTATTTATTTAGGTGCTCCTATATTGGATTCATATATATTTATGTATTATATGTTCTTGTTGGATTGAGCCCTGTATCATTATATAATGTCCTTCTTTGTCTTTTGTTACAGACTTTGTTTTAAAGTTTATTTTGTCTGATACAAGTATTGCTACGCAGGTTTCTCTTCATTTACATTTAAATGGAATACATTTTCCATCTCCTCACTTTCAGTATGTGTATGTCTTCATATCTGAAGTGAGTCTTTTGTAGGCAGCAGCACATATGGGTCTTGTTTTTTTATCCATGGAGCCACTCTATGTCTTTTGATTGGAGCATTAATCCATTTATGTTTAAAGTAATTATTGATAGGTAGGTACTTATTGCCATTTTGTAGTTATTTTGGGGTTGTTTTGTAGTTCTTTTTGTTTCTTTTTTTTCTCTCTTTTCTTGTGATTTGATGGCTATCTTTAGTGTTATGTTTGGATTCCTTTCTCTTTTTTGTGTTTGTGTCTATTATAGATTTTTCGTTGTTGTTACCATGAGGTTTATATATAAGAAATATATATTTTGTTTGGTTTTGTTTATATATGTTATATTTTGTTTTGAGTATGCATACTTATATGTATAAACATAAATTTTATCTATATTTATATAAATATATATACTTGTAAGTATATATGTATATATATACTTTATTATTTAAGTTGATGATCTTTTAAATTCAAATGCATTCTAATAACCCTGCATTTTTATCTCCCACCTTCATGTTTAATGTTTTTGACATCGTTTTTTACATCTTTTTGTTTCACGTATCCCTTAACTACTTATTGTGTGAACATAGATAATTTTACTACTTTTGTCTTTCAACCTTCCTACTAACTTTAGGTAGCTGATCTACTACCTTTACTGTACATTTGCCTTTACCAATGACATTTTCCTTTTGTAATATTCATATTTCTAGCTGTAGTTTTTTCTATTCTGCTTAGAGAGGTCCCTTTAACATTTCTTGTAAAGCTGGTTTAGTGGTGCTGGATTCTTTTAGCTTTTGCTTGTCTGTGAAACCATTTATCTCTCCTTCAAATCTGAATGGTAGTGTTGTCTGGTAGAGTATTCTTGGTTGTAGGTTTTTTACTTTCATTTCTTTGAATATATAGTGCCTCTTCCTTCTGACTTGCAAAGTTTCTGCTGAGAAGTCAGCTGACAATCCTATGTAGTTTCCTTGCATATAAATAGTTGTTTTTCATTTGCTGCTTTTAATATTCTCTCTAGGTTTTAGCCATTTTAATTAAAGTGCACCTTAGTGTGGGCCTCTTTGGGTTCATCTTGCTTGGAACTCTCTGTGCTTCCTGAACCTGCATGTCTGTTTCCTTTCCCGGGTTAGAGAAGTTTTCAGCTATTATTTCTTCAAACAAATTCTCTGCTGATTTCTCTTTCTTCTCTTTCTGGGATCCCTATAACGTGAATATCAGTATGCTTGATGTTGTCTCAGAGGTCACTTAAGCTACCCTCATTTTCTCTATTTCTCTTTTTGGTTTTTTTTGTTGTTGTTGTTTTATCTTTTTTGTGGGTTTTTTTGTGCTTTTTTTGTTTTTTTGTTTTTGTCAGCTTGGTGATTTCCACTATTCTGCTTCTGGTTTGTTGATCTGTTATTCTGTACCTCTAATCTACAGTTGATCAGTTGATTCTTTCTAGTGTATTTTTTATTTCAGTTATTATATCTTTTATCTCTGTTTATTTCATTTTTATATTTCCTAACTCTTTGTTAAACTTCTCACTGTGTTCTTCCATTCTTCCCCTGAGATTTTTGAGCATCTTTATGATCATTATCTTGAACTCTATTAAGTAGATTCCTTATTTCCATTTCATTTAGTTCTTCTGAAATTTTGCCTTATTCCTTTGTTTGGAACCTAGTCCTACGTCTATTCATTTTGCTTAATTCTCTGTGCTTATTTCGATGTATTGTGTAGGTCCTTTATATTTCCCAATCTTGCAGAAGTGTCCTTATGTAGGAAACGTTCTGTGAGGCCCAGCAGCACACTCCCCTCTAGTCACTAGAGCTATAAGCTCTAGGGGTTCCTCCTATGTGGGCTCCTTGAGCCCTTCTGTTGTGGCAAGGCCAACTACTGTGGGCATGCAGCTGGGTGTGGTTGGGTCCTGACAGTTCAGTGCCAGGTCCACTGTGGGCCTGGGGGTCCTGGGGCTGGTGGTCTCAGGGTTAGTGCTGGACTGCTGGTAGGCAGGTAAGACGCTGGTGCTAATAGCTTAGAGGGAGGACCCCAAAATCGTCCTTGCCAGCGCCAATGTCCTCATGGTAGAAGGAGATCCCAAAAATGTTTGCTGCCAGCTTTTCCATCCCCAGGAGGATTCCTCGTTGCCCCTTACCTCTCTGAAGGGGCTCTACAAGATCAGCAAGTGGGTATAACCAAGGCTCTTTTCAAATTACTGCATCATGGCTGGGACCAGAGCACATGAGATTTTGCACTTGCCCATTAATATTGCAGTCTCTCTTTCTTATTGCCTTCCAGCTCTCCCATACACAAACCCTGCTGGCCTTCAAAGCCAGGCATTCTGTGGCTCATATTTCTGGTGCAGGACCTCCCAGGATGTGGATTATGGGGTTCAGACCCCTTGCTCCCTTGGGAGAACCTCTGCAATTGTGATTATCTTCCCATTTTGGGGTCTTGACTATACCACTTCTGTGTCCCTCCTACATATCTCACTGTGGTTCCTTTCTCATATCTTTAGCTGTGGGAAATATTTTCTTTTAGTTTTCAGGTGTTTCTCATAATAGATTGTTGCTCTGTAAATAGTTATAATTATATGTGCCTATGGGAGGGGTTGAACTCAGGGTCTTCCTGCTCTGCCATCTTGGCCACACACCCCCTCAGTAGAATTCCCCTCTTTAAAAAGTAATGACCAAATATAATTTTTTTTTTTAGCCAAGTGACTTTTGACTATTGACATACCCACAACATTTCTGAGAATTCACAGGGAAAATTTCAATGTCTTGATGAACATCTATCAGTTTTTCCTAACTCTTGCTGAAGTTTCTTTAGTCAATCACTTCTGACATTCATTTTTGCTTCTACAAGATATTCCAAATCTCTTCAATTCACTGTATTGTAAAACAGTGCCAACAGAATACCAATGTTATTTTTGTGTCAGTTATACATTACCACAATAATGATATGCAACAAAAACTACAAACCTTAGTGACATACAACAATATATATGTTTTGCCCATATGTGGTAGGTGGTTAGCTAGGTGCTTTTGCTGATCTCATTTGGGCTTGTTCTCATGTCCAGGAGTCAACTGGCTGTCATCCAATTTGGTAAGACCTTGTCTATGACAGTTGTGGAGGCTTGCCTGTGTTTTACATGCCTCTTGTTCCAGCAGGCTAGCTGGCACATGTTTTCATGGCAATGGAAGATGGCAAGAACAGGCCAGTGCAGGTGCTTTTCAAGATCTGTTTGCATCATCTTATCTAACCTCCCATGGCCCAAAGCCAGTCAGAGGTCTAAGCCTAGCATCAGAGTACAAAAGGACATGGATATAAGGATAAATTCATAAAATAGTTAAAGTCCGTGAGAAGCCTACATTTCTGTCATTTTGAAAAATCACCACATAGTGAAAAAAAAAGTGAGAATTATGGTTAGGAATCAACTTGAGTTCTTCATTTCCAAAAGTAATTATTTATGAGTTATCTGAAATGACATAGAAGAGTTCAAATGCCCTGTTTCAATTTTGGAAAATGCCTAAAGTGATATTTTGAACTTAAAAATAATTTGAATGTAATAAGTTTATTTTAATATCCAAAATAATAGAAGAGATGACATTTTGCTTTATTTTGTTTTGTTATTGTTATTTTTGAAAGAACAGCTGATGTTGGATCTAAGAATGAATATAAATTACATTGTGTTCAGCTTACTAGCTCTTTTAATAGAACATTGAAATTACATATTGGGTACATGTGGGTATATCCTTATAATATGTAGTTCAGAATCTCCAACTATACTTAGGAAATGCATATAGAAAGCAAAATTAAAGTACATCTAGGGAAAAAACATTACAAAATCTATTTCCAAAACACTGTGTGGCCCTTTTCTCCTTCTAACTATAAAGAAAAACTGTTTCTATAATCACTTGTACATAAAGAAATACATCTGTTCTACTACCCACTTTTTCTCATTTTTGCTTTAAAAATCTGTTACTGAGTAATGTAGATATTATAATGTAATGATTTTATAGTGGAATTGAGAATATTTTTTATTCTTAATTTTATTGAAGTGAATTTTGATTTAAAAAATAATTTAAAGAAGACAGACTAAAACCATCTCAAATATAATTTATTTATTCTTTTTTGAGTATTTGAAATTTTCATAAGATAGAAAAATCAGAAATGGGACAGGAAAACTATTTCCTCAAACAAGAGAAGTCAAGTTATGACAATACTGTCCCTGGTTGCCTTGCTAATTTTCTTGAAGTTATGTCATAATTAACCTTCCCTGAACACCGGTGATGTCTATTTAATTTAAAAAACCCATTTAGGTATTTATTATAAAATATGAAGGACTTTATTGGACATAACATGCCCAGTGATAGGCATTCTTAGTGATTTATATCTCTTAGACATTTTTATAGACCCATTTTATATTTACTGTAGAGAATTTAGAAAATATCAGCAAGAAAGAAGAAAATAGGGACTTCCCTGGTGGTCCAATGGTTAAGACTCTGCGCTCCCAATGCAGGGGGCCTGGGTTCAACCCCTGATCAAGGAACTAGATCCCACATGCTGCAACTAAATATCCCATATGTTGCAATGAAGATCTGCAACTAAGACCCGGTGCAGCCAAATAAATACTAAATAAATATTTTTTAAAAATGAGAAAAAAAAGGAAGAAGAAAATAAAAAATCACCTGGAATCCCACACGAGGGAGCAGGAGTATATACTTCCAGTTTTTCTGTGCATATACTCACATATTCATTAGTACACATTTTTACAGGAATGAAGTCATATGCTGTTTTGCAACTTTCTTTTTTCACTTTACAATACTTTGTGAATATTTTCTATTTTATTACATGTTTTTCTGCTATGTAATTTTAATTGTAGCATAGTGTCTACTTTATGAATGTACCAAAATTTTAGACAATTTATTGTTGGACATTTGGATTGTTTGTATTTTACCCTATTATGAACTCATTTATGATAAATATTTTTCCAGCTAAGTAAAATTGCTGAGAGTTCTAAGGGCAGCTTATTTTTTGTTTTACTTTAAAATCTACCTCTTCTGTTTTTCTTCCTTTTCCTAATTATGTTTGTAGTAAATTTTTTTGGTCTTGTTTTTGTTCTGTTTTTTTTTTTTCTTTAGTTTCCTGGAATAGGTATAAGAACATGTCACTGAAGTTTGCACATAAAGCATTAATGCCTTTTTTCTGCACTCATGGTTCCCTCTGAATCTCAGTAAAGTTTTCTTCAGTTGTACATTTAATTATTTCTGCTGTTGCATTTGTTCTGATCTTTCCTTTAGAATTATGAATGTCAATATATTCATCTTCTGAACTTCTCAAGAATGTCCTCTACAGCCATGTCACGCAGTATGTTGTGTTTAGACCAGCCATAGTGGAGCTTGTTAGAAATTCACAATCTCAGACCCCAGACTCTGCATTTTAACAAGAACCTCAGGTGATTCCCATACTCACTGAAGTGTGAGAAACACATTCTATAACACTGATACATTTTCTTCAATATAAATCCTGCTTTTTCTGGTCTTCAGTGTAGATTTTAATTTAGTCATTATATTTTGTGCTTCCTTGCAGAAACTTTCTAATCTCAGCATTTAGTCTGCCTGAGCCTCTATAACAAAATGCCACAGAATGGGTATTAATTAAATAACAGAAGTGTATTTTCTCAAAGGTATGGAGGCTAGAAATCCAAGTTCAAGGTGCCAGCATGGTTGGTTTCTGATGAGGCCCCCTCTTTCTGGCTGGTGGCCTCCTTCTCACTGTGTCCTCACATAGTCTTTCTTCTGTACACATGCACAGACAGTGAGAGCAAGCTCTCTGATATTTCTTCTTATAAGGACACTAATTCTATTGGATCAGGACACCATGCTTATGACCTCAGTTAACCTTGATTACTTCCTTAGAGGCCCCATCTCCACATACAGCCATATGGGGGGTTAGGACTTCAACATATGTTTTTGGGGAGGACACAAACGTTCAGTCCATAACACTCAGCATTTTTCTTTTTCATCCTATTGTGTTCGCCTTCCTATTTCTTCTCATTCTATTACTTTTTTTTTATCTCATCGTGCTGCTTTAGTTTTCTCTATTACTTTTCCCTTTCTTTTCATAGATAAGTGTTTTAATCAATCTTTCTTTTTTTAATTGAGATATAATTGGCATGTAACATTATATTAGTTTCAGGGGTACAACACAATGATTTGATACATATTGTGAAATGATCACCACAATAATTTTTTTTTTTTCTTTTTTGCAGTACGCAGGTCTCTCACTGTTGTGGCCTCTCCCATTGTGGAGCACAGGCTCCAGATGCACAGGCTCAGTGGCCATGGCTCACGGGCCTAGCTGCTCTGCGGCATGTGGGATCTTCCTGGACCAGGGCATGAACCCGTGTCCCCTGCATCGGCAGGCGGACTCTCAACCACCGCATCACCAGGGAAGCCCTACAATATTTTTTTAATAATTGTAATGCACACAGTTACAATTTTTTTTCTTTTGATGAGGACTTTATGATCTCTCTTAGCAACTTTCAAATATACAATACAGTGTTATTAACTATAGTCACTGTGATGTATATTACATCCTCATGACTTATTTATTGTAGACTGGAAGTTTGTATCTTTGATCTCCTTTACCCATTTTGCCCACTCCTCACACTCGCTCTCCTGCCCCCATGCCTCTGACAATCACCAATCTGTTTTCTGTATCCATGAGTTCAGTTCTTTTTTTTTTTAATTTCACATAAAAGTAAAATCATATAGTATATGTCTTTCTCTGAATTATTTCGCTAAGCATAATGCCCTCAAGGTCCATCCATGTTGTTGCAAATGGCAAAATTTTCTTACTACTCTTTCTTATATAGCTGCATTCACTCTCCCTTCCCCCAGAGGTCTATATTTTTAGGTCTTACTAATACCCACACAAAGAGATTCAGTCCTAAGTTTCAGTGCTTTACTTTACATCAATCTCTCCTACATCACCCACAAAATTCAAGCTAAATTGATTAAATTTTGTGTTGATAAAAGCAAAAAAGAAAGGATTAGTGTTGAAATATAAAATTAAAATGAGTCTTTTTATTCATTCAAGAATACAAAATTTTCTTCAAACTAAATATGCATTAGCAGTGAAATAAATTTACTCTAGGACAACCAATTTAACACATTGATTTTCTCTTTCATTACAGCTTATATATCATAAATTAACCTCTGATGAAGTGATCACAAGACCAGTATATTCTTAGCTGGTTTCTACACATGATGTTGGAGTTTTTCACATGAAGACAGAAATTGGAGAGCAGTTAGTCATTCTTTCTAGATTTATAATGTATGAGTGAATATATGAAATTTGGAAAAAATGGCCAGAATATTAAGAGAAAATATTTCTTTAAGGAAACAAAAAAGCTTATTCTAAGGATATAAAGATAAAAAGCCAGAATTGTAATAACAGACAAATTATGGAAATATTTATATGAACTTACAAAGTCATATTTTTTAAAAGAATTATCTCATATTGGTGATGAAGGAAATTATCTTTAAAAAAAGTTGTCGCATGTGAAAGAAGGAAAGGTATAAACAAATAAGGAAAATAAAGAAAATGGAATTTCTATTTATTTCAACCATGTTGTAGCTCTCACATGCTTGTTATTTTACTTGAAAGGACCCTTGGCCTTAAACTGCTGATTCAGTTAAAACAATTAACAAAAAGAAAAAGAGAGGTGGTGGGGTACAGGATCAAGAATAAAGGGAAGATTTTTTTCTACTTTTTCCCCCTACTTGAACTTAATTCAAAAAAGCAGAATAAATTGCTTGAAATTAGAGCTGTGAACCGTTAGAACTAATACATTTAGTAAAAATGTTCATAATTTACTGAATGTATCAGTAATCTTTCATCTGAGCAATTACATTGGCCATAATCAATTACTACATTTATTGAATTATTCATAATCTATCATTAAATACAATGTGAAGAATCATCTAATATATAAAACTTATTTGGCAGTGTTTGGTAAATCTCTTTATGCACACCCCAATGAGATCTGTGAAAAATATAGCACTTTGTCAGCAAAACTATTTACAAATACAAGCTTTGTTATCTATGGCAATGGATGCAGCTTATGGTTCATCTTGTCTCTATTCTGTATGATTAACTCTCAGATCAGCTTCTTTCAAACTTCTGCTTGAACTTTGTGTTTCTCTCACTCCTCTCTTCCTCCTTACCCCTCCCATTTTTAGGAAAAGGATACTGTAACACTAACAATAAGGATGAAAAACAGAAGAAAAAGTGACATCTGTAGGTAATTTTTAAATTAAAAACTTGTGATATTTATTCATTTTTGTCTTTATAGGGTAAGGTAATTTAAATCCTTATAAATCTAAGTAAATTTATAATTACCTGTATCCTAAGATGACACATTAAAAAAGTAGACTTGAAATTAATTGTGTGTGACTTATTCCCCACCCCAAACCCTGCCCCACTCTCCATTTTTCTTTAGAGTTAACATTTTTAAAACACAGAAATAATATGTTTTCAAGTTAAAGGATTTAAAAGGCAGAAAATGAAAACCAGTAATTCCTCTTCCCAAGCACCAGGCTGTTTAATTTCCTGGAGGCAACCACAATCAACAATTTGTTTTTGTTCTTTTGTGGTTATGTTTATACTTACATATGGTAGTCATTTACCTCAATTTCTTGATGCATTTATCTGTTATGAGGTATGAGGAATTTAGTTCACTTTCACTTTCCAAATTGTTATTTATAGCATCGATATTAGTTCTCCTTGAAATAATACACTTGAACTCCCTATTTATATTGATTTATGCAATACCTACCACCTTTTGCCATTAAAGATGAAGAAATGAACACACCTTCCCCTTCCTTCCAGTTCTCTTCTTTATCTTTTAGTTATATTATTATTTTAGTTGTGAAAAATTATAATGTTTACACTTTAACTGTAATCATTATTCATATACTCACATTATAAGTATTGCCTATTTGGCTTCAATTTATCTAATCAACTTATGTACAAAGTGTGGAAGAATTAACTCACTGTAATACTCATAGTGAGGTATGATTAGAGTCAAAGAAAAGAGAAAATATAATATCATTTAATATATATTTTTATCATTTAAATTTTTCCATTTGAAGGAAAATTTGCAAGCGTCTGAATATAACAGATCCTGTTTTAATATTTTCTAGCTTTCTTCATTTTCACGCACAGGGGCTGGCATTTCTTAGGCACCACGTTGCTTTGTTTTGGGGTTATAGATTTTATTTTTCTGTAGTCCACTCTGGAGCATTTTCATTTATAGTATATGGGTGTTATGTTCTCTAAGTTTTTGTATGTAAAAAACTCTTCAATTTTTGCTCATATTGGATCGATAATTTGGATGAATAGAGAATTCTAAGTTTAAATAATCTTTCTCAGAACCTGTCTGATGAGGTATACTTCTCCTGGTTTCTTAGTTCTTTTACTTCCTTAATGATCTTGTCCTCCACATCATGCCAATCACTCACTTCCACGGTCTTGGCTTAGACATTGTCAGTGCCAACTCTACCATATCATAATCTCAGACATCCCACTCTCCCACCACCGCTGTCTTCCCAGCTAAAAATCTGCATTCCAAATTCCTAAATCCTAATGGACCTCTAATCCATTGATTCTACCACCTTTCTACTGTTCATCATTTCTGTCTTGTCCTTGCATTTTATTACCCATTTTAGATTCCATGGTTTATCATAACATATCTCTTGTCTTGCTTTCCCTCCAGTTACTCTGGCAAAACCCCAACTATAGGTCAAACTGAACTCACTTTCTATTCATTGCCTGTCCCTTAGCAGCTGAATGTAGCTGTCACTTTAAATTCATGACCACTAAGAGGGCCTCTGTGTGACTCTGCAGTCTACTATATTTCCCTAGTCAATGACCCCCCACTCTTCCACTCTCCAAAACAACACTTTCACTCCTTTGTTTCTCTTTATAAACCTTCAATTCTATTTGTTGGCCCCACTTTCAGGTGGTGACTATGCTCATGACACTTTCCTCCTATTTTTCAGGAGTGCTGTGTTTTTGTTTTTTGTTTGTTTGTGGCTGCATTGGGTCTTCGTTGCTGCATGCAGGCTTTTTCTAGTTGTGGCGAGTGGGGGTTACTCTTTGGGGGCTACTCTTTGCTGTGGTTTGCGGGCTTCTCATTGCGGTGGCTTCTCTTATTGCAGAGCACTGGCTCTAGGCACACGGGCTCAGTAGTTGTGGCTCGCAGGCTCTAGAGTGCAGGCTCAGTAGTTGTGGCGCACGGGCTTAGTTGTTCCACAGCATGTGGGATCTTCCCAGACCAGGGCTCGAACCCATGTCCCCTGCACTGGCAGGTGGATTCTTAACCATTGTGCTACCAGGGAAGTCCCAGGACTGTGGGGTTTTATTCTTTGGAAACCTTCTCTTCCATTTCTTCTGAGATCTTGTGTGCACACACATGTGAGAAGGGGAGGGGTGGGGGGGAGCACCAGATGGATATATCGGTCTCTTCTACTCAATACTTTTATTGCCCTATGGATTTTCATTTGCTTCATAGTTTACTCCATTTTCTTGTAAAAATAATTCATGATATATATTTTTGCCATAACTTTTCAGGGCACAAAGTGTAATACATTTACAAAATCTCTGACTTTACCTTATGAACATGATGGGAAATGCTAGATCCAAGAATCCTAAACAAACAAACAAAAAAGGAATATAGATACTTCATTTATTTATTCACCATATTTTTGAGTGCCAACCAAGTTACATACACAATGCAAACTCTGAGGCTGCAGGGATAAATGAACAACAACAGAAAGTTTCAAATCTCAAAGCCTAATAAGAACCTCTCAATCTAGTACATCAAAGCATTCATGTTTAACCACTATTGTACTAATGGTGAATGTAAGAACAGGCTTATATGCTGAACAGCAATAAAATTGTGAGAAAAAAAAATTCAGGATATACAGGGCTGTTAAGTAAGTTTGTTGAAAAAATTGGGGGAAATATTTGAGAATGAGATAAATTATCTGTTACTATAATTTTAGGTTTTTGTTAAACTTTCTTTATAATAAGAGATAAAGAAAGAAATACTATTGTGGTTTAAAAACATGTCCACACTGTATTTTGATACACCTCACTTCAAAAAATGGGGGCTAACTTCCCTTCCCTTGAATGTGAGCTGGACTCTGACTGGCTTCTAACAACTAGAAAGTGGCGGAAGTGACAGTGTGTGACATTTTGGATATGACTTTGCTTTCTCTTAAATCATTTGCTCTGGAGGAAGCCAGCCACTGGCTGTGTCATGGGAACCCTCAGACAGCCTGTGGAGAGGCTCACATGATGAGGAACTGAGGACTCCTGCCAAAAACCATCAACACCTTGGAAGCCAAGAAACTGGAAGTGGCATCTCCAGTCCAGTCAGACCTTCAGATGACTGCGGCCCCTCTCATCTCTGATTGCAACCTCGTGAGAGACCCTAGGCAAGACTGCCCAGCTAATCTGTTCCCCAATTTCCTCACCCACAGAAACTGTGAAGATAATAAATGTTTACTGTTTTAAGTTACTTAGTTTGGGGCTAATTTGTTGTGCTGCAATAAATAACTGTATATAAATTGAGGTTTGTTAAATCAGAAACTGAAAGAAAGAAATAAAAATTAAATTCTAGTACCCAGACAGCAATTCCAAAAGCTTGTAATACTAGTTACTTTTCACATCATAATTTAATTCCTTCATTATTTTTTCCTGTGCAAAATTGCTTGTGGAAAAACTCAAGTGTTAATGAAAGAGATATATAATTTTCATTTAAAAAGCATAGTTTTATTATAGGTTTTAGATAAAACTGGACTGTATAATTTATTCTGAGCACCTTCCCACAACTTCTTTGTTAGTTTATGTTAATTTATCCTCTTATAAGATTATTAGGGTGCTAACTAAAAGGTACTTCAGAAAACAACTGCCATAAAAGAGTTCTGACATTGCACAGTGGATAGACTTATTTACATTTGTACAATACACCTACTATGAAATATAATTGTTTGAATAATTAGAATTTGTGTAAGTTTCCTTACAAATAACTTTAAAGGTATAAGTAGAAGCTTGATTCCAAAATTAGGGTCTTCGTAATCTGCCTCTTCCCAAATAAGAAAAACTGCATAGTGTACATTGGTGAATAAGGACAATTGCCAGGACCTGGTGGTTTTCTGAAGGACTTGGACAATGACCAGATTCAGTTTTGTAATAAAGTACATGGAATTTTCTTTGAAAGGGACATTTGTACAATAAAGTGCTTTCAAGAATTTCTTTGATCTGAGAAATGGCACATACCTATGCATGTGGTTATTTGTTATATTTTCAACAGAATACTGGGCAAATATACTTTTTTACTTGGGATTTCCACAAAGATTTTAAAAGAGTTTCTGAAGAGGTTTTAGGTACATTATATAAGCACTTGTTAGAAAAGTATGAAACTAAAGGACAACTAGTTGCAATACCTACATTAAAAAAAATGTTGCTTAAAACTTGTGACAATTTTATTTAGATCATTATTCCCTGATAATTTAAATAATTTTATATAAATATATATGCATATGTATATATCATGGTCACAAGGTCAAAGACAAGTCAGATTTGAAAGACAGGTAGTCATTCTAGAAAGAGTAGCAACATGAAGCAAAAATGAAGGAAGCATTATTGATGGTGGTAAAAGAAGTACAAGAATTCCTTAGGAGAAATGTTGATAGTTTAGATGGCAAGCTGGGAGAAAAGAAAAAGATACAAGATGCACATATCTGCTTGTTTTAATGGAAGGAGCTCAAAGGAGGAGACAAATTTATTTGTGCCTAGATCAGAAAGTTTCACTGGGCATCCCCAAATCAAACAAGTTTTGTAAAGGCAATATTGTGTAATGGTTAAGACTGTGGCCTCTTGAGCCACAGTGCCAGGGTCTGAACCTTAGCTGTTGTTCTTATTTTTTGTCTCTGTGCCTAAGTTTTCTGCTCTGTAAAACAGGAGTAATAAAATCTCATAGGATTCTTGAAAGGATTAAGTGTGATAAAAATTGATAAGACTTTAGAACAGCATTTAAACATATAGTAAGCACTCTATAATATGAGATATTATTACATGATTATGGATATTAGCAACACTAATAAAAATAAGAGGCAAGATCTCAAGGAACAAAGTAGAATGACTTCCCTGAAGGAACCCAGATCAAAAAACCTATTGAGAGAACGGAGCCCGCGTTTCCACAGAGCTGGAACTCCTGGATCGAGGTCTCTTCCATCCGCCATTGTGGAACTGCCCCAGAGCCCGAGAGGAGGGCGGCCTCACTGAGGCTGCTGGCTCTGGAGGGGCCCCGGTGGCAGAAGCCGTGACAGTCCTTGGGACCGCGGGCCGGTTGCTTCAACAAGTAACTTAAAGACAAAATGCAAAAACAAGGAGGTTTGTGCCTGAGATCATGTTGATGTGAAACCAGGGGTGGCCACCTTGTGCCAGAGGGGGAAGATGGTGGAAGAGTAAGATGCGGAGATAACCGTCCTCCCCACAGACACATCAGAAATACATCTACACGTGGAACAACTCCTACAGAACACCTACTGAATGCTGGCAGAAGACCTCAGAACTCCCAAAAGGCAAAAAACTCCCCATGTACCTGGGTAGGGCAAAAGAAAAAAGAATAAACAGAGACAAAATAATAGGGACAGGACCTGCACCAGTGGGAGGGAGCCATGAAGGAGGAAAGGTTTCCAAACACTAGAAGCCCCTTCACGGGCGGAGACTGCGGGTGGTGGAGGGGCGCAGCTTCAGAGCCTCGGAGGAGAGCCCAGCAACAGGGGTGCAGAGGGCAAAGTGGAGAGATTTCTGCACAGAGGATCGGTGCCGACCAGCACTCACCAGCCCGAGAGGCTTGTCTGCTCCCCCACCGGGGAGGGCGGGGCTGGGAGCTGAGGCTTGGGCTTCGATGGAGCGCAGGGAGAGGATTGGGGTTGGCAGCGTGAACACAGCCTGAAGGGGTTAGTGCGCCACGGCTAGCTGGGAGGGAGTCCGGGGAAAAAGTTTGGACCTGCCAAAGAGGCAAGAGACGTTTTCTTCCCTCTTTGTTTCCTGGTGCGCGAGGAGAGGGGATTAAGAGCGCTGCTTAAAGGAGCTCCAGAGACGGGCGCGAGCCACTGCTAACAGCACGGACGCCAGAGACGGGCATGAGACGCTAAGGCCACTGCTGCCGCCACCAAGAAGCCTGTGTGCGAGCCCAGGTCACGCTCCACACTTCCCATCCGGGGAGCCTGTGCAGCCCGCCCCTGCCAGGGTCCCGGGATCCAGGGACAACTTCCCCGGAAGAACGCATGGTGCCCTCAGGTTGGTGCAAAATCACGCCGGCCTCTGCTGCCACAGGCTCGCCCCTCCCTCCCCTGGCCTGAGTGAGCCAGAGCCCCCGAATCAGCGGCTCCATAAACCCTGTCCTGTCTGAGCAGACACCTTCCGGCGATCTACACGCAGAGGTGGGGTCAAATCCAAAGCTGAACCCCAGGAGCTGTGAGAACAAAGAAGAGAAAGGGAAATCTCTCCCAGCAGCCTCAGGAGCAGTGGATTAAACCTCCACAATCAACTTGATGTACCCTGTATCTGTGGAATACCTGAAGAGACAACAAATCATTCCAAATTGAGGAGGTGGACTTTGAGAGCAAGATTTATTATTTTTTCCCCTTTTCCTCTTTTTGTGAGTGTGTATGTGTATGCTTCTGTGTGAGATTTTGTCTGTATAGCTTTGCTTTCACCATTTGTCCTAGGGTTCAATCCATCCATATTATTTTTTCTTACTTTTTTAAAAAAATTTTTTCTTAATAGTTATTTTTTATTTTAATAACTTTATTTTATTTTCCTTTATCTTTCTTTGTTTCTTTCTTTCCTTCTACTTTTTCTCCCTTTTATTCTGAGCTGCATGGATGAAAGGCTCTTGGTGCTATCGCCAGGAGTCAGTGCTGTGCCTCTGAGGTGGGAGAGCCAACTTCAGGACACTGGTCCACAAGAGACCTCCCAGCTCCACGTAATATCAAACAGTAATATCCACATAATATCAAAAATCTCCAAGAGATATCCATCTCAACACCAACACCCAGCTTCACTCAACGACCAGCAAGCTACAGTGCTGGACATCCTATGCCAAACAACAAGCAGGACAGGAACATAATCCCACCCATTAGCAGAGAGACTGCCTAAAATCATAATAAGTCCACAGACACCCCAAAACACACCAGAGGTGGACCTGTCCACCAGAAATACAACATCCAGCCTCATCCACCAGAACACAGGCACTAGTCCCGTCCACCAGGAAGCCTACACAACCCACTGAACCAACTTTAGCCACTGGGGACAGACACCAAAAACAACAGGAACTACAAGTCTGCAGCCTGCAAAAAGGAGACCCCAAACACAGTAAGATAAGCAAAAATGAGAAGACAGAAAAACACACAGCAGATGAAGGAGCAAGATAAAAACCTACCAGACCTAACAAATTAAGAGGAAATAGGCAGTCTACCTGAAAAAGAATTCAGAATAATGATAGTAAAGATGATCCAAAATCTTGGAAATAGAATAGACAAAATGCAAGAAACATTTAACAAGGACCTAGAAGAACTAAAGGTGAAACAAGCAATGATGAACAGCACAATAAATGAAATTAAAAATACTCTAGATGGGATCAATAGCAGAAAAAACTGAGGCAGAAGAACAGATAAGTGACCTGGAAGATAAAGTAGTGGAAATAACTACTGCAGAGCAGAATAAAGAAAAAAGAATGAAAAGAATGAGGACAGTCTCAGAGACCTCTGGGACAACATTATATGCACCAACATTCAAATTATAGGGGTTCCAGAAGAAGAAGAGAAAAAGAAAGGGACTGAGAAAATATTTGAAGAGATTATAGTTGAAAACTTCCCTAATATGGGAAAGGAAATAGTTAATCAAGTCCAGGAAGTGCACAGAGTCCCATATAGGATAAATCCATGGTGAAACACTCCAAGACACATATTAATCAAACTGTCAAAAATTAAATACAAAGAAAATTTATTAAAAGCAGTAAGGGAAAAACAACAAATAACACACAAGGGAATCCCCATAAAGTTAACAGCTGATCTTTCAGCAGAAACTCTGGAAGCCAGAAAGGACTGACAGGACATATTTAAAGTGATGAAGGAGAAAAACCTACAACCAAGATTACCCTACCCAGCAAGGATCTCATTCAGATTTGATGGAGAAATTAAAACCTTTACAGACAAGCAAAAGCTGAGAGAGTTCAGCACCACCAAACCAGCTTTATAACAAAGTCTAAAGGATCTTCTCAGGCAAGAAACACAAGAGAAGGAAAACACCTATAATAACAAACCCAAAACAATTAAGAAAATGGGAATGGGAACATACATATCGATAATTACCTTAAATGTAAATGGATTAAATGCTCCCATCAAAAGACACAGACTGGCTGAATGGATACAAAAACAAGACCCATATATATGCTGTCTACAAGAGACCCACTTCAGACCTAGAGACACATACAGACTGAAAGTAAGGGGATGGAAAAAAATATTCCAGCAAATGGAAACCAAAAGAAAGCTGGAGTAGCAATTCTCATATCAGACAAAATAGACTTTAAAATAAAGACTATTAGAAGAGACAAAGAAGGACACTACATAATGATCAAGGGATCGATCCAAGAAGAAGATATAACAATTGTAAATATTTATGCACCCGGCATAGGAGCATCTCAATACATAAGGCAAATACTAACAGCCATAAAAGGGGAAATCAACAGTAACACATTCATAGTACGGGACTTTTACACCCCACTTTCACCAATGGACAGATCATCCAAACAGAAAATAAATGAGGAAACACAAGCTTTAAATGATACATTAAACAAGATGGACTTAATTGATATTTATAGGACATTCCATCCAAAAACAACAGAATACACATTTTTCTCAAGTGCTCATGGAACATTCTCCAGGATAGATCATACCTTGGGTCACAAATCAAGCCTTGGTAAATTTAAGAAAATTGAAATTGGATCAAGTATTTTTTCCAACAAGAATGCTATAAGACTAGATATCAATTACAGGAAAAGATCTGTAAAAAATACCAACACATGGAGGCTAAACAATACACTACTTAATAACGAAGTGATCACTGAAGAAATCAAAGAGGAAATCAAAAAATACCTAGAAACAAATGACAATGGAGACACAACGATCCAAAACCTATGGATGCAGCAAAAGCAGTTCTAAGAGGGAAGTTTATAGCAATACAATCCTACCTTAAAAAACAGGAAACATCTCAAATAAACAAACTAACCTTGCACCTAAAGCAATTAGAGAAAGAGAAACAAAAAAACCCCAAAGTTAGCAGAAGGAAAGAAATAAATATCACATCAGAAATAAATGAAAAAAAATGAAGGAAACGATAGCAAAGATCAATAAAACTAAAAGGTGGTTCTTTGAAAGGATAAACAAAATTGATAAACCATTAGCCAGACTTATGAAGAAAAAAAGGGAGAAGACTCAAATCAATAGAATTAGAAATGAAAAAGGAGAAGTAACAACAGACACTGCAGAAATACAAAAGATCATGAGAGATTACTACAAGCAACTCTATGCCAATAAAATGGACAACCTGGAAGAAATGGACAAATTCTTAGAAATGCACAACCTGCCAAGACTGAATCAGGAAAAAAAAGAAAATATAAACAGACCAATCATATGCACTGAAATTGAAACTGTGATTAAAAATCTTCCAACAAACAAAAGCCCAGGACCAGATGGCTTCACAGGCGAATTCTTTCAAACATTTAGAGAAGAGCTAACACTTATCATTTTCAAACTCTTCCAAAATATAGCAGAGGAGGGAACACTCCCAAACTCATTCTACGAGGCCACCATCACCTTGATACCAAAACCAGACAAGGATGTCACAAAGAAAGAAATATCACTGATGAACATAGATGCAAAAATCAACAAAATACTAGCAAACAGAATCCAACAGCACATTAAAAGGATCATACACCATGATCAAGTGGGGTTTATTCCAGGAATGCAAGGATTCTTCAGTATAGGCAAATCAATCAATGTGATACACCATATTAACAAGTTGAAGGAGAAAAACCATATGGTCATCTCAATAGATGCAGAGAAAGCTTTTGACAATGTTCAACACCAATTTATGATAAAAACCCTGCAGAAAGTAGGCATAGAGGGAACTTTCCTCAACATAAGAGGAAACATTGAGAACAAAAAACGGAGCTGGAGGAATACAAAGCTACAGTACAAAGCTACAGTAATCAAGACAGTATGGTAGTGGCAAAAAAGCAGAAATATAGATCAATGGAACAGAATAGAAAGCCCAGAGATAAACCCACGCACATACGGTCACCTTATCCTTGATAAAGGAGGCAGGAATATACAGTGGAGAAAGGACAGCCTCTTCAGTAAATGGTGCTGGGAAAACTGGACAGGTACATGTAAAAGTATGAGATTAGAACACTACCTAACACCATACACAAAAATAAGCTCAAAATGGATTAAAGGCTTAAATGTAAGGCCAGAAACTATCAAACTCTTAGAGGAAAACATAGGCAGAACACTCTCTGACGTAAATCACAGCAAGATCCTTTTTGACCCACCTCCTAGAGAAATAGAAATAAAAACAAAAATAAACAAATTGTACCTAATGAAACTTCAAAGCTTTTGCACAGCAAAGGAAACCATAAAAAAGACCAAATGACAACACTCAGAATGGGAGAAAATATTTGCAAATGAAACAACTGACAGAGGATTAATCTCCAAACGTTTTAAGCAGCTCATGCATCTCAATAACAAAAAAACAAACAACCCAATCCAAAAATGGGCAGAAGACCTAAATAGACATTTTTCCAAAGAAGACATACAGACTGCCAACAAACACATGAAAGAATGTTCAACATCATTAATCATTAGAAAAATGCAAATCAAAACTACAATGAGATATCATCTCACACCAGTCATAATAACCATCATCAAAAAATCTAGAAACAATAAATGCTGGAAAGAGTGTGGAGAAAAGGGAACCCTCTTGCACTGCTGGTGGGAATGTGAATTGGTACAGCCACTATTGAGAACAGTATGGAGGTTCCTTAAAAAACTGCAAATAGAACTACCATATGACCCAGCAATCCCATTACTGGGCATATACCCTGAGAAAATCATAATTCAAAAAGAGTCATGTACCAAAATGTTCATTGCAGCTCTATTTACAATAGCCAGGAGATGGAAACAACCTAAGTGTCCATCATCGGATGAATGGATAAAGATGTTGCACATATATACAATGGAATATTACTCAGCCATAAAAAGAAACGAAATTGAGTTATTTGTAGTGAGGTGGATGGACCTAGAGTATGTCATACAGAGTGAAGTAAGTCAGAAAGAGAAAGACAAATACAGTATGCTAACACATATATATGGAATTTAAGAAAAAAAAATGTCATGAAGAACCTAGAGGTAAGAAAGGAATAAAGACACAGACCTACTAGAGAATGGACTTCAGCATATGGGGAGGGGGAAGGGTAAGCTGTTAGAAAGTGAGAGAGTGGCATGGAAATATATACACTACCAAACGTAAAATAGATAGTTAATGGGAAGCAGCCACATAGCACAGGGAGATCAGCTCAGTGCTTTGTGACCACCTAGAGGGGTGGGATAGGGAGGGTGGGAGGGAGGGAGACGCAAGAGGGAAGAGATATGGGAACATATGTATATGTATAACTGATTCACTTTGTTACAGAGCAGAAACTAACACACCATTGTAAAGCAATTATACTCCAATAAAGATGTAAAAAAATTTTTTTTAAAAAATAAATAAAAATAAATAAAAGAGAAAAAATATTTTTTTTTCTAAAATCCAAAAAAAAAAAAAAAAACCTATTGAGAGTTGTCCTCTCATGGTAGTACACATGAAAGATTTAGTGTTGGGTTAATCAACTCCTGGGGTTCTAAGGGAGCTAACCCGTTGCAAAGAATGATAGCCCAAGCCAAGGGCACCAGAGGAGTCACCTATACTGATACGGAAGAGAAACAGAATTAGAAAGGGAAGAATATTGAGCTTTAACTTTGTTGAACTTAAGTTTACCAACTGAAGGAGACTTTAACTTTGGATTTTAATTTCTTTCTGGGAATTTAATAATGGAAGCAGTACTTTCATTTTCAAAATTGGAGCTGAGGATATTCTAGTTCATAATGAATTTCTGGTATTTGAAGACTAGTAGTTGAGCATATTTTGACCTAGGAAATAGAAAAGAAAATGAATTTTTTGCTTAGGATATACTATGCTTGTAGAGTTAAATAATTAATATTTCATTCTGACCAATTTCAGAGATCACTGGGGCCCATTGCTGAATTCCCCAGTTCACTGGTCCAGGGAGACACAAAGGAAAGTCTTTGGAGAAGTTTTATCCTCTCTTATCCCATCGGGCAAAAGCTTTTTTCCTCCACTTGAGGGAGAGTTGAAAATAAGGAACACTTACAGACCTTCTTTCCAACCCATTTCTTATTCCTCCCTGTGTTAGTTTGTTAATGCTGCCATACAAAGTACCACACACTGAGTGGCTTACAACAAAAGGAAGTTATTCTCTCTCAGTTCTGGAGGCTAGAATTCTGAAATCAAGGAGTTGGTAGGGTCATGCTCCCTTCTGAAGTCTGTAGAGAAGCATCCTTTCATTCTTCTTCCTAGCTTCTGGTGGCTGCTGGCAAACCTTGCTCTCTTGACTTGCAGCTGCACAGCTCTAGTCTCGACCTCCGCCTCCATCTTCACATGACCTTCTCTCTATGTATGCGTGTGTGTGTGTGTGTGTGTGTGTGTGTGTCTGTTACCAAATTTCGCTCTTCTTATAAGGACACTAGTCATTGGATTAGGGCATACCCTAAACCAGTATGACTTCATCTTAAATTGATCACATCTGCAAAACCCCTATTTCCAAATAAGATCACATTCACAGGAACTGGGGAGTGGTGGGAGGGTTAAGAATTGAACGTATCTTTTTCTTGGGGGGGAGGCACAATTCAACCCACAACACTTCCAAAGCAAGGAGATGGTAATTGTGCTTCCTTAGATCTTGCCATTCGTTGATGAACATTTAATAGTAGACAGGTTCTTTTTGCCTTAAGGTTGGGGCTTAAAAATATACCATGCTCATTTATTTTCTGCATCCAGGTGTATATGGCTTTGTTTGGCTGAGAGGTATTTATACCTAATAGGCCTACCCACACAAGAGGGGGAATCTCTCTTCTCTGACTCAGTTACAACCTTTCCTGCAACTGGGTAGGTTATTCAGGTGGGGCCTACACTGTAGAATCAGCTGCCTTCGATTCCGAGGGAAGAGAATAGAAAGCATCACTTTAGCTTCAGATCTAAACTGCATTGTCCAACACAGATTACCAGAAACACCAAATTTAGAGGGATTAAAGCATGCATATCCAGTTTAATCAAGTTATACTTCATTCCCCGTTTAGGTTGTGATCCTGTGTATATTCTAGTACTCAATATGTAGTTGGTTTCTGCCTTATTTCTCTGGCATCTCTTCTCTAGAAACTCTAAGATAACAGGATGACCACCTAAAAATCTGTTTCATATGTACTTGATCAGCCCTACATACACAGGGATTAAGACTTCTAGAGAGGAAAGACAAGAGTTATGTTTGGAGAGTGTCTCATGTGGGTAGAGAGCTCACTTGAGTAAAGAGAACAAAATGAAACACACATATGTAAAATTAGATATAATATATATAATACACAGGTCTATTGTTTGTTATATACACAATACATATATATTACAAATACATTTATGTATACACATGACTAGGTAACACCAGGTAGTGATAAATGCTATGAAGAACAATAAATCAGAGAAAGACTATAGAGAATGCTTAAGGAGTACCATTCAGAAAAAGTGAACAAGGAATGATTCATGGAGAAAGCGACATTTGAGCAGAGAGCTGAATACAATGAATTAACAGCCATGGTAAGATATTGAGGAAGACCATTCCAAACAGAGGAAATAACAAGCAAAAATGGCTGCAAGTGAGAACATACATAGATGCCTTATATGAAGGTCAGAGCAACCTGGGAGACATGAACAACGGGAAGAAGGGTTAGAAATGAGACCAGAGAGGGAATCAGGGTCTGGAGCATTTGGCCTTGTACAATCTGATGAGGACTTTCTACTCCATTCTAAATGTGATGATTTCTGACATAGTTTGAAGAAAGAGGTGATATTCCATGTTTGAGGTTTTGAAGGCTTACCCTGGCACGATGTGGAGAAGAAAATGTAGGGAGGCAAGGGCAGAAGCAGGAAACCAAGTAGGTGACTGCTGCAATAGTCCAGATGGAGAGATGATCCTGAGAAGTCAGATTTAGAAGATATTTAAACATGCTTGCTGATGATCACATGTGGGATGAGAGACAGAGACAAGTCTCAGTTGACTCCAAGTACTGGATTTACCATTAAGTAAAAATCCTTGTGCATTATACTGGGTTGAATAGTGTCCCCCAACAATTCATGCCATCTGGAACTTCAGAAGATGCCCTTATTTGGAAATAGGGTCTTTGTAGATGCAACCAAGTTATGATGAGGTCACACTGGATTAGGATGGGCCCTAATCCAATGACATGTCCTTATAGAAGAGGGAATTTGGACACAGAGACATATACACAGAGAGGAGAAGGCAATGTGGAGATGAAGGCAGAGATTAGAGTGATGCAGCTGCAAGTCAAGAATTGCTGGCTACCATCAGAAGCTAGGAAGAAGCAAGGCAGGAGACTTCAGAGAGAGCATGACTCTGTTGACACCTTAATTTCATATTTCTAGCCTCCAGAACTGAGAGAGAATAACTTTCTGTTGTTTTAAACTATTCAGTTTATGGTAACTTGTTAAGGCAGTCCTAGAAAACTAGTATACTAATTAAGGTGAATACTGGTATTTTGTTTTAATTTGCATTCTTTGAGTGCTAAGAACATATTCCCATAAGACTGCTGAGCAGTAGTTCCTCTGTTTAGTTTTCTTTTCATATCCTTAGCCTTCTTACTGTTGGGTGTCTTTGTGTTTTCTTATCGATTTGTCTTAGATCTTTTAGAAGAGTTTTAACTCATTTACGTTTTCTACTAATAAGGTAGAGTAGGTATGGTAATCTTTTGCAATCTTTTCAGACATTCTCTTCTTTATTTAAGCACAGATTTACAAAAAAAAAAAAAAAAAAAAGTGTGGCTATTTTGAAAAGGAATTTTAAAGAAATTTTTTCCAAAACCAGAATTGCTCATTTTACCTGCATGTTATTACAGTATTGGAATGTATATTTGCAAAGGTATTGCTTTCAGTAGAATAAACAAAAAATAAAAGATCACTATGAAATATGTATTCTTTAATACACTATACTTGCATATGAATTTTACCTCTTCATAGAAAAGCCAGGCTTTTCTGGTGCTTTTGTTCTATAGGAGGAAGAGGCAGAAAAGAAGAGGGAATGTAAAAATTACTGGCTTAGTATAATTACTGAATTTAAATTGAGAAAAATTTTTGAATAAACTCTGAATTTAATAAAATAAATATGAAGTTTTTAATGTGTAGTACATGGTATGCATTTTGAAGCTATCTCTTTTAAAAGTTGGTGTTTAGGGCTTCCCTGGTGGCGCAGTGGTTGAGAGTCTGCCTGCCGATATAGGGGACACGGGTTCGTGCCCCGGTCTGGGAAGATCCCACATGCTGCAGAGCGGCTAGGCCCGTGAGCCATAGGCCCGCGTACCGCAAAAAAAAAAAAAAAAGTTGGTGTTTAATGTTTTAAGTGTAAAGATCATATTTCTTGTTTTTTTTCTGATTCCCTACATTAAACTAGAACTGATTCCAACTACTTATTCATTCATCAAGTTTAACTTTTAAATATGTCTTTGTAAATATCCTTTGGTTTTTTTTCTGCATGTGTATACTGGTTTTTCCAAATTAAGTATAATTTATACATGGATTGTTATAAAAGGCTACTTAAAAACGCATAATGTTGAGAAAGATTATCCAAAACTTAAAAATAAGGCATAAGTGTGCTTTCACCGTCATACCAAAGTATGGTCTAATCAGCCTGCTTAAGGGCATTTTAGAGATTGCAATTGTTTGTCTTACTTTTTACTGTTAATTGGACCCAGACTTTGCAAATTTAGATGCTATTTTGTCAAAGACTGTTAAGTTGCAATTTATTTTTGTCTGGCAGTGAATCAAATGATGTCTTTCTAGTAGAAAAGATAACCTTAAATGTTATGGTTTTATTATCCTGAGGAGTATTAATCAGTTTCTTAGTCCTTTGGGGCTGCTATAACAAAATACCACATCTGGGTACCTTATAAAGCAACAGAATTTATTTCTCGCAGTTCTGGAGGCTGAAATTCTGAGATCATGGTTGGGTGAGGATTCTTTTCTAAGTCATATGGCAGAAGGAGCTAGGGATCTGTCAGAAATCCCTTTTTATAAAGCACTAATCCTACACATGAGGGTTCCACCTTCATGATCTAAGCACAGCCCAAAGCCACATACCATCACCTTTGGGAGTTGAGATTTCAACATACAAATTTTGGGGGGGACACAAACATTCAGATGATAGCATTTAGTATTTAAAAATCTAACCTCACAATCTTTTTTTTTTCCAGTATTCTTTCTTCCATTGACCATATCTACTAGTCACTCCTTCCTTCTTTGGAACCAGATTTACCATTCTACTTGTTCCCTGATTAAGTAGTTAAATATCTTTAACATATGCTCACTCTTTATTTTTATGAGAGTTTTGTTTTTAACTCTTTGAGATTAATACTTTGACAAAAATGAGAACCCATAATAGTATATACTGTGGTTAAGCCCCAACTGCCCCCTCCATATAAATTTAGTACATACATGATGTATCTGGTATAATATATAATTAAATTTTAGAAAATTAGACTGTTGTAATGGCAGTAATTTGAAAATATTGTTAAAGAATTTTTATCTTAATTGACTCTTTGAAGACAGGTAGGGTGATTAGAGAATGAGAATAAAGTAGGTAGCAAGGGGGAGGCATTTAGACTTATCTATTCTTATAGGACATTTTACATGTTCTCAATACTTGTAGGGGAGAAAAACTTGCCACCCCAAAATGACGCTTTGGCATGCAGATTATTTTGAGCTGAAAACAATCAAGGCTCAAAGGACTCATAAAAAACTTTGATCTTCTCCCTAATGGCCTAAAAGAATGTCAACAGAGGACATATTCCAGGAAGGGAGCTATCACCGTAGATAACTATAGTATGAACTAAGTGTGTAGACAGGAAGAAACCTAACAAAGTTTGCTTGTTAAAACTCTTTTCTGTGCCCAATTGTCTCTTTGTAACCCAACAAACATTTGTTTAACAAACATTTGCTTACCAAACATTTGCTTTTCCATTTTCATGTGAATTTCCCTCCTCCCCTTTGAAGTCCAAATCACTACCCCCAACATCCTCCTTTGTCTTTAGCTGAAGATGGTATTTAAGGTGAAGGTTTCAGTCATTTTGGTGAGTTACACAGTTTTCCCGGGTCTCTCCTATGTATACATGTTATGAAAATTTTGTTTGATTTTCTCCTATTAATCTGTCTCGTGTCAATTTAATTATTAGACCAGCTAGAAGAACCAGAAGGGTAGAGGAAAATTTCTCCTTCCCCAACAGTTGGCAATGAGGATGGGCTACAACTTTACTGACTGAATACTACTCTTGCCAAGACTGCTGCAGTTAAGAGCTTAGGGGAGTTTGTCATAAGGGTAAGAGGGTCGTAAAAAATATTTAAAAAGGGACTTCCCTGGCAGTCCGGTCCAGTGGTTGGGACTCCGCTGTAGGGAGCCTGGGTTCAATCCCTGGTCAGGGAACTAAGATCCCACATGCCACAGTGTGGCCAAAAAAAAAAAAGGTAAGTGATCTTGGTCCATAAGGGGTCTTTGTTTTCCCAAATGCTATTGTTTTACTAGTGATGTAACAAAAAGTTTTTACCCTCTTTGACCATTTTGGGGAGTAAACTTTCTGGATCTTGTGAAGGCTGTACCCTTTGCACTCTCCTGTGGGGACACCTTTTTTTTCTTACTGGTTTCAGTCACTGTTAAGACTCTATTCATCAATGGCCAGACAATGGATCCTTCAAATTGGAAAATCTTCTTAATTGGTAAATTTTCTAGAGAGCTCTCATCATAAACAGCTGTTTTATTGGTACGTACAGAAGGATCAAATTATAAGGTGGATACAAAGAAATATAACCTGTGGTGCTCCAAGGACAAAGGTGTTTCAAGGACAAAGAACGATGCTGCCTGAAAAAGTTTCAGCGTTACATCCCCTACCAGACCCTTAATCGCCCTCCCCACCATGTTGCAATGGTTACGAAATTCCTGAGCCCACCTGGACGACGCCCACCTGGGTGACGGGATCTGTCCCAAATACGGAAAGGCATATGCCCTGTCCCACTCCCACCCTATAGAAGGAAGGTATATGTGCCTCAACAAATCAGTAAACGAAATTTTCACCTCGGACCATTCTTTTGTTTTCTGGCTATAAAAACTGATCAATAGCACATGTTCGGGCTCGACTCTCCCAGACTACTAGGAAGTCGGCCAGCTGTTCGGGCAGCGACCCTTCCCTCTAATAAATTCTATCTTCTTTACATTCTGCCTTGTGTCTGGAAATTCTTTTCCAACCTGCGTTCGGACCACAGCATAACCCTTAACCTTAAACCCTTAGTTAAAAAAAAAAATGGTTTGGGAAGCTTTATTAAATTTGTGACCTCAGCTTCCCCTTATGCTAATAAAAAGAGATGCTAATAGAAAACATTGTGTTAATTAACAAAAGAATGGAAAGAAGCCAAGGGAAAACTCAAGGGACTGTTCCAAACAAGGTAAAACTTTTAAAAGTGTTAATAAGAAATAAGGTAAATAAAACAAATATTGAAAGTGTTGCAGGAAGGGGAACCCCTTCCAGGGCCCAAGAATGGACTCCTGTCTAATCTCAGAAATGAATTGTGCAAGGTGATACATATGCTGAAAAAGCAAGAGACTTTATTGGGAAGGGGCGCTGGGGTGGAGAGCAGTAGGGTAAGGGAACCCAGGAGAACAGCAATGCCACATGGCTTGCAGTCTCAGATTCTATGGTAATGAGGTTAGTTTCTGGGTTGTCTCTGGCCAGCCATTCTGACTCAGGGTCCTTCCTGGTGGTGCACGCATCGCTCAGCCAAGATAGATTCCGGCAAGAAGGAGTCAGGGAGGTTGGTAGGATGTATGGACTGGCGTCTCCTCTCTCCTTTTGACCTTTCCCGAATTCTTCTGTTTGGTAGTAAGCTTGTCAGTTCTGAGTTCCTTACCGGGACCTTCTGTTGTAAGATAACTCATGCAAGTGGTTTCTATCATGCCTTGTTGGCACAGGCGGTTTCAGTCAGTGGTTCCCCTAACAAAAATGGTGAAGTAAAGAGAAATCAGATAGGGAAGAATCATGGGACTCAACCCAGTAGGATGGAATCATCTTTAGATGGTTATTAAGAAATGGGATAAATAAAATAGAAAGTGATGTGATTAAAACAAAGATTTTAATTCAGCACCACCTAAGGTTGGATGGGCCAAAGGGACCCGTTATTGGTCCCCCCCAGTATTAAAGAGCTCCAAATAAGTCTGTTTTATTTATCCCAGTTTGGAGAAATTTAAAAGACTGGAAGAAAAAAAATCACACTGAGAAACCTGACTAGCAATTTCTTGGGCCAACAGTTAGGCTAATTAATCAAGTTAAAGGTTAATGAAAGGGTCTGGGTTCCCTGGCTTATCCCCTCAGTTGGGACCCAAAGACTTTTATATAGAAATGGATTAAATGGCTGGGAAGTAGAAAGAAAAAGTTTCTGGGACTCTCTGTAAGAGTGAGACTTATAGGTCTTAATGGACGCTATGGTTAAAGGTATAAGAGTTAATAAAATTGAGATGAAAATTTATAAGAAAATTGTTGTACTTGAATGGGTTATAGATAAGATGGTTGCATGTCCTTTTGCCTGATTGTAATGTGGGGATGGACATTGTGTCTCACTGGGGAATGCTTCTCCCGCCTGGTATTGTAAGACAGCAGTATAAATCCATCCTTCAGGCAATGTTAATTGAACATGCTTATAGGAAACCAATAGGATTGCCTGAGACCACACCGTGTGAGATGAACACTGGGCACTGATGTTCTGGGTCTAATAGAAGCAATAATAGAGGATTTTTGCCCCTAGAGTGAATTGGTATGGGTTGAATTGTGTACTCTGAAAGAGTACACAATTTATTAAATACCGCATACAGACTTTTTTTTTTTTAAACATCTTTATTGGAGTATAATTGCTTTACAATGGTGTGTTAGTTTCTGCTTTATAACAAAGTGAATCAGCTATACATATACATATATCCCTATATCTCTTCCCTCTTGCATCTCCCTCCCACCCTCCCTATCCCACTCCTCTAGGTGGTCACAAAGCACCAAGCACCGAGCTGCTCTCCCTGTGCTATACGGTTGCTTCCCACTAGCTATCTATTTTACATTTGGTAGTATATATAAGTCCATGCCACTCTCTCAGACTTTTTAAAGCTGATTCATTGAACCCTGAAGTTCTAGAACATAGAAATTTTTTGATTTCCATTTTAGTTAGAAATCTTCTCCCTGATATAAGAAGGCACATTAAAAAATATAAATAGTTTGGGGCAGAAGAGTAAGACGCGGAGATCACCTTCCTCTCCACAGATACACCAGAAATACATCTACGCGTGGAACAACTCCTACAGAACACCTACTGAACGCTGGCAGAAGACCTCAGACCTCCCAAAAGGCAAGGAACCTCCCACGTACCTGGTTAGGGCAAAAGAAAAAACTAAACAGAGACAAAAGGATAGGGACGGGTCCTGCACCAGCGGGAGAGAGCTGTGAAGGAGGAAAAGTGTCCACACACTAGGAAGCCCCTTCGCGGGTGGAGACTTCGGGAGGCGGAGTGGGGGAGCTTGGGAGCCGCGGAGGAGAGCACAGCAACAGGGGTGCGGAGGGCAAAGCGGACAGATTCCAGCGCAGAGGATCGGGCCGACCGGCACTCACCAGCCGAGAGGCTTGTCTGCTCGCCCGCCGGGGCGGGCGGGACTGGGAGCTGAGGCTCCGGCTTTTGTCGGAGCGCCGGGAGAGGACTGAGGTTGGCGGCGTGAACACAGCCTGCAGGGCGTTGGTGCGCCGCGGCTGGCCGGGAGAGAGTCCGGGGAGGGGTCTGGACCTGCCGAAGAGGCAAGAGACTTTTACGTCCCTCTTTGTTTCCTGGTGCACGAGGAGAGGGGATTAAGAACGCTGCTTGAGAGAGCTCCAGGGACGGGCGCGAGCCGCGGCTAAGAGTGCGGAGCCCAGAGACGGACATGGGACGCTAAGGCCGCTGCTGCCGCCGCCAGGAGGCCTGTGTCCGAACACAGGTCACTAGCCACATGCCCTTCTGGGGAGCCTGTGCAGCCCGCCACTGCCAGGGTCCCGGGATCCAGGGACGGCTCCCCGGGAGAGCGCACGGCGCGCCTCAGGCTGCAGCGTCACGCCGGCCTCTGCCGCTGCAGGCCCGCCCCGCACTCCATGACTCTCCCTACCCGCCGGCCTGGGTGAGCCAGAGCCTCCGAATCAGCGGCTCCTTTAACCTCGTCCTGTCTGAGCAAAGAACAGACGCCCTCCGGCAACCTACACGCACAGGCAGGGCCAAATCCAAAGCTGAGCCCCTGGGAGCTGTGAGAACAAAGAAGAGAAAGGGAAATCTCTCTCAGCAGCCTCAGAAGCAGTGGATTAAAGCTCCACAATCAACTTCATATACCCTGTATCTGTGGAATACATGAATAGACAACGAATCATCCCAAATTAAGGAGCCCTGTGGATGAAAGGCTCTTGGTGCTGCAGCCAGGAGTTAGTGCTGTGCCTCTGAGGTGGGAGAGCCAACTTCAGGACACTGGTCCACAAGAGGCCTCCCAGCTGCATATAATATCAAACGGCAAAAATCTCCCAGAGATCTCCATCTCAACGCCAGCACCCAGCTTCACGCAACGACCAGCAAGCTACAGTGCTGGACATCCTATGCCAAACAACTAGCAAGACAGGAGCACAACCCCACGCATTAGCAGAGAGGCTGCCCAAAATCATAATAAGTCTATAGACACCCCAAAACACTCCACCAGACGTGGACCTGCCCACCAGAAAGACAAGATCCAGCCTCATCCAACAGAACACAGGCACTACTCCCCTCCACAAGGAAGCCTACACAATCCACTGAACCAACCTTAGCCGCTGGGGACAATCACCAAAAACAACGGGAACTACGAACCTTCAGCCTGCAAAAAGGAGACCCCAAACACAGTAAGATAAGCAAAATGAAAAGACAGAAAAACACACAGCAGATGAAGGAGCAAGATAAAAACCCACCAGACCTAACAAATGAAGAGGAAATAGGCAGTCTACCTGAAAAAGAATTCAGAATAATGATAGGAAAGATGATCCAAAATCTTGGAAATAGGATAGACAAAATGCAAGAATCAGTTAACAAGGACCTAGAAGAACTAAAGATGAAACAAACAATGATGAACAACACAATAAATGAAATGAAAAATACTCTAGATGGGATCAATAGCAGAATAACTGAGGCAGAAGAACGGATAAGTGACCTGGAAGATAAAATAGTGGAAATAACTACTGCAGAGCAGAATAAAGAAAAAAGAATGAAAAGAACTGAGGACAGTCTCAGAGACCTCTGGGACAACATTAAACGCACCAACATTCGAATTATAGGGGTTCCAGAAGAAGAAGAGAAAAAGAAAGGGACTGAGAAAATATTTGAAGAGATTATAGTTGAAATCTTCCCTAATATGGAAAAAGAAATCATTAATCAAGTCCAGGAAGCACAGAGAGTCCCATACAGGTTAAATCCAAGGAGAAATACGCCAAGACACATATTAATCAAATTGTCAAAAATTAAATACAAAGAAAGCATATTAAAAGCAGCAAGGGAAAAACAACAAATAACACACAAGGGAATCCCCATAAGGTTAACAGCTGATCTTTCAGCAGAAACTCTGCAAGCCAGAAGGGAGTGGCAGGACATATTGAAAGTGTTGAAGGAGAAAAACCTGCAACCAAGATTACTCTACCCAGCAAGGATCTCATTCAGATTTGATGGAGAAATTAAAACCTTTACAGACAAGCAAAAGCTGAGAGAGTTCAGCACCACCAAACCAGCTCTACAACAACTGCTAAAGGAACTTCTCTAGGCAAGAAACACAAAAGAAGGAAAGGACCTACAATAACGAACCCAAAACAATTAAGAAAATGGGAATAGGAACACACATATCGATAATTACCTTAAATGTAAATGGACTAAATGCTCCCACCAAAAGACACAGATTGGCTGAATGGATACAAAAACAAGACCCATATATTTGCTGTCTACAAGAGACTCACTTCAGACCTAGAGACACATACAGACTGAAAGTAAGGGGATGGAAAAAGGTATTTCATGCAAATGGAAACCAAAAGAAAGCTGGAGTAGCAATTCTCATATCAGACAAAATAGACTTTAAAACAAAGACTATTAGAAGAGACAAAGAAGGACACTACATAACGATCAAGGGATCGATTCAAGAAGAAGATATAACAATTGTAAATATTTATGCACCCAACATAGGTGCACCTCAATACATAAGGCAAATACTGACAACCATAAAAGGGGAAATCGACAGTAACACATTCATAGTAGGGGACTTTAACACCCCACTTTCACCAATGGACAGATCATCCAAACAGAAAATAAATAAGGAAACACAAGCTTTAAATGATACATTAAACGAGATGGAGTTAAATGATATTTATAGGACATTCCATCCAAAAACAACAGAATACACATTTTTCTCAAGTGCTCATGGAACATTCTCCAGGATAGATCATATCTTGGGTCACAAATCAAGCCTTGGTAAATTTAAGAAAATTGAAATTGTATCAAGTATCTTTTCTGACCACAACGCCATGAGACTAGATATCAATTACAGGAAAAGATCTGTAAAAAATACAAACACATGGAGGCTAAACAATACACTACTTAATAACAAAGTGATCACTGAAGAAATCAAAGAGGAAATCAAAAAATACCTAGAAACAAATGACAATGGAGACACAACGACCCAAAACCTGTGGGATGCAGCAAAAGCAGTTCTAAGGGGGAAGTTTATAGCAATACAAGCCCACCTTAAGAAGCAGGAAACATCTCAAATAAACAACCTAACCTTGCACCTCAAGCAATTAGAGAAAGAAGAACAAAAAAACCCCAAAGCTAGCAGAAGGAAAGAAATCATAAAAATCAGATCAGAAATAAATGAAAAAGAAATGAAGGAAACAATAGCAAAGATCAATAAAACTAAAAGCTGGTTCTTTGAGAAGATAAACAAAATAGATAAACCACTAGCCAGACTCATCAAGAAAAAAAGGGAGAAGACTCAAATCAATAGAATTAGAAATGAAAAAGGAGAGGTAACAACTGACACTGCAGAAATAAAAGAGATCATGAGAGATTACTACAAGCAACTCTATGCCAATAAAATGGACAATCTGGAAGAAATGGACAAATTCTTAGAAATGCACAACCTGCCAAGACTGAATCAGGAAGAAATAGAAAATATGAACAGACCAATCACAAGCACTGAAATTGAAACTGTGTTTAAAAATCTTCCAACAAAGAAAAGCCCAGGACCAGATGGCTCTACAGGCGAATTCTATCAAACATTTAGAGAAGAGCTAACAGCTATCCTTCTCAAACTCTTCCAAAATATAGCAGAGGGAGGAACACTCCCAAACTCCTTCTACGAGGCCACCATCACCTTGATACCAAAACCAGACAAGGATGTCACAAAGAAAGAAAACTACAGGCCAATATCACTGATGAACATAGATGCAAAAATCCTCAACAAAATACTAGCAAATAGAATCCAACAGCACATTAAAAGGATCATACACCATGATCAAGTGGGGTTTATTCCAGGAATGCAAGGATTCTTCAATATACGCAAATCTATCAATGTGATAAACCATATTAACAAACTGAAGGAGAAAAACCATATGATCATCTCAATAGATTCAGAGAAAGCTTTTGACAAAATTCAACACCCATTTATGATAAAAACCCTGCAGAAAGTAGGCATAGAGGGAACTTTCCTCAACATAATAAAGGCCATATATGACAAGCCCACAGCAAACATCATCCTCAATGGCGAAAAACTGAAAGCATTTCCACTAAGATCAGGAACAAGACAAGGTTGCCCACTCTCACCACTCTTATTCAACATAGTTTTGGAAGTTTTAGCCACAGCAATCAGAGAAGAAAAGGAAATAAAAGGAATCCAAATCGGAAAAGAAGAAGTAAAGCTGTCACTGTTTGCAGATGACATGATCCTATACATAGAGAACCCTAAAGATGCTACCAGAAAACTACTAGAGCTAATCAATTAATTTGGTAAAGTGGCAGGATACAACATTAATGCACAGAAATCTCTGGCATTCCTATATACTAATGATGAAAAATCTGAAAGTGAAATCAAGAAAACACTCCCATTTACCATTGCAACAAAAAGAATAAAATATCTAGGAATAAACCTACCTAAGGAGACAAAAGATCTGTATGCAGAAAATTATAAGACACTGATGAAAGAAATTAAAGATGATACAAATAGATGGAGAGATATACCATGTTCTTGGATTGGAAGAATCAACATTGTGAAAATGACTCTACTACCGAAAGCAATCTATAGATTCAATGCAATCCCTATCAAACTACCACTGGCATTTTTCACAGAACTAGAACAAAAAAGTTTGCAATTTGTATGGAAACACAAAAGACCCCGAATAGCCAAAGCAATCTTGAAAACGAAAGAAGGAATTGGAGGAATCAGGCTCCCAGAATTCAGACTATACTACAAAGCTACAGTTATCAAAACGATATGGTACTGTCACAAAAACAGAAAGATAGATCAATGGAGCAGGATAGAAAGCCCAGAGATAAACCCACGCACATATGGTCACCTTATCTTTGACAAAGGAGGCAGAAATGTACCATGGAGAAAGGACAGCCTATTCAATAAGTGGTGCTGGGAAAACTGGACAGCTACATGTAAAAGTATGAAGTTAGATCACTCCCTAACACCATACACAAAAATAAGCTCAAAATGGATTAAAGACCTAAATGTAAGGCCAGAAACTATCAAACTCTTAGAGGAAAACATAGGCAGAACACTCTATGACATAAATCACAGCAAGATTCTTTCTGACCCACCTCCTAGAGTAATGGAAATAAAAACAAGAGTAAACAAATGGGACCTAATGAAACTTAAAAGCTTTTGCGCAGCAAAGGAAACCATAAAGAAGACCAAAAGACAACCCTCAGAATGGGAGAAAATATTTGCAAATGAAGCAACTGACAAAGGATTGATCTCCAAAATTTATAAGCAGCTCATGCAGCTTAATAACAAAAAAACAAACAACCCAATCCAAAAATGGGCAGAAGACCTAAATAGACATTTCTCCAAAGAAGATATACAGAGTGCCAACAAACACATGAGAGAATGCTCAACATCACTAATCATGAGAGAAATGCAAATCAAAACTACAATGAGATATCATCTCACACCAGTCAGAATGGCTATCATCAAAAAATCTAGAAACAATAAATGCTGGAGAGGGTGTGGAGAAAAGGGAACCCTCTTACACTGTTGGTGGGAATGTAAATTGATACAGCCACTGTGGAGAACAGTATGGAGGTTCCTTAAAAAGCTACAAATAGAACTACCATATGACCCAGCAATCCCACTACTGGGCATATACCCTGAGAAAACCATAATTCAAAAAGAGTCATGTACCAAAATGTTCATTGCAGCTCTATTTACAATAGCCCAGAGATGGAAACAACCTAAGTGTCCATCATCAGATGAATGGATAAAGAAGATGTGGCACATATATACAATGGAATATTACTCAGCCATAAAAAGAGACGAAATTGAGCTATTTGTAATGAGGTGGATAGACCTAGAGTCTGTCATACAGAGTGAAGTAAGTCAGAAAGAGAGAGACAAATACCGTATGCTAACACATATATATGGAATTTAAAAAAAAAAATGTCATGAAAAACCTAGGGGTGAAACAGGAATAAAGACACAGACTTACTAGAGAATGGACTTGAGGCTATGGGGAGGGGGAAGGGTAAACGGTGACAAAGCGATAAAGAGGCATGGACATATATACACTACCAAACGTAAGGTAGATAGCTAGTGGGAAGTAGCCGCATAGCACAGGGAGATCAGCTCGGTGCTTTGTGACCGCCTGGAGGGGTGGGATAGGGAGGGTGGGAGGGAGGGAGACGCAAGCGGGAAGAGATATGGGAATATATGTATATATATAACTGATTCATTTTGTTGTGAAGCTGAAACTAACATACCATTGTAAAGCAATTATACTCCAATAAAGATGTTAAAAAAAAATATATATATATAGTTTGGATGGGCAGATCAGCCTTTTGATATCATTTAGGTGGCAGCCCAGTTCTCTGGGAAATTGAAAGCAACTGTCTTTGTCTTGCAAATCTCTACAAAATCAGTACTGTAAATACAGCCCACAATGGCCTGAGAGTAAGCCTGGTTTACTCAACAGGGCAAAACCTGAAATCAAAAGAAAGAAAAAGAGAGAAAGAGGTCTTTTAAAAGTACAAACTGCTGGAAAGGCTCCCTTGCCCAAAATCTAATTCACAGCCTTCTTAAGGATTTATCAAGGAAAAATACAAATCTTAAAAATCTTTTTCACAAATAGTAAAAATGGCTTAGCCATCTGAGCAAATAAACTTTGCTTACTCCAATAGTTATTTACAAACTAGTGAGTTTTGTATTATACCTGGTTCATGACTAAAGTTTTAAAATGAAAGCTGTGAGATCTCTGGCTGTGTCTATCTCTATGTCTATGTGTGTACATTATAGATATGGTATTTTTCTACCTCCAAATAATATTATCAAAATTAATTTGTAAAGGAGCTCTATTTAATTGGCTTAATAGAACGTACTTATGAATTAAATATTGGTAAATGTAGTAGAAACTAACCCAAATGTTTTTCAAGTTCATATGATCTAGAATTAACCTTTAGTAAATAAAAGTAAAATTAAGTTATTGGTTTAATTAAAATAGGCATGTCTTTAGAGTTATCATCATTAAATGTAAAACTTATATTCTACCCAGTTTGACCACAAGTCAAATAAATTCATGTTATCTCTGCTACAAAACTTGTCAGCCAAAAAAAAAAACTTGTTATGATGAAATTTCCGTAAGTAATTATATAAATGTAAATGGGAAAAGGGATTTTAGGTTAACTCTCTAAGAATAATTATGCTTTATGGTATGTCACCTTAAAAATAGTTTCCCCAAATCTTTTTGGTAACTTGAAATTTAGAGTTTTGCTAAGTTAATTTAAATGATGAGAATTTATTAAATGTCTAGATTATTTCCAAATAAGATAAAATACTGAAACATTAATTGCTAAACAATTCTAAGTTCACCTATTTTTGTCTTATTACAGAAAAACTAAAGATATGTAGGTTTATTAGTAAATGTGTCTTGTACCACATTGAAAAAACATAGTTATGCTATGAGAAAATGTACACGTCTAGAAATTATGAAATGTATTCATGTTTGCCAGTCATAAAAAATACTGGTATAACAAACAGTTAACAATTGCAAAGTTTTAGATTTCACTAAAAACTAAGGTTTCTAAAGGTTAAAAATTCTAATTAATACAAGTCATTGAAACTACTAAAACTAACAAGGAAATGTCTTTGTATGCAAGGAATTTTTTTTAAACTGTATAAGGAATCAAAATGCATTTTGTTAAGGAAAAGAAAGTTTGTTCTAAAGAGAGAGAGAGAAAGGGAAAGCATAGGATAAATCTGAATGTAAAAAGGAAGTCATAGAAGGTTTGTGGAAAATAAACCCTGAGAAAAAGAGTTTTGTGCATGGTCAGGACTGGCTAAGATTAGAATAAATTTAATTGAGTAAATGAATTTTAATGTTAAAAGTATACTGGTGCAAAACTAGAATTTTATTTTCTCTATCTGTCAAGAGGACAAAGTTTTCTTGGAATATTGATTTGCTTTTGATAACAGATTGTAAAACTTTCTTTACCTTTTAAGTAACCTGCTGTATAATAACTTTCTGCATTTGCCTTTGAAATCTTCTATTGTCACTTTGGTTAAGTGAATGAGTATTGTCACAGTGAACTGTGGTTCTATTTGACAAAGTATTTTAAAACCTTCTGATATCATTGACAAACCCCCAAATCAAATTCTAAATGAAGTGTTTTTTAGCTCTTGCTAACTTTGGGATGTTCAGAGGGCCCCTTAAACATCTCAAACATCTTAAACATCTCAAAGCCTAAACTAATTAGGCTTATTTGGTATGTAAAATTACACGGGAAACATTGTCAAATGAGAGATGATAAAACTTCTTAGGTTTTATTGGGTGTGTAAATATTATTTATATCAATGTTCTAGAAATTATATGAAATTCCTAAAATCTGGATATGTTCCTGGTATAATTTTATCAGTCATAAATCTAGTTATTATCTTAAAGTGTTGTGTGTCACAGAATTAACCAAATTTCTTTGTCAATTTAATTGTAATCAGACCTTTAACCATGCCATTTTAAGTCTTTTGTCATTTTAGACAGTTATTCTTTGACCCTTTGGAAAAAATGCTTCTTCTTGAAGAAGATTCATAGAAAGGATTTTATGACATCAAGCTTTCTGATAACATTTAGTTTATACTACTGAACTGGGTTAGAAATTAGAACTCAAATGGAAAACCTGATGGTTTCATAAAACTCCTAACAGAAGATCAAGCTCAACAACAATTAATTACATGGAACTGAATGAACTGATAAATATGATTATATTTTTTACGACTTTTTGTCTGAAATGTTACCAGCTTTTTATTTTATTTTCCAGATATAAGGAAACTTTTCCTCTTATGCCAACTGTGACTTCAGTCATTTGGTAAATTTTATCTTTGTAAGAAGAATTGAAATATTTATCTTTTTCTCCCTACCTGATTCCTCCAGGATTTCGAAACTTGGTGAGTATTCTTATTTTCATGGCAATATCATTATTTACATAAGTTCACTAAGCATCTGTTCTCCTTATAACAGGACATACTTGGAAATATTGATTATATTACCATGGCTTTGACTGGAATGCCATATTTGAGAATATGCATAGAATCAGATATGACCGGACAACTTTAAGAAACTAATATTGACTCTACGGAGCCCTAAAGCCCTTTGAGAAAGCGGCCTGGTGGTGCCTTGCTTACAGATTACTCAGAAACCTTACCAGGTGAATAAGGGAGGTAACTTCCTGGCAAATGCAGGGACTTCAGCATATTTTGGGGACCCCAAGAAGAGGAATTCACCCAAATCTATAGGTATTACAAATGAGTCTGACGGCAAGTTATTGGTGTGGCTTCCTGGCCTCAAGAGGCATTTAAAAGTTCAATTTGAGATTATTTATGAAAAGTACCCACAAAGCAGATTTAAGAAAATATATGGTCAATTGCTATTCTTGCTGGACTAATGGAAATAGACCACATTTAATGAAACTAAACTTATTTTGGAAATAAATTAGTCTTAATTTGGCTATCTTTGATAACATTGATAGTCAAATTGAAGGTAATTTTTAAAAAGAAAGAATATTTTTTTGCTTCAGCAGAAACTATAGTACACAGTTGTGGATACTAGGTTCTTGTTCTGTTAATCATCTTTGAAGTTTTGTTTTTCCACCTGTAAATTGGACTGGATACTGAATTCTTCTAGTTTCCTCAAATATTTGGCTACAGCTCTCCAAACTAATGTTTCCAATTTTCTCTCACTTTTCACTTGGAATTACTGAGGATCAAAGCTGCTGTTTTCCTGAAGATCTGCAAAATTAAGCTGAACGCCTTCATATAAACTTAAGAGAGATCACCAAAATAGCCCATGTTTAGACAATTCTCATGCCTGTTGCTGTGTAAGTCACTCAGAAAGTTTGACTGAATAGTCAATGACATCATCAGAGACATTTTGTTGCCGAGATATCGGCTTTCCTGTGCACCCATGCCAAACAAATATGGAGACAGAGGTTTTGGAGGAAGAGAGAGATGGCTTTATTTTTCTGCCAGGCAGAAGGGAAGACACAGCAGGCTAGCGCCTCAAGAACTGTGTCCCCCACCTCCTTCGGTAATCGGAGAAGATTTTATATGTGGGGTTCACAGTCCGGGGTATATGATAAGAATCAAAGTAGTGAAGGTCTTGCATTCTTCTTCTTCCTGCATTATTTCAAAATAATCACAGCTGGCGTCAGACAGCCCAGCAATTGGGTCCTTTTGTCTCTGGGTATCGGCCTGGGACCTTTTTTCTGAAATGCAAATGTTTCGGGGGGTGATTTGCTACAGGGAGTGCAGGATGTAATTCACATAGTTTTAAAGAGTAATAGGTTAGCTTTGTGAAGTACAAATCTAGTTACAGACACTACAGATTAGTAACAGTTAAAAAAAGAAACTAGGAGTGATTAACTCTTTCAGGCCAGGTTATGTTTCTTCTCTAGCCTGTTTGTTCACTGTTCCTTTTATTTTCCTTGTTCTCAGGAGAGGGAAGACTTTATTTCTATTTTTGCTGCAACAATTCCAAAGTACAAAAGATGCTTTGACCTTGACATCTAGAAATCTTCTTGACTGACTGGCCCCTAGGCTCAGAAACTGGTTTGTAATTTGCTCCAATCACTAACCTTTCTTTTTCTTTTGTATCCATTAGAAATGTCTCTTACAAAATACATAACTGCTTGCACCTTATAGGCCTAACTTTGAGAGCCCACCTGCATCACCACCTACTGAAATAAGTAACTGAACTGATCTATTGTTAGTACTAAGAGACTGGTTTAATGAGATGGAACAGTCTATCAACTCATCTTCTGGACTGTGAAACTTCTTAAAAGAAGTTTCAAAGGCAAGACTGTAGGGGAACAAACCTTGACATCCCAAAATGTCTCTTTGGCATGCAGATTATTTTGAGCCAAAACCAATCAAAGCCCCAAACCTCAGGAAGATGCTTTGACCTTCCCTGTAACTGCCTAAAAGAATATAAATAGAGGACCTATTCCAGGAAGGAAGCTATTACCATAATAGTTAGTATGAACTAGGTATGTATGTGGAAGAACCTAGCAAAGTCTGTTAAAATTCCACTGTGACCCACTGTCTCTGCATAACAAAGCAAACAGCTGTTTATCAAACATTTGCTTTTCCATTTCCATGTGAATTGCCCTCCTGCAATTTGAGGTCCAAATCATTAACCCCAACATCCCTTTTTTGTCCTTAGCTGAAGATGGTATTGAGGGTGAAGGTTTCTGTCATTTTGGTAAGTTACTTAGATTTCCTGGGTCACTCCTAAGTATACATGTTATTAGATTTTTGTTTGATTTTCTCCTGTTAGTCTATCTCATGTCATTTAATTCTTAGACCATCCAGACAAACCTAGAAGGGTAGAGAGAAATTTCTTCCTCCCTGACTATACTTTCAGAGATTTGATCCCACTAGCTCTTTTCTCTACATAGTTATCTCAGAGCTTCTGGTGTTTGTTTCCTTGATGTGAATGTATTCCAAGCATAACTCTTACCTTTTTCGCTCATAGACACTATCGATGGTTACAAATATTAACTCCAAATTATGAGGTAAGTACTCTTTTTAACATACTTGTTTTACAAATAGATATGAAAAGTTAAGTAACTCACTGCAGCCATCAAACTAGTAATTGAGAAGCAGAGATTTGAACACAGGCTGGTTGAGACCAGAATTTCACCTACTCAATCTCACTCAAGCCTAGCTGACTCTCCATTGTGGCTTTGGAAATAGCACTTACTCGCTTGGCTGCCAGGAGGGACAATTGAGGTCCAGGAGTTTCAAGCATTTTGCCCAAAGGTAACTAGCCAACTAGTAGTAATTGGGATTATTTTGCTACTTCACAATAAAAAAAAGTCAAGGAAAAAAGAAAAGCTAGGATATACAAAGGGAGTAAGGTATTGTGAAAACAGCAAAAACAGGAAGAGAGGAAATTAGAGGGAAAATGTTAACAAAGGTGAGTTTGCATATTGAAACTTGCCTGAGGTAGAATTGACTGAATTATGCATAAATAAAGGTAGAGGAAAAGACTAAATACAGAGATAAGGCTGAGGGGAAAAAGCAAAATTGTGTAAGCGCCTCTTAGTTCTCTGGGGTGGATGGATATTGTGTGACAAACTTAACCCAGCACAGCTGAGTTATTGTCTACAGAAGCTGCAGAGCAAAGACTAGAGAAAAGTCAGCAGTGAGTGTCAGTGATAAAATGTTGCCTGCTATATCAGTAGACAGAAGATGTTGCAGCCATCAAGCCATTACATTGTAGTGCTGCCCACCACCCACATGGTGAGCCCTGAGGAAACTCAGGATGGGAACAGGATGACTGCCATCAAGTAGTCAGGCACTGCAGCCACCCCCAAAGATGCACCCTGAGGAGACTTAGGATGGGAAAACACAGGATACTGACCCCAGATAACTGAGGTGTATATCAAAGGAATGATTTCAGTGAGCCCAGACTCTTGCATCTTCCCATATACATAAAAGTGCTTGATTCCTTAACTTGAGATGTCTGGTTTTCTTTAATTAACAGTAATCTTTTGATGTTCTGACTACCTGGTCTTCATTACAAAAACTCCTAAATACCCTGGCTCCCACCTTACCTCTTCAGAACAGTCTCTCAGAGGTAAGAGTAGCTTAAAAAACCGCCTTTCTTTTTACCTCTCCCTTAGCTGCCTGAAGAATTTAGATAAAGGTCCTGTTCCCAGAATAGAGATAGCACCAGAGGTATCTGCAATTAATATGGGCTAAGTGTGGTGGGAGGGAAACTTCACAGGGTCTAGAGCTTTATCACAGTGCACTCTGAATCCCATTATCTCTGGATGATCCAGTAAACATTTGTTTACCAAACATTTGCTTTTCTATCTTCTTGTAAATTGCCTTCCTCCCCTTTGAGGTCCAAACCACTATCCCCAACACCCTCTTTTTTCTTTAGCTGAAGATGGTATTCAAGGTGAGGATTTCGGCCATTTTCGCAAGTTTCTGAGTTTTCCTGGGTCTCTCCAATGTATACATGTTATTAAACTTCTGTTTGATATTCTCCTGTTAACCTGTCTCAAGTCAATTTAATTCTTAGACCAGTCAGAAGAACCTAGAAGGATAGAGGAAAATTTCTTCCCCTGCAACAGTTGAAACTAGGTAAAGGGTATGCAGGCATTCAATATATTATTCTTCAACTTTTCTGTAAGCTTGACTTTTTTTAATACAAATAGAAAAATAAAAAACAGTATATTGAGTAGGAAATACTACTTTAAGTTCTGCATTATGCTCTATATCCAGAATTATAGTCTTGAATGTTATTGTTTTTAGATCAGTGATTATTCCATAATATTATCTTATTTATAAACAGTTCCTCATGTTGAAATATTCTTTATAATTTTGATAATAGCTATTTTTAATGTAACATATATATTATATGTTAGGAATTTTACATTTATTATCATTATCCCCATAACAATCCTGAAAGGTAAATGTTATTTTTTCAATTTTTCAGATAAGAAAAGAAAGGCTCAAACATGTTATTATTGCCATTGGTCACATGCAACTATAAATGTTGGTGCTGTGATTTATGCCCAAGTGTGTCAGAATTCAAACTCTATGCTCTTTCATTCTATCACCTGCTTCCAGTGCTAAGAGATTTGTTCGTTGATGGGTGGGCAGTGGTCCTTTGGGGGAGAGCCATTTATGCCAATTAAAACTTATTAAAATGATACTCATGCAAAATGAGGAAACTAAATGAATTCTGTTGCTTTATCAGTTTCTCAAAGTTGTCAAAGTATGCATCCCTCTCCAAAAATCTTCAAAATGCGGGTTCATTGTCTTATTCAGGTGGTTTATCATAAGCAAGAGTTAATCGGGACTTCCCTGGTGGTCCAGTGGTAAAGAATCCACCTTACAAAGTAGGGGACTCAGGCTTGATCCCTGGTCAGGGAACTAAGATCCCACATGCCGTGGGGCAACTAAGCCCATGTACCACAACTACTGAACTCTGCACCTCAATGAGATAGGCTGAGTGTCACAAATTACAGATACTACATGCCCTGGAGCCTGCACGGCACAACTAGAGAGAGAAAACTTACACACCACAACTAGAGAGAAGGCTGTGCACCACGACAAAGATACCATGTGCCACAACTAAGACCCGATGCAGCCAAAAATAAATAAAATAAATAATAAACCTTAAAAAATAAAAAAAAAATTAAAAAGCCAGTGCTTTCTAAAAAAAAAAAGGAGTTAATGTATCAACTGCATGTTTGACAGCACTATTTTAAAACATACTGGCATTTGGCTGTTACTTCAAGTTCCCAAATTTTTCCATTTTAAAGTATTCATATTCTTATCAATAAGTGGCACTTTCTTCCTGTAAGGCAAAGCATCAGTCATTCATGCAACAAATATTTATTGAGTACTTCATGAGTGCTTAGCATACCATGTATGCATTTTACTGGAAACCCTATTGCAAACTTAACCACATTTTGTTTCTGTTGAACATAGTAACATTACATGATTTTTTTCCCACATGATTTTAAAGTTTTTTGACATTAGCAAAACTATTATAGAATATTTAGTGGACTATATTTTTCTTTTTTAAAATTGAAGTATAGTTGATTTACAATATTATATTAGCTTCAGGTATAAAACATAGTGATTCAATATTTTTATACAATATATTCAATTTAAAGTTATTATAAAATTTTGGTTATATTCCCTGTTCTGTGCATTACACCTTTGTATTTTATTTATTTTATATCTAATAGTTTGTACCTCTTAATCCTCTTCCCTTATCTTGCCCCTCCCCCCAAGCCTTCCCCCTACTGGTAACCAATAGTTTGTTCTCTGTATCTGTGAGTTTGTTTCTGTTTTGTTATACTCATTTGTTTTATTTTTTAGATTCTAAAAATTAGTGAAAATATACAGTATTTGTCTTTCTCTGTCTGACTTACTTCATTAAGCACAATACCCTCAAGTCCATCCATGTTGTTATAAATGGCAAAATTTCATTCTTTTTTTATGGCTGAGCAATACACACAGATATATACATACCACCTCTTCTTTATCCATTCATCTGTTGATGGACACTTAGGTTGGTTTCACATTTTGGCTATTGTAAGTAATGCTGCTGTGAACATTAGGGTGTATATATCTTTAGGAATTAGTGAGTTTTTGTTGTTGTTGTTGTTTTTCAGACATATACCCAGTAGTAGAATTGCTGAATCATATGGTAGTTCTATTTTTAAGTTTTGAGGAACCTTTATAATGTTTTCCATAGTGGCCATACCAATTTACATTCCCACCAAGAGTGAACTAGGGTTCCCTTTTCTTCAAATCCTAGTCAACATTTGTTATTGTGGTCTTTTCTATGATAGCCATTCTGACAGATATGAAGTCATATGTAATTGTAGTTTTGATTTGAAGTTCCCTGATGATTAGTGACACGGAGCATCTTCTCCTGTGCCTGTTTGCCATCTGTATGTCTCTTTGGAAAAATGTCTATTCCCATCTTGTGCCCATTTTATAATCAGGTTGCTTGTTTTCCATATTGAGACATAATAAATCCTTTATCAGACATATCATTTGCAAATATCTTCTTTCATTCAGTAAGTTGTCTTTTTGTTTTGTTAATAGTTTCCTTTACTGTGCAAAAGCTTTTAATTTAATTAGGTCACATTTGTTTATTTTGGCTTTTGTTTCTCTTGCCTGAGGAGACACATTCCCCCAAAACTATTGCCAGGAATTATGCCAACGAGTGTATTGCCTAGGTTTTCTTCTAGGAGTTTTATGGTTTCCAGCCTTACATTTAGGTCTTTAATTCATTTTTAGTTTTTTTATTTTAATATGGTATGAAAAAACGTTTTACTTTTTTACATGTAGTTGTCCAGTTTTCCCAATGCCACTTACTGAAGAGACTGTCTTGCCCTCTTTATATATTTTTGCCTCCTTTTTCATAGATTAATTGACCATATGTGTTTATTTCTTGCCTCTCTATTTTGTGCCACTGATTTATGTGTCTGTTTTGTGCCAGTACCATACTGTTTTAATTACTGTAGCTTTGTATTACAGTCTGAAGTCAGGGAGCATGATATCTCTAGCTTTCCTCTTTGTTCTCAAGATTAATTTGGCTATTTGGGGACTTTTGAAATGCCATACAAATTTTAGGATGATTTGTTCTAGTTCTGTGAAAAATATCATGGGTATTTTGATAGAGATTGCATTACATCTGTAGATTGTGTTGGATTGTATGCATTTTTAAACAATATTAATTCTTCCAGTTCAGGAACATGGGATAACTTTCCATTTATTTGTATCATCTTCAATTTCCTTCATCAGTGTCTTATAGTTTTAATATAGGTCTTTCACCTCCTTGGTTAAGTTTATTCTTATGTATCTTATTCTTTTTGATAAAATTGCATATGGGATTGTTTTCTTAATTTCCCTTTCTGATGGTTCATTGTTACTATATGAAAACACAACAGATTTCTGTATATTAATTTTGTATCCTGCAACTTCACTGAATTCACTTATTAGTTCTAATCATTTTTTTGTGGAGACTTTAGTGTTTTCTATATATAGTATTATGCCACCTGCAAATAGTGACAGTTTTATTTCTTCCCTTCCAATTTGGATGACTTTTGTTTCTTTTTCTTGTCTGACTGCTGTGGATAGGACTTCCAATACTGTGTTAAATAGAAATGGTGAGAGCAGGCATCCTTGACTTGTTTCTGATTTTAGAGGAAAAGCTTTTAGTTTTTCACCATTGAGTATAATATTAGCTGTGGGTTTGTCATAAATGACCTTTATTATGTTGAGATATGTTCCCTCTATACCGACTTTGTTGAGAGTTTTTACCATGAATGAGTGTCGAATTTTGTCAAATGCTTTTTCTACCTCTACTGAGGTGATCATGTGATTTTTATCCCTCAATTTTTTTTTTTTTTTTTTTTTGGTTCATGGGCCTCTCACTGCTGTGGGCTCTCCTATTGTGGAGCACAGGCTCCAGACACGCAGGGTCAGCGGCCATGGCTCACGGGCGCAGCCGCTCCATGGCATGTGGGATCCTCCCGGACCGGAACATGAACCCGTGTCCCCTGCACTGGCAGGCGGACTATCAACCACTGCGCCACCAGGGAAGCCCTTATCCCTCATTTTGTTAGTGTGGTGTAACACATCAATTTGTGGATATTGAACCATCCTTGCATCCTTGGAATAAACCAAGTTTGATTATGGTGTATGATCCTTTTAATATACCGTTGGATTCCATCTGCTAATATTTGTTTGAGGATTTTTCTGCATCTATATTCGTGACAGTTATTAGCCTGTAATTATCTTTCTTTGTAGTGTCTTTGCCTGATTTTGATATCAGGATAATGGTGGTCTTGTAGAATGAATTTGGGGATGCACCTTCCTCTTCAATTTTTGGGAATAGTTTAAGAAAGACAGATAGTAACTCTTCTTTATATGTTTGGAAGAATTCCCCTGTAAAGTCATCCAGTCCTAGGCTTTTGTTGCTGGGAGTTTTTTTTTTTTTAAAGTTCAATTTCAGTACTACTGATCATTCTGTTCAGATTGTTTGTTTCTGCCTTGTTCACTCTTGGAAGGTATATGTTTCTAGATATTTGTCTGTTTCTTCTATATTGTCCAATTTGCTGACATATAACTGCCCGTAGTATACTCTTATGATATTTTGTATCTCTGTGAATCAGTTGTTTTTTTTCTCCTCTTTCATTTCTTATTTTTTTTTTTTTTATTTGGGCTCTCTCTCTTTTCTTGATGAGCTTGGCTAAAGGTTTATCAATTTTGTGTCATCTTTTTAAAAAAACAGCTCTTTGTTTTATTCATTTTTTATAGTGTTTTTAGAATCTATTTTATTTATTTTCTCTCTGATCGTTATCATGTTCTCGTTCTGCTGACATTGGGCTTTGTTTTTTCTTCTTTTGATAATTCATTTAGATGGTATGTTAGGTTGTTTGAGATTTTCTTGTTTTTTGAGGTATGACTTTATCTCTATAAACTGCCCACTTAGATCTGTTTTTGCTGGGTCCTAAATATTTTGGAAAGTTTTAAAAATTTTTCGGAAACTTTTTTTTCATTTTAACATCTTTATTGGAGTATAATTGCTTTACAATGGTATGTTAGCTTCAGCTTCACAACAAAATGAATCAGTTATATATATACATATGTTCCCATATCTCTTCCCGCTTGCGTCTCCCTCCCTCCCACCCTCCCTATCTCACCCCTCCAGGCAGTCACAAAGCACCGAGCTGATCTCTCTGTGCTATGCGGCTGCTTCCCACTAGCTATCTACCTTATGTTTGGTAGTGTATATATGTCCATGCCTCTCTCTCGCTTTGTCACAGTTTACCCTTCCCCCTCCCCATAGCCTCAAGTCCATTCTCTAGTAAGTCTGTGTCTTTATTCCTGTTTCACCCCTAGGTTTTTCATGACATTTTTTTCCCTTAAATTCCATATATATGTGTTAGCATATGGTATTTGTATCTCTCTTTCTGACTTACTTCACTCTGTATGACAGACTCTAGTTCTATCCACCTCATTACAAATAGCTCAATTTCGTTTCTTTTTATGCCTGAGTAATATTCCATTGTATATATGTGCCGCATCTTCTTTATCCATTCATCCAATGACAGACACTTAGGTTGTTTCCATCTCTGGGCTATTGTAAATAGAGCTGCAATGAACATTTTGGTACATGACTCTTTTTGAATTATGGTTTTCTCAGGGTATATGCCCAGTAGTGGGATTGCGGGGTCATATGGTAGTTCTATTTGTACTTTTTTAAGGAACCTCCATACTGTTCTCCACAGTGGCTGTATCAATTTACATTCCCACCAACAGTGTAAGAGGGTTCCCTTTTCTCCACACCCTCTCCAGCATTTATTGTTTCTAGATTTTTTGATGATGGCCATTCTGACTCGTGTGAGATGATATCTCATTGTAGTTTTGATTTGCATTTCTCTAATGATTAATGATGTTGAGCATTCTCTCATGTGTTTGTTTGCAGTCTGTATATCTTCTTTGGAGAAATGTCTATTTAGGTCTTCTGCCCATTTTTGGATTGGGTTGTTTGTTTTTTTGTTATTGAGATGCATGAGCTGCTTAAAACGTTTGGAGATTAATCCTTTGTCAGTTGCTTCATTTGCAAATATTTTCTCCCATTCTGAGGGTTGTCTTTTGGTATTGTTTATGGTTTCCTTAGCTGCGCAAAAGCTTTTAAGATTCATTAGGTCCCATTTGTTTATTTTTGTTTTTATTTCCATTTCTCTAGGAGGTGGGTGAAAAAGGACCTTGCTGTGATTTATGTCATAGAGTGTCCTGCCTATGTTTTCCTCTAAGAGTTTGATACTTTCTGGCCTTACATTAAGGTCTTTAATGCATTTTGAGCTTCTTTTGGTGTATGTTGTTAGGGAGTGATCTGATCTCATACTTTTACATGTAGCTGTCCAGTTTTCCCAGCACCACTTATTGAAGAGGTTGTCCTTTCTCCACTGTACATTCCTGCCTCCTTTATCAAAGATAAGGTGACCGTGTGTGCGTGGGTTTATCTCTGGGCTTTCTATCCTGTTAAATTGATCTATATTTCTGTTTTTGTGCCAGTACCATACTGTCTTGATTACTATAGCTTTGTAGTATAATCTGAAGTCAGGAAGCCGTTTCTCGTTCTCAAGATTGCTTTGGCTATTCAGGGTCTTTTGTGTTTCCATACAAATTGTGAAACTTTTTGTTCTAGTTCTGTGAAAAATGCCAGTGGTAGTTTGATAGGGATTGCATTGAATCTATAGATTGCTTTGGGTAGTAGAGTCATTTTCACAATGTTGATTCTTCCAATCCAAGAACATGGTATACCTCTCCATCTATTTGTATCATCTTTAATTTCTTTCATCAGTGTCTTATAATTTTCTGCATACAGGTCTTTTGTCTCCTTAGGTAGGTTTATTCCTAGATATTTTATTCTTTTTGTTGCAATGGTAAATGGGAGTGTTTTCTTGATTTCACTTTCAGATATTTCATCCTTAGTGTATAGGAATGCCAGAGATTTCTGTGCATTAATTTTGTATCCTGCTACGTTACCAAATTCATTGATTAGCTCTAGTAGTTTTCTGGTAGCATCTTTAGGATTCTCTATGTATAGTATCATGTCATCTGCAAACAGTGACAGCTTTACTTCTTTTCCGATTTGGATTCCTTTTATTTCCTTTTCTTCTCTGAATGCTGTGGCTAAAACTTCCAAAACTATGTTGAATAAGAGTGGTGAGAGTGGGCAACCTTGTCTTGTTCCTGATCTTAGTGGAAATGCTTTCAGTTTTTCACCATTGAGGACAATGTTGGCTGTGGGTTTGTCATATATGGCCTTTATTATCTTGAGGAAAGTTCCCTCTATGCTTACTTTCTACAGGGTTTTTTATCATAAATTGATGTTGAATTTTGTCAAAAGCTTTCTCTGCATCTATTGAGATGATCATATGGTTTTTCTCCTTCAATTTGTTAATATGGTGTATCACATTGATTGATTTGCGTATATTGAAGAATCCTTGTATTCCTGGAATAAACACCACTTGATCATGGTGTATGATCCGTTTAATGTGCTGTTGGATTCTGTTTGCTAGTATTTTGTTGAGGATTTTTGCATCTATGTTCATCAGTGATATTGGCCTGTAGTTTTCTTTCTTTGTGACATCCTTGTCTGGTTTTGGTATCAGGTGATGGTGGCCTCGTAGAATGAGTTGGGGAGTGTTCCTCCCTCTGCTATATTTTGGAAGAGTATGAGAAGGATAGGTGATAGCTCTTCTCTAAATGTTTGATAGAATTCGCCTGTGAAGCCATCTGGTCCTGGGCTTTTGCTTGTTGGAAGATTTTTAATCACAGCTTCAATTTCAGTGCTTATGATTGGTCTGTTCATATTTTCTATTTTTTCCTGATTCAGTCTTGGCAGGTTGTGCATTTCTAAGAATTTGTCCATTTCTTCCAGGTTTCCATTTTATTGGCATAGAGTTACTTGTAGTAATCTCTCATGATCTTTTGTATTTCTGCAGTGTCTGTTGTTACTTCTCCTTTTTCATTTCTAATTCTATTGATTTGAGTCTTCTCCCTTTTTTTCTTGATGAGTCTGGCTAATGATTTATCAATTTTGTTTATCTTTTCAAAGAAACAGCTTTTAGTTTTATGGATCTTTGCTATCATTTCCTTCATTTCTTTTTCATTTATTTCTGATCTGATTTTTATGATTTCTTTCCTTCTGCTAACTTTGGGGTTTTTTTGTTCTTTCTCTAATTGCTTTAGGTGCAAGGTTAGGTTGTTTATTCGAGATGTTTCCTGTTTCTTAAGGTAGGATTGTATTGCTATAAACTTCCCTCTTAGAACTGCTTTTGCTGCATCCCATAGATTTTGAGTCATCGTGTCTCCATTGTCATTTGTTCCTAGATATTTTTTTATTTCCTCTTTGATTTCTTCAGTGTTCACTTCATTATTAAGTAGTGTATCGTTTAGCCTCCATGTGTTGGTATTTTTTACAGATCTTTTCCTGTAATTGATATCTACTCTCATAGCGTTGTGGTCAGAAAAGACACTTGATACAATTTCAATTTTCTTAAATTTACCAAGGCTTGATTTGTAACCCAAGTTATGATGTATCCTGGAGAATGTTCCATGAGCACTTGAGAAAAATGTGTATTCTGTTGTTTTTGGATGGAATGTCCTATAAATATCAATTAAGTCCATCTTGTTTAATGTATCATTTAAAGCTTGTGTTTCCTTATTTATTTTCATTTTGGATGATCTGTCCATTGGTGAAAGTGGGGTGTAAAAGTCCTGTACTATGAATGTGTTACTGTTGATTTCCCCTCTTATGGCTGTTAGTATTTGCCTTATGTATTGAGGTGCTCCTATGTTGGGTGCATAAATATTTACAATTGTTATATCTTCTTGGATCGATCCCTTGATCATTATGTAGTGTCCTTCTTTGTCTCTTCTAATAGTCTTTATTTTAAAGTCTATTTTGTCTGATATGAGAATTGCTACTCCAGCTTTCTTTTGGTTTCCATTTTCATGAAACACCTTTTTCCATACCCTTACTTTCAGTCTGTATGTGTCTCTAGGTCTGAAGTGGGTCTCTTGTAGACAGCATATATATGGGTCTTGTTTTTGTATCCATTCAGCCAACCTGTGTCTTTTGCTGGGAGCATTTAGTCCATTTACATTTAAGGTAATTATTGATATGTATGTTCTCATTCCCATTTTCTTAATTGTTTTGGGTTTGTTATTGTAGGTCTTTCCCTTCTTTTGTGTTTCTTGCCTAGAGAAGTTCCTTTAGCCGTTGTTGTAGAGTTGGTTTGGTGGTGCTGAACTCTCTCAGCTTTTGCTTGTCTGTAAAGGTTTTAATTTCTCCATCAAATCTGAATGAGATCCTTGCTGGGTACAGTAATCTTGGTTGCAGGTGTTTCTCCTTCAACACTTTCAATATGTCCTGCCACTCCCTTCTGGCTTGCAGAGTTTCTGCTGGAAGATCAGCTGTTAACCTTATGGGGATTCCCTTGTGTGTTATTTGTTGGTTTTCCCTTGCTGCTTTTAATATGCTTTCTTTGTATTTAATTTTTGACAGTTTGATTAATATGTGTCTTGGCATATTTCTCCTTGGATTTATCCTATATGGGACTCTCTGTGCTTCCTGGACTTGATTAACTATTTCCTTTCCCATATTAGGGAAGTTTTCAACTATAATCTCTTCAAATATTTTCTCAGTCCCTTTCTTTTTCTCTTCTTTTTCTGGAACCCCTATAATTCGAATGTTGGTGTGTTTAATGTTGTCCCAGAGGTCTCTGAGACTGTCCTCAGTTCTTTTCATTCTTTTTTCTTTATTCTGCTCTGCAGTAGTTATTTCCACTATTTTATCTTCCATGTCACCTATCCGTTCTTCTGCCTCAGTTATTCGGCTATTGATCCCATCTAGAGTATTTTTCATTTAATTTATTGTGTTGCTCATCATTGTTTGTTTCATCTTTAGTTCTTCTAGGTCCTTGTTAACTGTTTCTTGCATTTTGTCTATTCTATTTCCAAGATTTTGGATCATCTTTACTATCATTATTCTGAATTCTTTTTCAGGTAGACTGCCTATTTCCTCTTCATTTGTTAGGTCTGGTGGGTTTTTATCTTGCTCCTTCATCTGCTGTGTGTTTTTCTGTCTTTTCATTTTGCTTATCTTACTGTGTTTGGGGTCTCCTTTTTTGCAGGCTGAAGGTTCGTAGTTCCTGTTATTTTTTGTGTCTGTCCCCAGTGGCTAAGGTTGGTTCAGTGGGTTGTGTAGGCTTCCTGGTGGAGGGTACTAGTGCCTGTGTTCTGGTGGATGAGGCTGGATCTTGTCTTTCTGGTGGGCAGGTCCACGTCTGGTGGTGTGTTTTGGGGTGTCTATAGACTTATTATGATTTTGGGCAGCCTCTCTGCTAATGGGTGGGGTTGTGTTCCTGTCTTGCTAGTTGTTTGGCATAGGATGTCCAGCACTGTAGCTTGCTGGTCGTTGAGTGAAGCTGGGTGCTGGCGTTGAGATGGAGATCTCTCGGAGATTTTTGCTGTTTGATATTATGTGCAGCTGGGAGGCCTCTTGTGGACCAGTGTCCTGAAGTTGGCTCTCCCACCTCAGAGGCACAGCACTGAGTCCTGGCTGCAGCACCAAGAGCCTTTCATCCACAGGGCTCCTTAATTTGGGATGATTCGTTGTCTATTCATGTATTCCACAGATACAGGGTATATGAAGTTGATTGTGGAGCTTTAATCCACTGCTTCTGAGGCTGCTGAGAGAGATTTCCCTTTCTCTTCTTTGTTCTCACAGCTCCCAGGGGCTCAGCTTTGGATTTGGCCCTGCCTGTGCGTGTAGGTTGCCGGAGGGCGTCTGTTCTTTGCTCAGACAGGACGGGGTTAAAGGATCCGCTGATTCGGAGGCTCTGGCTCACTCAGTCCGGGGGGTAGGGAGGGTCACGGAGTGCGGGGGCGGGCCTGTGGCGGCAGAGGCCGGCGTGACATTTCCAGCGTGAGGGGCGCCGTGCGCTCTCCCGGGGAGCCATCCCTGGATCCCGGGACCCTGGCAGTGGTGGGCTGCACAGGCTCCCTGGAAGGGGGGTGTGGATAGTGACCTGTGTTCGCACACAGGCTTCTTGGTGGTGGCAGCAGTGGCCTTAGTGTCTCGTGTCTGTCTCTGGGGTCTGCACCTTTTGCCACGGCTCGTGACCGTCTCTGGAACTCCTTTAAGCAGCGTTCTTAATCCCCTCTCCTCGTGCACCAGGAAATAAAGAGGTAAGAAAAAGTCTCTTGCTTCTTCGGCAGGTCCAGACTTTTCCCCGGACTTCCTCCCGGCTAGCCGTGGCGCACTAACGCCCTGCAGGCTGTGTTCATGCCGCCAACCCCAGTCCTCTCCTGGCGCTCCGACTGAAGCCGGAGCCTCAGCTCCCAGCCCCGCCCACTCCAGCGGTTGAGCAGACAAGCCTCTCGGCTGGTGAGTGCAGGTTGGCCCTGATCCTCTGCACAGGAATCTCTCCGCTTTGCCCTCTGCACCCCTGTTGCTGTGCTCTCCTCCACGGCTCCGAAGCTCCCCCTCTCCACCACCCACAGTCTCCGCCTGCGAAGGGGCTTCCTCCTTCACAGCTCCCTCCCGCTGGTGCAGGACCTGTCCCTATCCTTTTGTCTCTGTTTATTTTTTTCTTTTGCCCTAACCAGGTACGTGGGGCGTTTCTTGCCTTTTGGGAGGTCTGAGGTCTTCTGCCAGCGTTCAGTAGGTGCTCTGTAGGAGTTGTTCCACGTGTAGATGTATTTCTGGTGTATTCTTGGGGAGGAAGGTGATCTCCGCGTCTTACTCTTCTGACATCTTCCCAGAAGTCCACTGAAATTTTTGTCTGAAAGTATTTTCTGATTTTCTCTTTGATTTGTTGTTGTTGTTGTTTTTGACCCATTGATTTTTAGTAACATGGTGTTTAGTACTCAGGTGTTTGTGTTTTCCCCACTTTTCTTCCTGTAATTGATTTCTCATTTCATACTGTTGTGGTGAAAAAGATACTTTGAATAATTTCAATTCCCTCAAATCTTTTGAGAAGTGTTTCATGGCCCAGAACATGGTCTATCTTGGAGAATGTCCCATGTGCACTTGAAAAGAATGTGTATTCTGCTGTTTTTGGATTCAATGTCCTGTACATACCTATTAAGTCTAACTATTCTAATGTGTCCGTTAAGGTCATTGTTTCTTTATTGATTTTCTCTCTGGGTGATCTGTCCATTCATGGGTTAAAGTCCCCTACAATTATTGTATTATTGTCAGTTTCTCCCTTTATGTCGGTTTATGTTTGCTTTATATATTTAGGTGCTCCTAATTAGGTGTACGTATGTTTACAAATGTTATATCCTCTTCTTGTATTGATCCCTTTATCATTAACTAATGCCCTTCTTTTTCTTTCTTTATGGGCTTTGTTTTAAAGTCTAGTTTTTCTGACATGAGTATTGTTACCCTCACTTCCTTGTCATTTCCATTTGCATGAAATATCTTTTTCCATCCCCTCAATTTCAGTCTGTGTGTGTCTTGAGCACTGAAGTGAATCCCTTTTAGGCAGCATATTGCAGATTCTTGGTTTTTTTGTTTTTGTTTTAATCCAATTAGCCACTCTTTGTCTTTGATTGGAGCATTTTGTCCTTTAACATTTAAAGAGCTTTTTGGACCTGAACCAAGATGGTGGAGTAGAAGGACGTGCTCTCACTCCCTCTGGCGAGGACACCAGAATCACAACTAGCTGCTGGACAGTAATTGATAGGAGGACACTGGAACTCAGCAAAAAAGATACCCCACATCCAAAGTCAAAGGAGAAACCACAATGAGATGGTAGGAGGGGCGCAATCACAGTAAAATCAAATCCCATAACTGCTGGGTTGATTACTCACGGACTGGAGAACACATATACCACAGAATTCCATCCACTAGAGTAAAGGTTCTGAGCCCCACATGAGGCTTCCCAAACTGGGGTTCCAGCAATGGGAGGAGGAATTCCTAGAGAATCAGACTTTGAAGGCTAGTGGGATTTGATTGCAGGATGTCGACAGGACTGGGAGAAACAGAGACTCCACTCGTGGAGGGCACACACAAACTAGTGTGCACATCAGGACCCAGGGGAAGGAGCAGTGATGCCAGGGGAGACTGAACCAGACCTACATGCTAGTTTTGGAGGGTCTCCTGCAGAGGTGGGGGGTGACTGTGGCTCACTGTGGGGACAAGGACACTGGCAGCAGAAGTTCTGGGAAGTACTCCTTGGCATGAGCCCTCCCAGGGTCCACCATTAGCCCCAACAAAGATCCCAGGTAGGCTCCAGTGTTGGGTTGCCTCAGGCCAAACAACCACCAGGGAGGGAACCCAGCCCCACCTATGAGCAGTCAAGTGGATTAAAGTTTTACTGAGCTCTGCCCACCAGAGCAACAGTCAACCCTACCCACCACCAGTCCCTTCCATCAGGAAACTTACACAAGCCTCTTAGATAGCCACATCCACCAGAGGGCAGAGAGCAGAAGCAAGAAGAACTACAATCCTGCAGCCTGTGGAACAAAAACCACGTTCATAGAAAGATAGACAAAATGAAAAGGCAGAGAGCTATGTACCAGATAAAGGAACAAGATAAAACCCCAGAAAAACAACTAACAGAAGTGGAGATAGGCAACCTTCCAGAAAAAGAATTCAGAATAATGATAGTGAAGATGATCCAGGACCTCGGAAAAACAATGGAGGCAAAGATGGAGAAGATGCAAGAAATGTTTAATGGAGACCTAGAAGAATTAAAGAACAAACAAACAGAGATGAATAATACAATAACTGTAATGAAAACCACACTAGAAGGGATCAATAGCAGAATAACTGAGGCAGAAGAACGGATAAGTGACCTGGAAGACAGAATGGTGGAATTCACTTCTGCAGAACAGAATAAAGAAAAAAGAATGAAAAGAAATGAATAAAGCCTAAGAGACCTCTGGGAAAACGTTAAATGCAACAACATTTGCATTATAGGGGTCCCAGAAGGAGAAGAGAGAGAGAAAGGACCAGAGAAAATATTGAAGAGATTATAGTCGAAAATTTCCCTAAAATGGGAAAGGAAATAGCCATCCAAGTCCAGGAAGCACAGAGAGTCCTATACAGGATAAACCCAAGGAGAAACACACTGAGACACATAGTAATCAAATTGGCAAAAATTAAAGACAAAGAAAAATTATTGAAAGCAGCAAGGGAAAAAGGACAAATAACATACAAGGGAACTACCATAAGGTTAACAGCTGATTTCTCAGCAGAAACTCTACAAGCGAGAAGGGAGTGGCATGATATACTTAAAGTGATGAAAGGGAAGAATCTACAACCAAGATTACCCTGCAAGGATCTCATTCAGATTCAATGGAGAAATAAAAGTTTTCCAGACAAGCAAAAGCTAAGAGAATTCAGCACCACCAAACCAGCTCACAACAAACACTAAAGGAACTTCTCTAAGTGTGAAACACAAGAGAAGAAAAGGGCCTACAAAAACAAACCCAAAACAATCAAGAAAATGGTCATAGGAACATACATATCGATAATTACTTAAACACACATGGATTAAATGCTCCAACCAAAAGACACAGCCTTGTTGAATGGAGACAAAAACAAGACCCATATATATGCTGTCTACAAGAGACCCACTTCAGACCTCGGGACACATACAGACTGAAAGTGAGGGGATGGAAGAAGATATTCCATGCAAATGGAAATCAAAAGAAAGCTGGAGTAGCAATACTCATATCAGATAAAATAGACTTTAAAATAAAGAATGTTACAAGAGACAAGGAAGGACACTACATAATGATAAAGGGATCAATCCAAGAAGAAGATACAACAATTATAAATATATATGCACCCAACATAGGAGCACCTTGATACATAAGGCAACTGCTAACAGCTATAAAAGAGGAAATTGACAGTAACACAATAATAGTGGGGGACTTTAACACCTCACTTACACCAATGGACAGATCATCCAAAATGAAAATAAATAAGGAAACAGAAGCTTTAAATGACACAATAGACCAGATAGATTTAATTGATATTTATAGGACATTCCATCCAAAAACAGAAGATTTCCCTTTCTTCTCAAGTGAGCATGGAACATTCTCCAGGATACATCACATATTGGGTCACAAATCAAGCCTCAGTAAATTTAAGAAAATTGAAATCATATCAAGCGTCTTTTCTACCACAATGCTATGAGATTAGAAATGAATTACAGGGGAAAAAATGTAAAAATCACAAACACATGGAGGCTAAACAATGCGTTACTAAATAACCAAGAGATCACTGAAGAAATAAAAAAGGAAATTAAAAAAATACCTAGAGACAAATGACAATGAAAACACGACAATCCAAAACCTATGGGACACAGCAAAATCATTTCTAAGAGGGAAGTTTACAGCTATACAAGCATGCAACAAGAAACAAGAAAAATCTCAAATAAACAATTTAACCTTACACCTGAAGGAACTAGAGAAAGAAGAGCAAACAAAACCCAAAGTTAGCAGAAGGAAAGAAATCATAAAGATCAGAGCAGAAATAAATGAAATAGAAACAAAGAAAACAATAGCAAAGATCAATAAAACTAAAAGCTTGTTCTTTGAGAAGATAAACAAAATTGATAAACCATTAGCCAGACTCATCAAGAAAAAGAGGGAGGGCTTCCCTCATGGTGCAGTGGTTGAGAGTCTGCCTGCCGATGCAGGGGACACTGGTTCGTGCCCCGGTCCGGGAAGATCCCACATGCCGCAGAGTGGCTAGGCCCATGAGCCATGGCCGCTGAGCCTGTGCGTCCGGAGCCTGTGCTCCGCAACGGGAGAGACCACAACAGTGAGAGGCCCATGTACCGCAAAAAAAAAAAAAAAAAAAAAGAGG